>NW_026018814.1:12663889-12678839 GCF_020466585.1 Dendroctonus ponderosae
TTCAGAAACCGGCCATGAATCACATAAAAGGTCATCAGTTCAGTTTTTAATATATATGCTAATGATTTAATATTAAGCGAACTTATTTGCCTATTTGCGTTAATTACCAAAGCACATAATGTTGTCTATAAATTACATGTCACTATTGGCTGACCGTAGCCCGAATACACAATTAGCATCGCAAATGCTCACGCAAATTTGCTTGGAAACGCAAATGGATTTTTTCTGCAGCCGTTTATACCTATTTAGATATTTAATGAAAAGCAGAGTTGCGAGAGCGCACAATGTGAAGTTAAATGAATATTGATAAGAAGAGACTATTATATTAACGAAAATCTTGTATGTTTAATAGATTGCAAACGTTATTGTTTCTACATGCAGTTAATGTTAGCAACAACATTTAATTTAGCAAGCCAAACCCATAAGACAGGCTTTGTCATTTGAATAACAAGAGTTGTCAAACTGTGGGTTATTTTGAAGCTCCTTTCACAAAATGTAAACCAGCAGCGAGTTTGCGAATATCCGATTAGTTAGGGGAAAATGCTACAGTGACATAGCAGAAGCTGCAAGAATTAACTTACACCAGCAAATAGCTACACACTAGACGGCCCGAAATGGACGCAGATAGTGGACAATCTAAAGGTGCTCGGTTTTCAGACCTAGAGGAACAGGTATTGGAGGTTATTGCAGCTGAGCCTTTCAGGAGTACTTGAAGCATTGCACAACAACTGTACTTTCTCAAACACCGGATTCTTAATTGTCCCGAGAACTCCCCCGAGGAAGGGCCTACATTCCTACCATGTATGTAATATGCACAGAACACTAACACATTAAACTTCTGATCTTCCGAACACCGGTTCAAATTGAGCAGCGGTTAATTAACCGATCACGAGAAGCTGCTCAAAATATGAGCCCAGACTCAAAGTGGTTGGGACTCAAAGATGTTTGGAGTGAAACAGGCAGGACTTCTTGCTCTTGGGAACACTTCTTGTGTTTTAACAACAGAATTGTATTTTATTTGATCAATAATATTGATCAATGATAAATACAACACACATACTTTAACAGGTGGTTTTACATAAACTTTAACAGGTGGTTTTGAATGACAGTTGTGGCCGATTTAGATATATCCCTGATTTGCCCCAAGAAGATGGCAGCACTCGKGGGGCTGTTTTGTCGCAGCACTGACCGCAAGGTGACACTGTTATCCTCACCTCAACGCATGTTATTGTCTCTTTTATTTTCTTTGGTTCATGTTTATCCATGCTTACCGGAGTTTTTAATAATTACGAAGGAACAGGAATTTACGTAATGTTAATTAGGCAGATTAGCTTGAAAAACATTGTTGCCATCCTTCTGATCTAGTTTTTTTCAAATATCTGAGTTTTTAATACCATTTAATTTTTTTTACTATTTTTTCTGTACTCCCAAGACACCCCCAGACAACACCTCTAGAGGAATGGCGCCAATTTTGAATCACCCTGTATTTTGCAAGAATTTGCGCCATTAAATTGAGTTACGAAATTCAACAATTATTAGCTAATATGGTATACTCCCAGATATTTATAAGCTGAAAAAACATCAAGAATTAAAGCATTAACAAATTCGGATATATTTGAAAACAATGGAAAATGTTGCGTTTAAGAAGCGAACAATAATTAATAAAAAAGTAAAAATAGAGACAATGAACTCCCGATGTTGTTAGCACTCCAAAATGGCTTTTTTTAAATAAACGTGAATTTGATATACTTCAGATTTTTGGGAACATCATGTATAACGAATGGACGCCCAATTAGTGTGTCCAATTTAGTATAAAACTTCGATACCGTATTGGTTTCACCACATTGTATATTAAGTGGATTAAACATTTTTTGTGTTTGAAGTCGCTCTTATATTGAAAATTGTAACTCCCATGCGATATAGTACTGATTTAATAAACATTTTATTTAACAGGTACACACTTACTATAATTCAGCTATGCATTTCAAACAGAAGAATTTCTAAATATGAAATATTAGGGCCCAGTTAAATTAGACCCTTTTTAAGATACTTATGGAGCAGCTTAGCTCATTGTTAGCCTTTCGTTCCTCATTTTAACCAAACATACCGTCATAATTATATGGCATGTTTGCCTTAGGTCCGAGTTCCCGCAGTATAGAAGAGTGTCAAATAATAAAGTGTTCCGCTGGCTTTAGATTAAATGTACTGTGTACACGAATCTTTACCGCGCTGTACTACGTGAGGAATAGAATATTTTGAGCTCGCCGGTATTTGTAGAGTATACAGAACGAAAGTATGCCCGAGTTTGGTGTGGAAATATTTACCGACAGTTATACATTCTCCTGCTAAATAAATTATTTCGGTAAATGTCGACATTATGCACACCGGGAAGGGAGCAAAAGTCAATGTTTGGTGCGGGAAAACGATGAAAAATGGTTTTATAAAGTTTTTCGTGCTTGTTCAATGCAAATAATCCTTTTCAGAACGTTTGCCGTGCAATTTTATACAGATACTAAGCACTTGGATAATTTGAAAGTGGTGTGCTATTAAGATAAAACCGTCACAAAACAAAACTTAGGCTAAAAGGTAGCCACAAATAATAAGCTTGGACAATGTTTTTATGACAGTAAAATAACTTAAATAAATATCCAAAATTGGATCGCGTCATGCAAAGGCGTTAATACAGGGTGACGCAAAATTGGCGTCGCTCCTTTCAACGGGTTGTACAGGCTCACTTGGAACTCTCTCGTACACAGGAGAAAATATTTAAAAAAAAATTCCAAAATATCTAAAAGATGTTAAACTTTGAAAAGCGAATTTCAACTATGTCATGAACATTGATGCAGAGAGTGGACGACCAAGAGGTGTTCGTGTTCCAGATATAGAGGATCAGTTATTTGAATTGCAGCAGAGTCTTCCAGGAGTACTCGGAGAATTTCGCAACAACTGACACTTTCTTAGACAACTGTGCACCGGATAATTACAGAGGAAGAACCACAACTCTACCATGTAAGATACACAGGACACAACGACACATTAAATATCCGATATACAGGACACCGGTTCCAAATTAGCCGAAGTTAATTAGCCGATCACGAGAAACGGCTCAAAATATGAGTCCATTAATGCTGCAAAGAGTGCACAATAAAGTGTTTACCCGAGCACAAACATGTATGGAATTAACCGCAGAACTTCGAACAGCTCTTGCGAGTTGTTCACAAACGGTTCTTTTCAAACCCATAGATTCATATCTAAGAATTTCATTTCGCCATCAGAAAAATGCGTTTGTTTGTAGGTTACTGAATTTCTTCTTCTTCACTGCTCAAATAGATCACTAACCATAATCTTTAATAATCTTATAACTTATTTTAATGTCCGAACTACGGTTGCTTGAGCTTTTGATATTGGAAAAGCAACGTTTGCGTAATGTTAATGAGGCAGATTACCTAGAAAAACTTTTATGCCGACATTCTGATTTTTTTTTTTTGCAAATATCTCAGTTTTTGACAATTTTCAAACCCGCTGTATATACTATTTCCTGTTAACCAAAGACATCAATAAATAAACAAAGCTAGTCATTCATACCCAAGCAACACTTGAAATACATTGTACATTCAAATCTTGTCCAAAAGAGTGGAGAATGTCCATGCTACCTTTTTGGGAATATGGGCGTAATAATTGCGACATTCATTGGACATCCGAAATAGATGTACAATTTGTATATGGCGGTTTATAACTTTTTTCTCCTCTGTCCGAGCTTTTCTGCGAGCGTCTGCGATCGAGAGCTTTCTCTCGCTCATAGCTATCTTTTTTCTTTCATTTTTGGTCGACTTCCTTGGGGCATTCTTTGGACAAGGTCGTACTAGATCAGTTGTTTTTTCGTGATGTCCTCTATTATAGTTGTTAGCCTTTCATTTCGCCCAGTATTGAGCATAGGCCTCCCTTTTGTGCAGTTCTCACCCATCCAAATCGTGCCACTCGCTTTATGTCGTCATACCATCGCATACTTGGTCTTCCTCTTCCTCTTTTGCCTTCCCATAGTCTCCAGCGTATTATTCGGCTCTTCCATCTGACGTCTGTAAGCGGGTAAAGCAGGTTTGTGACTCTCTCCACTACATCTACAACTTTTGTTCTCTGTCTGATCCATTCGTTTCTCTTTCTGTCTTTCAGCGTTGCGCCTAGTATAACTCTTTCCATGGCTCTCGGTCTTATCCTCAATTTATTCACTATTGTCTCCGTGAGAGTCCAGTTTTGTGCTCCATATGTTATCACCGGACTACACACTGTTCTTGTTCTAAGGTATTGCGGTATCTTTCTATCCCTAAGTATGGGGCTTAATTTACCAAACGCCGCCCATCCTAACTTCCTTCTATCAATCTCTGTTTCCTTCTTGCCCTTTCCTATCTCTATTTGTTGTCCCAGATATACATATTCTTGAACATTTTCCAATATGTGCCCATTTGACTGTTATTTGTGCTTGGCTCATTATCTTTGCTTTATTGATTTTTAGACTGATTTTTGAAGATTTTCTGTCTAGTTCGGAGCATTCTTTCAAGATCCGTTGGGTTGTCGGAGAACAGAACAGTATCGTCTGCAAATATTAAGTGTGATATTTTGGCTCCATTTCTGTTCAGTTCTATACGTCTTCAGAAACAACGTTGGCTACTTTTCCTTTGTTTTGGTTTCCTGTTGGTCTTTGCTTGACATTGATAGAACAGCATTGATAGAACTTATGAGCTAATTCTCTGCCATTATTCTATAGTTCTCTTCCCTATCCTTTCTTTTCATCATCCTTGCCTCTCTTTTGGAATTTTGGTATTGTTCCGCTGCGTATAAACCATTTTTAAACAGTGCTCGTCTTTCTTCTATATTTACTTTGGTTTGGCAGGATATTTTGTTTGGTTTTCTTGCCTATTTTTCTGCTACTTCATTTACTATCTTCCTCATTGCCCCTGTTATGTCGGATGCTACTTGGATGATGTCGTCTGTTTTCATTATGTTGCTTTTTTGGTTCTGTAGTTTTGCCTTGTATGTCTTGTTAAATATTGAGATAATTATCTGAATAGCTTCTGTTTTATTTACAATTAACATTGTGCGTTTACACTGGACCACCCTTTGGCATAAAGCATTTCCAAATTGCAACACGAACAGGCCCTCCACTTTCCTGACTTCAGATCAATTATGACCCCTTCAATATTCCTTGCTTCGCTTTGCAAGTCGAAGAGTTGTTCGTCCTTCAGTGGTGATCTGCAATTGTATGTGGCGATCATAATTCTTGTTTTTGCCGATTTCTTGCACCCCCAAAAATCATGAGGCAAACTGAATCTATTTCATTGGGGTACCTTATTTCTAGCACCCGAAAATTTCATTTTTGAAGAAGCGTTTTGGCTTTAAAACGCCACGCTTGCCATTGCGGGTTGGAGGTACTCTTGTAATTACCACCTTAAATTCCTATGATTTTAAATTAAAATTTCGACGTTGTTATTTTAGTGACATTTGCTCGTCGCATATTACAAACTTAACAAGTATAACACTAAATACATTCATGGCTACCGATTTCCTGCTGTTTTGTTGCTGCTGCTACTCACATAAATTAAACTGATTACCGAGCCGGCAAAGCACTTTTATATGAACCATGGTTTATATGACTGTGTACCATTGTTGCTCCCATCGAAAAATGTAATCATATGCATCTGTTTAATCTGAGCTGTTCCCCATCAGGACTTTTATTTTGCGCCACCGACTCACGTCTGTTCAATCGACACCCTATTAAAATTATGTTTAATGTCAAAAGCAATAATTATTCCATTTCGACTGTTTCAACACAGGGATCAACATTCATTTTGTGGGTCAAATTTAATCCTTTTGGCAGCGCAAAACTTTTATAAAAAGGCAACAATGACGGCAGATATTTACGTAGTCAACAAGTTGTGTGCTCGGGCAAATAACTAAATATTGGTCCGTCACGCTCGCTGCGTTTGATCTGTTCAAATTTGAATTTAAGATTAAATTTGTTAGACCTACTACCCACCTGTCAACACTCCATTCTTTGATCAAATATTGTTTTTTAGTACTCACTTACTGACCTGGATAACTTAATCAAAGCAAAATAATCGTTCCCTAACCACAGTCAATAAAATTAAAATTACAGGAGCTTCGAAAAGCTAACTTGTGCCTAAAATGTTGTGCAAGTTTGTTGTTGGAAAAGTTAGCCCGTAGGTTGATATGGGAGATATTTGAAAGACATCGTGTTTAGTGTGTAACCAACCATGATGAAAATATAGAAAATAATCGACCATTTTTGCACACTCACAATTTAACTGGGGCCTTGGGAGGAAATTGCTTTGGAGCTGAATGCATCATGTCCGGATGCGGAACATAAAGAACCTGCTGTACTAAAAAAACTTGTATGAAAGCAGAGAAAATGGTAAGGAAAAATGATCAAGTCTTATATACGATGTTTGTAATATTTTGTGATTTTTTTATGCCAAAGGGTACTATTTAATATCGAGGTAGCTTTCCTTCCCTATTCTTAATGGCATCGTTCAAGGGTCAATCGTTGGTGATATTTACGCCTAGATATTTGTACTTTTGGCAGTTTTTTTTCTTTGACCATTTTCCAAAATCAAGTCTTGCTGGCTTCCTCCCACACTCAGGTATTCTGTTTTTGCAATATTCCGTTCGAGTCCCCACTTTTGGTACTCTTCAATGTGTTTCCGAGCCATACCAATATGGGTATACTCAATATGCACCACACACCACATTAAATGCATGCATGACAAACACTAAATGCAAGTCCTTGTTGAATTCCGATCTTTTATCTAATAATTGTATTACACAGAACAGATGGTCAATTGTTTCGAAATTCTGCTTGTTCCTCGGCTTCGTGGTCGGCGCACTCTCGTTCTATTTTGTTCTTTAACACTTTGCCATAGATCCTGCTGATCGAACCCATCAGTGCAATACGCCTATTAGTTATCACAGTTTTGTTTATCTCCATTTTTATATATTGGTGCCTGATACGTAGAGATGTGATAAACGGATATTTTTCTGGAACAGGTTACAACGTTACAAAAGTAACATGTTCCTTTTTACATTTTCCCATAAAAATTCGCAATGATGATGATGGTCGAAATTGTGATGATAAATAATGATTTAGTTGATTTAAGAAAAAATAGTTCTTAACATTGGTCAACTAAAAACAAAAAATATTGCAAAAACAAAAGCAAAGCATGGGTCATAACTAACTACGGAAAAAGAAAAAACTGAGAATGAAATGATTTAAATAAAATATACGCTTTGCATGCCAAAAGGTTTAAAATTTACATTTAAGAATATTTTTGTTGTGTATGCGTTTGCATGCTAAGTCTAGTTCTTCGCTCGTTTATGATAGCACCCGCTTTGGAAAATAATATCCCGCAGGGAACAGAAGTATTAATATATCTGTGTTTTTTTGTTATGAAACAAGTTTGGCAGAATCTTGAAAAATTGCGCAATTTTCTTTTCGTCTATCTGTTAACTGAATTTCCTCTGATTAAATGGGGCACCACAGTTTTTGCTTTTGAAATATTTACTCGTGTTATTAACTCAACAATAACATTAGACCTGATGTAATATCGAGGCTGTTGACTAGGTGTTTTAACAGTTCAGTTTTTTTTCGAGCAGTGTGGAGTTAGCCTACTGCCTCAACCCCTTATCAAGAGGACAAGGTAATTTGTGATCACGGTTGTCTTTCCCTAGCCTGTGGTAATCCAACGCCGATATCTGCAAGGCAGCAGCTTCGACTGTAATCCTATATATAAGCTCTTAGAGAGAACTATCATCCGGGCCAGATAAACCATGGTTTTTTTTAACGAGGTTACTCCTCCCCTTCCTCCCTCCTCACTGCAGGTAGATTTCTACCTGCAACTATTCGTTAATGACAAAAAATGTACTCGCCGCTTTGAATTTTGATAAAAACAATACAGAATAGTACTGTTGTAACAAACAAAAAATTATAATTAAGTAAAGATAGTAATTTTAAAAAAGAATGTAATAAGGTTTTCGAAAAATAAAACATCGAAGAATCAGCAAAACTGTGGTGGATGTGAAAGGACATAATTAATTCGTGTTCGTACGTAAATTGTTCTTATTTAATACCAATAACTTTTTCGGATACTACCTACAAACAAACCCTTTTGTTTACAATGAAATATAATAACCTATATTTAGCAAATGATAATTATTTACTTTTTTGTGATTATATTTGTTTCAATATGTGCAACATCATCAATTAATATGAATTTCAATTTGATATTCTGACAAATATAAGGTTTATTTTACGCATGGAAAGCAATGTTAATATTTCTGCTGACTGATTATGAAACTGTGTACTGCGCGTTAATTAGGGCCAGGTCTAGTTTAACAATAAACTTATAATATTGCTGAATAGACAAATAAATTATTACTAATTTAGGACAATTTTTACTGAAACGCGCCAATTTGGAAGCAAACCAAATATTATAAATTTAGCTGTGATAAAGCGATAACAGTTGAATACGTATAAGAATTGAATACGTTAATAAGCAGATTTGTATTGAACCTTTGCTGTTATGATGTTATTGCTCTGCTGTGTTGAAGTTGTTACAGATAACAGACGCATATTAAAGAAATTTTGAGCTTGAACTCAATGAGATTCCGGTAAGAGTACAGTAAAATATTAAAATTAATGAATGTTTAAGAAAATATTTAATATTATTGAATATCCTACAGTTTTTGTGGTTTGCTATCTATTGACTGAATACGAGCAGATACCTGTTATTTATTTACATTTGCCAACCCAGAAGTAGGCTTGTTGGCGTACGATTAACGCTCGTCGCTAAATTTAAATTATTACCAAACAAATTCTATTTTTCAACTGTTGAATAGGATTCGCAATTAGTTAATAATTTCCATCATAAGTAGTATAAATTAACATCCTTACACGTTTACTTATGGCGTAGAAGAGCTTTTATTATAATTAACAAGTCACATTTTTTATACAATTTTAACTCCGGCCAACCCCAACGAAGATGCAGACCTTTAACGAATGGCCCCAAGCCTTTGAAAGTGTATTTTTTCGTTTGTAATTTAACATAAATGACACAATGAAATACTTTTTAAATATGCAGAGCGCGCAAGAAAATAACCCAGTAAATGCATATCTAGTATATAGAAATCGAGTCCTCAAGCTAGAAAAATTGGCCAGAGAGAGAAGTAACCGCTTCAAAACTGCAACGTTCTTGTACCCACTGTATTTAAATTAAATAAACTAAGACAGCTTTTGCTGGTTTAAACAAGAAAGGGACCAGTTTGTCAAAAATTAATTTTCCCTTTTGTCAGCATTCATCTTTCAAAAACTGCTGCTGTCGAATTTGCAATAATTCTAATCCTGATCTCTCCTTCCATTGAAAATGCGGAATTCAAGTGATATTTTTTGCCTAAAAGAACTCAAAGATGGAGATACCAATGGAACTCAGCTATTTTCCGTCAACGGTCAATGTCAGTTACCTAAAGTGAGTCGCAGGCGAAACCTGCATAATGGATCTGCTAGTTTTGAATACGGATCAAGCATTGATCAGAATCTAACGCATCTCGCAGACGAACACAGATTTGTGGAAGAAAAGGATGATCACCTACAAATCATGGAAAAAGACTTAAATGAGCTTTACGAAACCGAGGACGGCCCCGATTCCTCCGAATCTTTAGACGCAGTTTATGACGAACTTACTAGAGGAGCTCCCTGTGGTTTATCCCCAACTAAAAAGAAGGAATTGTCAGCAAAATATTCTACTAGAAGTAGTCCAGATGGGAAAAAGCAACATTTTCGCAAATTAAATACTGCTAAGGAAGACTCCAGACCGACAGAATCAGCTATGTCCAGAAATCCACTAACCGGAGCTGGCATTGAAATTGAAACTCATCGGAAGCCCAAGAAAGGACCCGCGAGACTATCAAACTGGGCGGGGAGTGGAATTGGGATGTAATTTGATAATTGTTTACCCAATATAATCAATTCAACAAAATGTACATGGTAGTAACTGTTTATTACTTTAAAGGTTATCAGTCAAATGCGCAAGCAAAGGAACAGGTTTTCGACTATCATACTGTAAACAAAAAACACGCAAAAATAACCTCTGACTTTTTTTTAACAAAAAACGTAAAACTGGAGCCCATTTCCATTTGCATATCTGAAACGGTTCTTTGGAAACAAGCTTCATATGATCTTGATGAAAAAATACGAAGCAGCCCAAAATATTCCGAAAGTTTAAATCGGAACCAAGTCCGCACAATGAGTAAGCTAATGCTTCTTGTATTGAATACTGGAACTCAATTTTTTAGATCTGAAGCGGTTTTTCAGCGAAAAGCTTCAGCTGAGCTTAATATAAAAATACAAAGCCGCTCAAAATATTCCCAACGTTTAAAAATTTACTACGAAAGAACCAATATTCTCAATCGATACCATATCCACACTACGAGTCAGTTGATGAATTTGTGACTAAAAGTTTTATATGTGCATGGCAACCAGGAGCAAAGTAATGCGAAACTTACGGAAAGCTGGATAGTGTCACCTGAAAAGAAAGAAGAAAATGTCTTTAGTTCAGCAGAAAATCTGTCCAAAATTATTTGAAATCAGCCATGCAAAGAGAGAGAAATATAAAGAATCCATAAAACTTTAGTTGCTTGTCGGAAAACTCAGTTCAAGCTAAACGGTTTCTAACTAGAGATCATTCATTCTTACCAGCTTTTAGCAAGCTAGCTGGCGCCTCATCCTCCATTTTCTACCCATTAATCATCATGTTCACTACACTTTCACAAACTACCGCACTTGCCATAAGGGCCATAATGATTCTATATTTTCCATCTAAGAACGCGATTCACACCACACAAAGGATTATCGACCGATTTCGTCCACTGTTGGTTGCAAACTAAACACTCATACACATTTTCGAGAAAAAAGACACCGAAGTACTGAATAAACAAGATTATTTAATGATTTGCATTCGCCCTTTTGATGATTCATTGCTCCGCTCTTGCTTGGGAGTTCGATTTCAGTTTGTTTATTGCTGACATTTTTTCCAACGTTCCAACTTAACGAAATACAAAAACAACTAAACGAAAAACGCTCCAAGTACCGATCTTTCAGTAATTTAATTTTAAATTTAGAGCAATTTATTTTTGTATGAATTTCACTCAGCTTCAGTGATTAATGCACACCGCCAAAACTGAAATTAATAACCGAATTAAATATTGATTTTCGAAAAATACTGACTAACAAAAAAAAACCGCGAAGAAATCATTTAAAAATTAAACTGTTGCTCAATTTAGGAGCGATGATAGAAACCAACAAAATTTCAATTTATTGAAAATGTCCTTTAAAAGTTCTGATTTCAAGGATTATTCCGCCTCAAGCGCAATTCGAGGTGCGGCGTAGTGAGGCGCGATAACGCACCAACTCACAGAGCAGCCTAAATGCAAAAGCGCAACTTAACACAGTGTTACCCAGGCCTGCACCAATCTTATATATATGTTCGACCCTATCACGATTATCTAGAGACCTCTGAAGATGAAGACTGTCATCAAGAGATGTTACTCTACATAATAGCTTCATGTCGTCCACATATCAGAGGGCATTTACATCAACAATTTAATTTATAAAGAGGTTGAACAACAGAGGACCCAAAATTCTGCCCTGTGGTACATCCGACGTTTCCACAAACTTTATAATTTCAAAAAAATATTATAACATTATAAGAGTTTTATAGCATTGTTTTGTCTCTCTTATTTAACAGCAATAAGAAAGCAAATCATTACCATTTTCTAAATTACTGCTGTTTTCTTGCTAAAGAAAAGGTGCAAATTTGTGTAAAGTTTCCAATTTAAAACAACTTAAAAAAATGTATTTGAAAGCTATACGTTAGTGTGAGATTTAAAGAGAAAAGTAGGTATGCATGATGTAATAAAAAGGTGTAAGTCGTCCAACCAGTAAATCATTAGCGCATTCAATAAACTGTCAACCATATTCAAAATTGCGACAGTTGCTTCAAACAAGTTTCACAAATTAATATCCATTTTGTTTGTAAAAATGCATAGTGCTAGCGACATTTTCTGCCTTAAAGAACTTAAAGAAGGTGATACCAACGGAACGCAATTATTTTCGGTAAACGGTAGCAGTCAATTAACCACATTAGGGAGAAGAAAATATGTTTATAATGGCTCATGCAGTTTTCAATATGGATCTCCGGCCGCCGAAGAGAATATTTTGCCTGAAATTGTAGTCAAAGCTGAAAATATCGAGAACGAAGACAAAATTAATGACGATTCTGAAACTCCAGGTCATTGTAAAGACCACCTGGAATTAATGACGTTAAGTAAATCAGATCCATCAGCAGTATCTGAAGGAATTGAAAATGATATCACCATTCACTGCTCGAAAACGTCTGAGCCCGAGTCCAAAATGTCCCTTAGTCATGCAGAAGGTGATATGAGAGAAGGCTTAACAGTATCACAATCGGCCATTGCAAGAAATCCCCTAACAGGTGCTGGGATGGACCCTGCAGCTCATTAAACATCGAAATAAAACACTAATGAACTGGAATAATAAAAATAATAACTAACTCTGAGTGTTAAAATTATCTCGTAAATTGAAAATAAACTCTAATGCTGATTTAAATTTAGAGTAATGTGGTTTTATCTCACTGTTGATAAAAGAATTAGTTTATGTTATTCAAGTATGTGAATGTGCGAGTAGAGGAAGTAAGTGCGACTAATTATAAAATCAAGCGTATTATAATACCCCAGCCTCTTGCTCTCCTTGACCCTTAACCGGCACAAATTGTTTTAAAACTGGACGACATAAATTCCGTCATATCATCTGTTATGCCAGTCATCCTCCGAAAGACTTCCATTCCTCCTGCCTGACATTGCTTTTGTAATACCTTGTCTCCACGTTATTGGCGCGATCGTCCTTCTGCTGCTTTTTTTCTGGGGGTTTCCACTTCAATATGTTCAACGGCAGTCCTTCTTCCCCCATGCGTCTTACGTGTCCGTAAAATCTAAGTCGCTTTTCAATGTCTTCTATGATTGTTCCTTTTACTTTAATTTGTTATCTTATGTCCTCATGTTTCACATGTTCCAAACCAGATATACCTTCCGCTCTTCTCCACGAAACGACCGAAAATGGGAGTTAGTGCACGCAAAGTTTGAGCAACAGAACGCAATTTTTAATAATAAATTTGGATTATTTGTAAACATTGTTGAAGCGTCAGCTTTTCCAAGATTAAATGGAAGACATTCACAAATACAAATATTGATAAAACTAATGGGTTTTTCGGGTTTTTACACCGTCGTTGGGTAGAATTTCTTCTTGACGTTTCGCAAGCACGAGTGGCTTGCATCTTTAGAAGTGGTTTGCTTGAAGGCTTACACTGTTCTGACGAGGCCTGTGTCATCGGAGCCTGCGCATTCTTTTGGCTGTTGCTATCCTCCGGTGTACTGGATCCTCTCTCCTGTCCTGAGCTGTTGCTTTTTCTTGCTGTTGGTGAGTGCTGGAAACCATATCCTGTTTAGCGCCATTGTCTGTTCTTTTCTGTTGAAATTGTCGTCGTGTTTGTGGATTTCAATGGCTTCTCGTATTAGTCGGGGGTGATAACCTGTTGTTGTGGCCAGTACCTGTGCCTCTCCGAAATAGATGTTGTGTATTCCATCGCTGAGGGCGTGTTCCGCCACTGCCGACTTTTCCACATGTCCCAGTTTACAATTCCGTCGGTGTTCTTCTATTCTCGTCGCTACCGATCTCTTAGTAGTTCCTATGTAGACGCTTCCACAGGAGCATGGGATCCGGTAGATTCCTGCAGTTGCGAGGGGGGGGTCTTCTGTCTTTAACTGACTTTTCCTCAGGAGCCTCCTAATTTTGTCCGTAACCCTGGGAACAAAGGGCAGGAAAGCTTTCAGAGTGGATTCACTTTTTTCAGCACGGCCCTCTCCTACAGCTTTTGTGATGTCCAACTGGGATTAACTGTTCTGAAAAAAGCTTTTTCCAGGTGCTGTAGTTCTGTAGTTAGATGTCGTGGCCCACATGTTTTTCTGGCTCTATCCGTGAGAGTTTTAATGATTCCCTGCTTCTGACTCGGATGGTGGTTAGATAGATTGTGAAGATATCTGTCTGTGTGGGTGGCTTTTCGATATACCTTGTGGTCCAAACGATTCCGCTGCCTAGACACCAAAACATCCAGGAAGGCCAGTTGGTGGTTTTGTTCAACTTCCATGGAAAATTGTATGTCTGGATGCTGTTTGTTTAGATGGTGTTATGAATTTTTATTTTTCCTCTCGGGCGTGAGTATGAGCAGGAGCTAGTATTTCGCGGCTAGCGTGCAAGATTTTCGAACAATTGATGGACGACACAAAATCACGCACACTCAAGTTCCACGGAACAACTGATATATTAGATAAGTTCTATATTGTTGAGGTGGATTCATTTTTTACAAACTTCTTTTTGGGTATTTCGCCTCAAAAATTTTTTTGAAGAATTTCCTCACGTCTTTTATTACAGATTGATAAATAGTGCTCCTCTTTTGCAATAAGAACGAATTATTTATCAAAAAGTAATCAAGAACTATCACCTAGAGGGTATCCTGCGACACACTTAGGCTCAAGCTGTAAGAGAAAATTCCAATTAGTAGAGAAATTAATTTGAAAAATTACCTTGACGTTTCGATAGCTATTTTCTGCTATCGTTATCAAAGGAACGTAAATGAACCTAAAAAAGAGTATGTTAATAAATTGTGTATCAATAGTAGGATAATACAATATATGAAAATTATTATATATATTATCCTACTATTGTTACACAATTTATTAACATACTCTTTTTTAGGTTCATTTAGGTTCTTTTGATAACGATAGCAGGAAATAGCTATCGAAACGTCAAGGT
>NW_026018814.1:12679388-12687369 GCF_020466585.1 Dendroctonus ponderosae
ATGCCATATCACATTGCAACGGACACTGACTTTGTGACGGGTCAAATTCGGGAGTTGATACAAAAAACTAACAACCTCGAAAATCGTGAAATTCTGTTGGGATGGATCCCCTGCCATGTTGGGATTTTGGGTAATAAGAGGCAGATAATCTGGCAAACATCGGCAGAATACTGAATGTTCCTAAGGACATTTCAGTGCCGATGGGAGACATAGTGAACACAATTAGAAACGAGTTAATTTCGCAATTTCAACAAACTTGGAAAAAAATCTCGGTATAGCAGAGTTCAGGTGGACTTTTTGAGTTCTCCATGGTTTTATAAAATTCCTTTTTACCGAATGAGAACCGGACACTGTTTGACAAGAGAACGTTTATTTAAATTGAACCTTAGAGACGACCCCTTATGTGATTGCGGTTCCGTGGATCACCTAGACCACATATTTTTTGAGTGTCCAATTCACCACGTACCAAACTTTAATATATATCAAGAGCTTGTGAAGATAGGCGTTAAAACGCCCATTAACATGACAGTTATATTTGGTCATCCAACGGAAAAGCCAATCAATGCAATCATAAAATGTTTAACTATTAATAAATTTCAACTGTGAAAAATTTCAAAATAATTGAATGTTGCAGTGTTGGGTTCAACTGCCAGGTGTGACGTCAGCCCTACTCCTGTGTGTTTAGCCATTGTGTAGTAATTAGCTAACCTTTGTTGTTTGAGTTACTAAACCCCACTTTTCTCAACTTTTAACGGAGTTTGTGTTCACGTTATTTGATTCGGGGCCTTGCAGTGCTCTGAGACTGGAAGAATACGTCCGAGGGTTGGGGAGTGCAAGCTCGTCTATCCTGACCCCCCTTCAAATCGAGCTGGCAAATTGCTGAGAGCAGAGCAAAGAAACGACAAAAAAAACTGGGTATGCCACTGGGATATTTTTGGCGACACATTCTATGGATACCTCAACTGCAGTTAGTTCCAGCTGGAGTAGGGGCAGTGATCACCCCAGTAGGGAACCTCTCAGGTCTTCCAATGAATAGCGGTTGTTGATGTGAACAAAAAAAGATTCACAGTCAAAGGGGCACCAAAATACTAACGGAAATTACCCAGGCTCGGCTCCAATCAAATTTAAAATAGTAATAAAAACAAAACTTAAGGATGTGGCAGTTGAGCCTGAGTGTTTTCGCTAAAAATTAAAATTAATTAACTGAACAACACTCAATGATGAACCTTAACTGAATACAATTTGTGAATAAAAAAAAGTTGAAATGAAGTCAATGGAAACAAAAACAATACGATTGTCACCAGCAGTTGGGCGCCAGTATGTTTTTTCGGTAACATACAACTCGTTTTTAGTCGAAGGTCTCGATCTCAAACTTCAACCACCATTGGTAGTATCAAGGCCAAAATGCACAGGATAGTAGCACAGCTATGTAGAGAAGTTGCAGGAACGGTAACCACGTGATCCTGGGGGCCAGTGCGGGTTCGTTTCGCTAGCTTCGTCTACCAAAATTTGACTTCAAAACTCTGCTTCGACGAATTAGCTTGTTTCCAATGGAAAGCTCTCCAGGAATATCTCGATATATAATCTACAAAAGAACCGACCATGCGGTGCCAATACCCCAAAAATTGACTTCTCTCGTCTATATTTCGACCTCGAATCTCGAATCTGCCCCACACCAAAAATCCTCTCCCCTTTTTCACGGTAAATCAAAATCATGGACTCGATTGGTCATCCTGACGAACATGCGATCAGCTCGCTATGTGGTCGAAAATTTTTGTACCGAGATAAGGCTGGTAAAATCTTCTCGGTTTTCGGTTTCAATGGCAAATTCGAACTTCATGACAAAAAAAATTATATTCAAGGCGCATTCGCTTGGCCACAATTAAAAATGAACGTAGCAATGGTCGAAGAAGAGCTTTTTGAAGAGAGTACAACAAATCTGGATTACTACGAACAAAAGGAAGGAGTAGCCATGAGAAGTCCACTCTGTCCGATGGTGGCGAATCTAATCATGGAGAAGTTTGAGGAAACAGCGTTGAGCACCCCTTAAACCAACGACCTGATACCCATATGTCGATGACACATTCGTGCTATGGAGGCATGGAAAATGTTGGTATTTTGTTGTTTTTTTTCCTCTCTCTGATTTCTGAGAGTGCGCAAATTTCGATTTTGGCCGAAGCCTTGGGACAATTTATTATAAAAATGCCATTTTTGGAAAGACACTTTTATTCTAGTTTTGTCTCAGACCCTTTCTCGATTAATAACATGATGATTGAAGTCCCTGAGGCCCAAAACGTACCTACTCATTTTATAAAAATTTTATTTCAATATGAAAATACGTAGTCTGTTAAGGGAAACCCTGCGATAAAGCGAAAACAAGCTCAAGCAGAAGGCAAATAAACTCATCGTCAAATCAATGCAGCCAAGGAAGTTTCACACTTGATTACCAACGTCATCTGAAAAGCGTCATGTTAAAGTTGTTTCATGTTTTTTTTGTGAAGCTTCTATTATTACATACTTAAAATGCCCCTGTTTATCTATTCTATAACGAAAGTGTAGATTATTACACCCTCCCGGTTTAAAAATAGTTTTCTGAGACATGCGTAATATCATATAAAAAGAAATAGATTAATATTTTGTATACATATCCGCCCTATGTACCTTCATTGTGAACCCTCTACAGTTTACTACCACTATTGAGAATGCAGACAATATTTAAAATGTTGACATGTTTGTCCCTCGTGTTGGATTTTTAAGAGCGCCCAAGCTTTCTATTTAGAGAATCAATTTATTGTTGACTTTAGAAGTTCCACGGTCGCTATTAAAAGAATATACAAGAAATAGGAAAGGTGCTTTGACGGAAATTCTATAGCGGAAGACCGTATTGTGCAAAATCTTGTTTACTCGTTCATATAGGTACGTCGCTTCCTGCTCCAATCTTGTCGGCCGGTCTTCTTTGGTCGATTTGAAATGGGTTTTCAATACTGATAAATACCGATAAAATAGCATCGGTTAAGATGGGTAAGAATTATACACTTTGAGACAATTACAATTTTAAAGTCTGAACAGAGCTTGCAATGGACTATTTGCACCTTTTCTGAATTGCACTTGAAATTGCAATTTAAGAAGCAGCATCCTTGACCATCAGGAGTTAATTCGTTCGCCGATTTCTTTCACTTAGCGTTTAACTCGAGAAACAGTTTCAAAGAATTCCACGAAAGCTCGTAAGGCGATTAATTATTAATTTTAGGGATCCGTGGTACCATATGCCAAAACCTCGCAAAATTTATTTGCCAGGCAAAATGTCCTTTCAATAATATCAAAACCACAGGATTTAGTTGCGTACTTAGTAAACATTTTTTTTTGCAATTTCTGAATAGGTAAACAATTTTGGTAACTTACGTCATTTTATTTATTTAACCAACATATTTAATTATTTGACTGATTTTTGTATATTGTATATATCTGATATCAACTGACTGATTTTTGTTTTTGAAACTTTTTTTTGAAATTAATATTGCGTCACAAAACCTCCTAAGTTTTTGCAAAAAGTTTAAATTTTAAAAGTCGAAACATTTTCTTAATCAACAAAAATTTAAAAAAAGTATGTATATCCCCAGAAAATGCTTCAGCATATCACATTATTTAAATTAAAATACCTTTTCAATTTTCTCAATTAAAGAATGTAACCGTTTTTAGCTGTAAATTGATAAAAATACTTATGAGGTTCTGCACTTTAACCATCGATTGTCTCGACATATACGAGTGATCGCGTTAATATTATTAACAAAAAGTCCTGTGATCATCATCATCATCAAGCCTTTCTTCCAGTTCTACCTATTTTGTGCTGTTATCAGTGGTGCTGATACTTTATTTTATTTGCTACTGTATTAAAATTGTGCCATTCTGATTTGCATTTTTATGAAATAATGGAAGTTTGAAATTAATTTGCTTACTAGCAAATTATAGCAACTTTTTGAAGATCAATCAAAATTTATTGTACATAATCTTGAGCAAAGTAGGGTAAATAGAGATACGTTCGATTTCATCTCCATCACAAACCTTTAAGTACCATTGACCAATAAAACGCTATTTATAGAACGGTTAAAGACTGACAGACGGTAGTTGGGCCCGTAATTTCAGCGGCCTTCAGGCAACCGAACCAACATTAAAATTAATGTTGCTTCTATAATTAATGTTTGAAAATCTTTAATAACATATCTATTGTGCCACAAATATGTTGATATTTACGAACCAATAATTTCATATCCACAATTAAATGATCTCGCATTTTTCTGCGATGTTACTGGCAAAATCCTACAATTAATCCTATAACTACAGAGTAAAGGTTAAACTAAATTTTTACTAAAATGCAATTAAGACGTCGTGATATAAATTGAAATAACCGAGTTTTGCTGCAATGTGGTAAAAATTCGATTAATTTATTGGGATCTGTCGAAAGTTGCAAACCTAGGAAATAATATACCTAAAGCTTTTGTACATATTAAACAAAATCATATTAATAATTCAATAAATGAAAATCCATTTAACTTACGAAAATTACATTTGTAATATCCCATCATTGAATTTTTAATCACCATTTCCTCCAACGAATTTCGATCACAACATGTCATTTCACCGTTTTAATTTTTTATTTCATTTTCCTTAAAAGACAAAAAACATTTTTGAGACCTTACATAACGAACAATAAAATGCACGCGAGATCAAACACCTGAAAACTGGAACAACTATCGAAAAGAAAGAAACGAGGCTAATGCAAAAATAAGGAAACTAAAAGAAAACTATTGTAAAAAATTAACGACAGCAATGGAAAGTGACATATATGGGAGCCAGAGAAAAATATGGAGAATGCTGAGAAGAAATAAGTTAGAAATCAAAGATACCATAGGAGCCAATAAAACCACGACAGAAGAGCGAGAAACGCACTTTAGGAATCTATACAAGAAAAAGGGAGAGGAAGAACAGACGAAAATCGATAATGAAGAAAAAAATAACATAGAATTAACAAATGACATGATTAAAAACACCTTAAAGTCGCTTTACAAGAGAAAAATTCACGGATCAGACGAGATCACTATTGAGATGTTTAAATACGGAGGGAAAAATACAAAATGAAATACTGACTTCATTTAAAAGTGTATCGAACAACAGGAAATAACAAACGAATGGAAGAGCAGTATAACAATACCCATTTTTAAAAAGGGACGGAAAACGCTCCCAGAAAACTACCGTTTCGCAATTATTCGCAAAGACTATTCTGGGAAAAATCACCAAAACCATAAGAATGAGAGAAGAACAGTAGATGCAATTGCTCTTATTGCATATTCCGAAAACAACCTCCAAAGATTACTCCACTCTTCTAACACCAAAGCAAAGGAAGTAAATTTGCTCATCAACAAGAAGAAGATCAAATGTTTAGTAATATTATATAATATTTTAAGGAACCGAAGGCTGCAAGCTCGAAATCGACTCCAAAATCGTCGAACAAGTAAACCATTTCAAATATTTGGAAGCAGAGATACCGAGCCATGGAAGTCTACCTCTCGAAGTAAAAGAGCAAGCAATGAAAGCCGGAATGAATTTCGGAATATTTGAGAGAAATTGTTTCGAAAAACAGATACCTAAATACGGAAAGCAAACTCAAGATATATAAAACGGCACTAAGACCTATTTACTATACCTATACACGCGCAGTAGAAACAAGACCTGATCGAGCAGAACTTTACAAATGATAACAGTTGAAATGAAGACTTTAAATAGCATACAAGGCAAAACTCTATACGATAGAGTACGTGAGGACTTTAGAATGCAATGCGGGATACTGGACATGGGAGGATGGGTGAGACGGAGAAGAAGATTCTGGAACAAACATGTAGAATCAATGGAGGACCACAGACTAGTCAAAATCGAAAAAACTAACAATCCAGTTGGAAGTAGACCGCAGGAAGACTACCAAAGCGCTGGAGAGAATGCTGGATCTCATCCTCCGGGGAGAACGTGTTGGCAATGAACAGGCAATAGCCTACTAACATGTATCCATATTAGAAAGAATCAAGAAGAAGAAGAAGAAGACATTACGAACAACAGTATTAGATATTCGCATGAAAATTTGATCATGTTCGAGGAAGTACCTACTGAAACACCTGAGATAGTCAACTAAGGTCCCTTTAATAGACGTTTTTTACCAAATATTACTACGCTTCTATGCAGGGTTACTCAAAATTGGCATCATTCCTTCTAAAGAGTTTAAGGGCTCATTTGGATAGTAGGTCAAAAAAAAAGTCGAAAATTTCTAGAACATATTAACAGATCTGCAATCGAATTTCAACTTTGTTAATAACTTTATTATCTCAAATTATTTTGAAATGGTCTCATGTTTGATTAGTAGCCGTATTGAAATACTTAAGCTTACGAAAAGAAAAATCACCACCTTTACTTCAAATTATGAAAATTTTTTGGGCACAGGATAATTACTGTTGAAATACGCTGTTGCCAAGCATCTAGTTTTTTAATATTATAAGATTTCATATTTTTCACAATTTTTCCTGTATTCTTTACACCCCCAGACAAGACCCCACTGACGCCAATTTTGCATCATTCTGTAGTTTCTATAAAAGTTTCCTCAAAAATACGAACACATATTTTACATGAGATTGCATATCTTAATAACATTGGTAAATATATAATCAGTACTCAACACTTTTTTAAAAGCGGATTTAGGACTTGCTGTTGCAAAAGTAGCTTTTTGTTCATTTTTTCAACTCTAAGCGAATGTACCCACAGTTATAGTTTGGTGGCTTCTGGTGAAAAATGTAGCAAACATATGACGTTGTTAGAATGTGGACATTATTTAATTAGTACATGCGGTAATTTAACGTAGGCCTGGGTAATTCAGTGAATTTTTAGGAGTTGTCGCAGTGCCACGTAAATGGTTCGGTGCGCAACGGCGCAGTAACTCAGTTCCGTTGCTGGGAAAATGTTGATGACTTTTTTATTTGTTTTCACATTTATTTTAAGGGCCATTTATTGAGAATATTTTTAAAATTTCTCGAAAATTTCAGAATTTTCCAGTTTTAGCCAACTTACTATTTCTTCTAAATGCTCAATTTTATAAGGTTTCACTTAAAAATGCTGACAATCTTAAGCTATGTAAAAGGTTTTAAAATCTCTTTCCAGCTTCGAATTTGGAATAAAAATCCATTCATTTTCTATCAAAAAAATAACAGAATAAGCGAAAGTTTATTATATACAGATTATTTGGAAATCTCGTCATCTCTATACCTCTGAAGTCTGTAAAGTTTGTTAAAAAAAGACGATTTTTTAGTTTCCACTGATTTTTTTTGCTTTACTTTTTATTTAAAAAGGCTCTATTTTGTAGAGTTTTACTTCAAAATACGAGCGATCTGGAGATCTTCTGGCGAAAAATTACAAGATAAATGACATTACGACAAAAATTACGACAAAAATGAAAATAAATTCCTCCGGTTTTCTCACGAGCGGGCGCGCCGCGGCTATCGCACCGCAAATGCTTTTCTTTAAAAAAAAAGTAATTTACTACTTTAAAATGTATGTAATAAGTGAAATTAAAACAAGTAACCAAAAATAGATGCAATTCAACAAATAATACTTGAAAAAATGCTAACAAAATTAAATATATATGTAAAAGATCTAAAAATAAAAATCTGAAGGTCATATCATTGTTTTTTCCAACAAAAAATTGATAATCTTTGTCTGTTCCCATGGTTCAAATTCTGCCTCTCCTTCATCTGCTTATTGTTCGGAATCACTACTATAAACGTTACTTTCAGTAACTTCTGGCTCCTGGTCTGAATCGTTGTCAAAATCGTCATCTATTACGTTACTTCTGTTCACGTTAATGTTCTATTGTAAATCTTATTCTGCTTATCTTCTAATTATCTCAACATCTATGGCAACGATTTTTCTAATTCGTCCGGACTCA
>NW_026018814.1:12688368-12703834 GCF_020466585.1 Dendroctonus ponderosae
ATGGAAAAAAGCCTAATAATTATTTCTGGGTCTTTTTCCATCAATATTTGCCTGAATCGAAAAAGCAAAAGTTTATAATCATTTATTTGGAAAACTCTTGGAAACTGGCGTTTATTTACTTTTTGGTCAATATTTCTAAACAACACTGTCCCTAAACAGAAAAAGCAATTTTTTCCATAACGTTTTACTATGAAATACTGGCAAACTGATTTTTTTATGCAAGAAAATTAAGAGATCGATTTCACAAGAAAACTGGTCGACTTCCTTTGGACTCAGTTCTGTTGCTGGGAAAATCTAGATGGCTTTTTTGAGTTATTTGAACAAAGTAGTAAAACGTTACTCAGAAAAAATGTTATGACCTTTTTTTTAGATGTGAAAATTCTAGTCTCGGGTCTCGTAAAGCTTTAATAAATGACTTATAACTCATAACCTAGAAGAGTTATAACAACTCGTTAACTGACGATTCACACTAGTAAACCTTGAAAAATGATTTTTTTTATCAGTAGTTAGTTCTAAAGTCATTAAATATGTAAAAAAATTGGCTTTATCAAGTGGGTATCTTCACAAGTTGTAGGGTTGGTTAAAATGTTGCCATTGGTTGAAATGGTTATGTTTAAATTCAAATCAATTAAATAATCGGTTTCTTAAATTTCGTTTTTGGATTTGATTGTTTTCGTCAATTTCAAGTGCCTAACTCAACATTTGCCAGATCATGAGACCATAATAATATAAATGTGGAAAATCCTGTGCAATTACAATCGAAAATAACTTGAGTTAGTGACTTATTGCAATAGCACTGATAGATATATTAAATATAGCAAACCACCATAGAGAATGCAATTCAATGCAAGTCTCTAGAAGACCTTTATTCACAGTATCAAATTAGATACGGCACTTTTCTATCCCCCATGTGCACTGGTCCGTTTTATTTGCTGGTTTGAAATGATCCCAAAACAGTTGTAAAGCAAAGCTTTAGCCACGGGGCATCGTCACTCATCCGCGCACCCACTTATTCATTCATAATGTATAGGGCACAATACTATAGTTGTAAACACACGGAGGGTTCAACTTACACAAGCCATTGTTATCATGGTAAGGCTCATCCGCATGAATTGATGTTTTGGTTGGATGGTAAAAGTATTTTTGGCAGGCGTTTTTGTCAAAATTTAGAAAAAGTGATTCACTGTGACGTTTGTTGTATGATAGCCGTTAACCGACAGTGTGGTAATATGCTGGATGTTGTGAAGAGTTAATAATGGGTTTTACTTTGATTTATTAGAATTATTATTAGGCTAATGCCAATACGTATTTTCATACAGTAAAAAAAGTAATAACATGCAAGGACCAGACGGAAAATGTTGCGGTCCCAACTTTAAGGAAAATAAAAATTAAACACGATTGGGCGATTTGCGGTGAAACGTGACCTCCTTGCGCAAAACGTTCAAAGGCAGAGTTATAGATAATAAAAACTCTAAAACTTTTCTTGTGCATAAATGACTTAATAAAGATCTGTAAAATTAGGTCTGTTTTGGTGTTGAATAAGCATGATGATTTTTTCGTGGTTCAGTAAAATGATCTTTGAAAATTCCAAAAATGTCTGCCACTGGAGATATCCGGAAAAACACCGAAAATCGAAAGAATAGTTTTTTTTTTTAACTTATTTCGAGCGTAAATTTAAAATAAATAATATTTTAGCGTTGTAAATTTTTCTGTTCTGCAACGTGGGGATGTTGTATTAAAAATCCGACTTATGGATTATCGACAACCATCATCAACTTTGTTGTGTAACACATTTCGACAGATTGACTCAGTTTTGGTTAGCGACGTCTCCAGTTACAAAATGATTCTAAATCTCTTGTCAACATCTCATCAGGAAGTGTAGAGAGCCTTGAAGGAACATAACTACCGTCCGTTGAAAATTAATMTCACCCAAGTTTTGCATCCAGGTGATACCGWACGAATAMCGAATGCATTTTGTAGAAATATCATGACACTMTTGGAGCAAAATCCTCATTTTCTTTCGAATGTGAATATTCACGCACGAGTGCAAGTTTATGTATACTTAACTGAAATAAATTATGTTCAAATGGACGAGTGCAAGTCTACAAATTATAAACGCAGACATGTTCAATAGTCACACGAAGAGTGCAGACTCATTTCCAACGATGGACGCAAACGTTGACCAGCACGATCACCAGATCTTTCTCCTTTAGATTATTATTTATGGCGAATTATGAAAAACCTCATTTACCAATCTGTATCCACCGATATTAATGACCTGCCAAGTAAGATAATCACATATCTTAAGGATCAAAATTAGAAGAAGAAACGTTTTAAAATCAATACAAACTTTAAGAAGACGCATAAATCCTTACTTGGAAGTGGACGGGGAGCCCGTCAAGCACCTTTATAATACTCTTGACTTACTGGTTTATCAACGTTTAGTTTTATCCTATGTAAATTTAAAATACATGTGTTTTYCTTTTTTTGTCCTACTCAAACAGKTTGTAMAAAAYGTGCTGATTAAACAAAAGAGTGGACGTTATTCCAAAACACTCTTTGCAAAACCAGRATTTTTGCTATTTTCACCAAACARCTAGAYTGMAGCTTAACATKTTATACACCATAGTACTCAGAAAAAGAAARAATTCAAACATGTAAAAATTCAAGTTCTCCAGACACTTYTTACTGACACCAACTTCGGTTTTTCTGGATACTTACGGAAGTAGCATATATTTKTTAACTTTTCAAATGGAATTTTGATAAACTGTCGATTGACTCAATTTAACGAATCTCGAATCTTATATGGTTACCGAGAGAGATCCCCATGGTTGAGCTCCAAAAACGGAAAACCGGTATGAAGAATCCACGTTCGAGAATACTTAATTTAAAAAAAAAACAGATGAGTGAACCCTGAACTGAAAATATAACWTTGGCCTCTCAAAAWTTTTTGCTCSAACTGYAAAATGTATTTTCGATTGACATGATGGTGTTCATATAATTTATTGMGATTTTGARCTATTYTACTAGAGTTGACACSTCTGRCGGATTCAGGTATATACACTCATCGGSCCAAAAGGTTGGCAGCACTGACGGCAAAGTGACAACGTTACYCTAACCTSAAAATATTTCATTGCCACTTTCATTAATTTTCTCTTYTGCRTTTACCCATGCTCCTATAGTTKTTAATGATTAAGAAGCAACCGCCATTTACGCAATATTKATGGGGCAGAAYACCTTCAAAAACATTGTTGSCATCCTTCTGATCCAGTTTTTTGCCAATATYTCACTTTTTTTAAATKGCACCAACAAACTTTTCTGGTCCAGCCAAAATTTWGCTATSATTAAATTATAAKAAACGAAARAAATTARKAGGTGCYTTTTAAWAAAACTGATTTTTTTGTCAATTTTTTAAGTAAATCATTGTGAGCGCCAGCTATATTTTTCGYTTGGGCGAAAGCCGGCGAAAAATTTTGGGGAATGGRCAGRACATATTTATACTTTAAATTGTAAGAGTTGGATATAATATATCTCTTTTACAAARTATTGTGTTTTWTCTTCGGCCGAATATAATGTAAAATATTTTTAGTAATTTTTATTTAACATCAAGCGTTACAAAATTCATTTTTAGTCAGCACTTATGGCGACATGTTTTTGTCAAACAACGAGCTAACATAGTTTGTCAATACTTTGAGTGTCCCAATATGAATTTATAATACAAATATTATACGATATTTTATCTACTTTCGTAGAATAATGAAATAAATGTTATAAAAATATTTCGCAACTGTGAACATTTTTTGAAACGTTCTTATGTTGGAAACAAATGCTGAATGAAATTCGCTACAACACTAGTATTGTAATAAAAACGATCATCAACGATTCTATTTTTTGAATTGAATAATTCCTTTAACTAAAGGAAAGTAGATTAAAAATATTTAAATTAACGAAAATAACATTATAAACAGTGACTAAAACTTTTATAAGGTAGTGAAATAATTCAATAAAGAAATAGTTATTCACGCAGAACATTAGAAACTTACACACAGAAAGTAAATCTAAATCTATTTTTTGCAATACATTTTTCGACAAACCAAATACCCAAGTCAGTAAGCCTATCCTAACTCATGTTTTTTCTTAAATAATGTTTAATTCCCTTTAAAGTGCAGAAAGTTCTTTCAAAACTTGCACTGGAAGATGGTACTGCCATTGCAATATTACATATTTTATTCATTTCATGGAAGATTAAACTAAATCCTTATAACAGATTGCGAGATCTGTTAAAATGTTTATTTTTAGATTATTTGTGACTTCATAACTCTTAGTGGTACCTGGCAATGACTTTGTCCCGTTTCCAATTGAAACTTTATAACATTGGCAATGGTTAGTTGTTAAAAAAATAAACGTTCTAAGTTTCAAAAAAATGGTGGTAGATGGATTAAATGTACTAAATCGTGTTTTTAAACCCAGCTTTTGTTTGTGCAGCCCTTTTCCAGTTCTGGTAGCTTTCAGTAATAAATCTCAAACTGCTGGTTCCACCTTGTTTGAAGAAAAATCTACAAGGGAAAACGGAATTCTCAAAGATGCTGAGAATGCTGTACTTTATCCAAGGATACATGATATAATCACTGGACTTAAAACTACGAAGATCACAACCATACTGTTTTTTTAGGAAAACTTGCTAAAACCGGCTGTCTTGAAAGTTCATGTGCGTTAGGGCCAAATCAATGACATATTTTTTCTCTATGTGAAAATATTTGGCTCTTGTCCTAGTAGGAAACAAGTACCCATATTTAGATTAGAACTTACTTTTTTAAGTACTTAAAAACTTACTTTTCAATTCCCCAACCATTCCGAATGTTTTCACGTTCACTATAATTTTTGTCTAATACGATCTGATTTTTTTAATTCCCAACTATTTATATCGCTATTAAAAGTAGTTGGGCGAGAAAAATTTTCGTTGGGCACTCGCCCAACCTCGGGCACCCGGTATGGTTTTCTTAATTAATTATCAAATTCCAATTTTTTGTGTGTATGTTGGGTTTTTAAACTCAATCATCATAATACTTGGATTCAGTTTGATTTCGATATTCACTTATTCATACTCACTTCTATTCACGCCATAGTTAACAGAGCTGTTTTGAAAGTCTATCTACATATACTGTATTGGCACAATAATTAATTTCGCCTGAATGTCTTCGGATGTGACTTGTCACAGCTACCTTTAATATAAAATAAATGTAATAAATCAAATTCGAACCTTTTACAATGGTCTGTTTTAGAATAGAACTAGCATTTCAAAGTAGCCTGCAAACCAAAAATACAAAAAAATGGACTATCGGATTAAATCTGAGATTAGAAAAAAAACAAACGTCAAACTTGCCTTCGATTCATTCATGTATGCGTGTTACTTTTCTGATATTGCATGTGTGTCAATTATGAAACAATTAAATAAACACTGAGGAAACTAATGTATTAATTGTATTTACTCTAATAATATTCTAAATAATTGATTCAAAGAGCGAGCCGGCTATCTTTCGAGAAAATACATTGCAAATACCGTTGTTTATTCTGTCATAAAGTTAGCGGCATTACGTGTACATTTTAATAATAACCGAGTAAAATATTAAAAGGAAGTGCGCGTAAGGATGCTTGAGAAGGGCGCAAGTCGCGGCTCCGTTGTCAGTGTTGGTAGGCAGAAATTAATTATTTCTTTCATTAGTAGAAGTTTATTAATTAAGGAAGCGCTTGAGATTCGTCTTATTGTTTGCTCAACGTCATCTCAACCCTTTTGGCACGGATGAGAGCAACTTTCAAATGGAAACTTTTAGAAGAACAGCGAGCGCCGCTATTCCAGAGCACAAAAACAAAATTAATTACGAATTTTCTCTTTCTACCCCCATTTGGCGTCGATATATTTGTGCCTGGTTACGCGAAAACTTTGTTATCTGTATTGAAATGTTGTTTCTGCACTTTATTTGTATGGACATTTATATTCTAAATGTGAAATTACCCATAATACAAATAGAAGATGAAAAAGTATATATATGTATGTAGCTTTAGTCTTGAACATTTAAGTTTAAGTTTATATACGATAAGCAGCAAAAATGCAGTACACCTAGTGCGCATAGTGTTTAAATAGTTTCATGTTTTCTTGGTCAGAGTTTAAATCCGTCTGGGGGAATATCAGGTAGCTTAGACAGAAACTTTATGTGTATTTGTCTTGTATATGAAAATATTATAGCCTCAAGTCTTTTGAGTGATTTTGGTGTTGAAAATTATAGGTATAGAAGCTATTGTTTAGTATTTTAATATAAATAATGTTCCTGGGTTTTAGTCATTTATGTAGATATCAGAATTTATTGCATTTTCTTAAAAAAGTTTCCCTGCTTCTCCAGGATCATCAGTTTGTCGGTCTGTATACATTTTGGAACAAGCGCAAGATTTTTGCATCTGGTTAGTTTTTTCGGTTTTTTTCCCTTTGCCAGTTTTGCTTCAGTTTTTCATATCGTTTCTTTAGGTGTTTCTTTAGGTTGCATTCCTCCATCTGATCCATAATGCTGTATTCCCATGCATTTCCATTCATCATACAAATTGTCCTGACTGTATTTCCAGGCATCCACAAAGGAGAAAAACCGAAGGAACTACCTAACCAAATGCAACAATCTTGCCTTGGTCCCAAAATTTATACAGACAAACTGATGATGGTGGAAAACACCGAAACGTTTTTGAGAAAATTTAATAAATTGTGATATCTAAATAAATGACTGAAACCCACGAAGATTGCTTAGATATATTAAAATTGGAAATCCGGTCTGGAAAACTTACATGATTGTTTAATATATTATTGAGAAGTGAGATAGCGGTCTCCCTTGGACGCATCATTTACAGTTGATTGAATAAATATTGTAGATGTAAAATATTTTTAATATATTTACTACAGTTACAACTAATTAAAAACATTTTTTTAAATTTTGTAAATTATCAACAAAAATACGTGAAATTAAAAGAAAGTGAATGAATTTTATTCAATGAAAATACTTGGGCATCCCCTTGTTCAATTACCTGATTTAAGTCATACACGGTTAGCTATGCTAAAATCGGAAACATATTTAAAAAACATACACATAAGTACATTTTTTTGAATGAAATCGCAATTTCCTAAACTACTTTATTTGCGTTTATTAGCAAAGAAGGTATTTAAATCAGTCAAAAATTATTCGAAACTGTGTTAATGGCGAAACATTCTGATCGAAAATTTTACAGATTTGTATTAATTATATTTCCTAAACATTTTGTTTCATCCTGTGTGGAAACGTCAAGGTAACTTTTCAATTAATTTCTTTAGTTATTGCAATTTGCTTTTACAGCTTGAGCTTGCGTGTGTCATCTGATAACCGTTATTATTCGTTATCACTGCAAAATAATACGCGTGAGGATTTTTTTCGTAAAATAAACCAATAATTTTGGGGCGAAATAGCGAACAAAAAGATTTAAAAAAGAAGGAATCTCAGAAGCAATTAAAAATCGGACTCGGCACATGACCGAGTTTATTTTGTTTAGTTTGGTGTCTTACACATATCGTGGGCTTAACGCTAAAACTCACCGAGTCTAAAATATCAATTTTTGGTTAATGCACTTTTAAACCGAACAGAAACTTATACGACAACAGAAAATTATATGAGAATCCTTTTGAAAACTCTGTCATTAAAAACATATTTTAGTGCACGTATTTGTGTGACCTTGGGGACTTCGACAGTTTTTGAACACATTGAAAATGTAAAAAAGCATATCGGACTATGAATAAAATTTCAATGTTATTTTCGTATAGCCACGCTTCGGTTAAGCATTCATATTTTTGCGAAAAAAATTAGTTTTTGGAGGTATGAAAATTGATCGATTACCAACGATCGCAAATCCCAAAACCATTAAATCTTCCATAATCTAGTTCGTTTTATTCATAACAATTTTTGCCCGAGGTAGTAAATCCTAATCTGAAATATCCTGTGCTTTTCTATTGAGGAACTCTAAACTTTGCCGGGGGTTTAGGGATCGGTGTCTTTACAATTGGCCGTACTTCACGGTCTTTGAAAACTGGATTACTGTTTTACAATTCAAAGCTTAACAACGAGAAAATTTGAAACATCGTAAGCGATTTTGCTCCAATAAAGCGGATGACATACATACATACAGCGTGTTCCACGAATATGGGCTGCATCCACAACAGTTACAATAATTTACGTTGCTGTGAGAAAAATAGAAGGGTACGATTTAAGAAAAACGTTAGTTTTTCTACGATTTTATAAAGCAAATTTTTCCATTTCGATAAGGACAAACTGCAGAAAAGTAGGGCAGTAGGCTGATATGCCTGCCTAAGTAAATTATCACTTGCTTCATGACTATCCAAATTCTCCTTGCAGAATAGTTTGTCGTTTTGACAAATCAAATCAAAATATGCTTTTTTGCCATTTTGCCATTTTTTGAGCTTTTGAAATTTAAGCAGCAACAGGTATTGACGTAATGTTAATGAGGCAGATTACTTTGAAAAACATTGTTGCTACCCTTGCTGACCTACTTTTTGGAAATATCTTAGTTTTTAATTGGAATTAATTTGTTTGCTATTTTTCCCGTACTCTCTAAGCACCCCCAGACGAAAGATGCTAATTTTGAATCACCCTGTAGTTAAATAGAATTGAATTTACTAATTTTTTTAAACTGATAAACTAATCAAATCAAAAGTCAGAAACTATTTAAGTAAGCGCCAATACAAAAATATGACCAATGCAAGCAACTAAAATAGTCGACTCAGCTCTAAACGTCGAGCCATATTTGCTTCTCGATCATAAGCAGCATTAATAAAGACAATAAAAGTGCATGTTTTGTACCTAACATCAAATTTGATTTTGATGAACAACGCCATAATTTGTTAGCACAAAATTAAAAATAATGATAATCTCTAAAACACTTTATTAGTGACTTGAATAAACAAAACGTACATCTCTATCACTGACGATATATTATATATTTGGGAAATTGGTATCGGAAATGCAGCAAAAGTCAACACACGAGATGAATGGGAAGAACAGGCCGAGTTAACCGGGTGGGTAGGCCAGGTGTCAGGGGTACAATAAGCTGAGCAAATGCGCCCCACGCCCAACGCTTTAAAGGGATTTGCCCATGTGATTACGCAAGTATGAATGCCAAAACTGCCGATTTTTGTGTTGTATTTTCGTAATTGATTGTACAGGGGGATTAACTTTTGGACATTTAGATCCTAATAAATTATACTTTTATATCGATGACTACTGCTTCTGAAACGCCGGAAGTAGTTTAATATTCGATGACAATAAGTATCAGGTAATGCTAATAGAATATAAAAGAACGGTTAATGGGAAAGCAACTCATTTTTTAATGCTCCATTTTTGTGTGGTTTAAGGACTAAAGGCGAAAACATGTATTTCGAAAAAACAATGTAAATTAACATTGGTCTGAAATTATCAAGTGCCTGCATTCTGTTGGTACAATAAATTGCATAATAGTCATATATTCTTCTTGTAGTGCCGTCTCTAATCTCAACTATGATGTTCCTCTTTTAAGCCCTCTTCTGCTATTTAACTTTCTTTACGTGATACGATCCAGCAAACCATTCTTTTCAGGGTGCCATCCACATATGTCCAAAATTCTCAAGACTTCGACTTAATTCTTAGAATTATTTCATCAGTTGCTTGATGATTCTAGTGTGTGCTTCTGTGCCCTTTTCCACGCAATTTATCCTAAGTAGCTACCAGAACAGGCACTTTTTGAAAGCACCCAGGCGCTAGAGCATTGAATCTGGGTAACACTGTTGTATGCACGATTCAGACGCCCGAAAAAGCAAGATTATTTATTGTCTTTTTCTTGTCCCATCGCGAATTGGATTGTCTGGTTTTGAAAATCTTCATATTCTCAAAACCCGGTACGGTAACACGGTTTTGAGAATATGAAGACTATCATATTCCTCAAATTTGGAGTATTTGTCGAATTTTTCCGCGTCTTGAAAAATCTAATCACTTGACACGTAACAGATATTTTAATTTCATTACATAACGACGTGTACTTATAACCAGGAGTAAACTAATTTTCTGTGAAATTTAGTTTTATAATAAGCAAGACTCATCTCCCAAATGACATTCAAAAATGGAACATTACAGATCGTTATTGTAGTGTTCCAACGCAGATCGGCTGCCTCAGAAATGCCTCCTCTAAGATCTTCAACAGTTTCTGATTGTATTTGGGTCAGTCTGGGTAAGTAGGATAATATATTCTGTGCTATCTCAGGAGATACTGGGAGTCAGGGGTATTGTTCTGCTCTACTAATTACACATCTTTTGAACTGGTGAATTAAGAAGTGCCTTAGGCGTAACGGAAATTACGATGGGCACAGTTGTCTTATCATGCCTGATAGGAAACCTTCTAAAACTTCAAGATAAGAGTTATCTAGAATATATCTATAATTCTATCAATTATACAGGGTGATTCAAAATTGGGGTCACTCCCCTGGAGGTTTTGTCTGGCGCTGATATAAAAGTACAGAAAAAATGGTAAAAGAAATTAAGTGTTATTAGAAACTGAGAAATTTGCAAAAAACTATATCAGAAATACGCCAGCAATGTTTTTCAAGGTAATCTGCCTAACTGACAGTGCAAATACCTGTTGCTTCGTAATTATTTAAAATTCCGGTAACCATGGAATTATAGAGAGTGACAATAAGATAGGCAAGAATAAACAGTAAATTCAACAAGATTTGTTGACTGCAGAACGTAGTTTTGAAATGTCAACCTGTTCTCATAACCTAGAATTCTGCGGAGTTTGGTGTTTACAAGTAATCCATACAACACCAAACATTTGAATGGTTAGCTCCAAACAAGCTAGTGCCTGTGTAACCTCCTTATTATCCACTCTTATCAAGCAGCTTCTCGTATTCAGTTAATTAACTCCTGCTCCATTTGTATCTCCTTGTGCAGTGTGTATCGTACAAACGTGGTAGGAATGTAGCCCTTCCTCGATATTTATTTGGTACTTGGGAAAGTGTCAGTTATTGTGCTCTGAGTGCCCCTAGAAGGCATGTCGGTTATGTCCAATACGTGTTCCTATGTGCCTGGAAACCGAACATCTATTGTCCACTATCTTCCTGGAACCACTCTCCTCGCCCTTTGTTGGCGTGAGTTTTTTCAGCTTCTGCTATGCTACTGTAGCAATTCTCCTGAACTAATCGCATATCGGCAAATTCATGAAAGGAAATTCAAAGTAAGTCACAGTTTGACAAATTATTGTTATTATTGACATTGTTATTATTGACACCACCTGCAACTATCTGTTAATGACAAAAACCATCATTGCCGCTTTGACTTTTTATCAAAAAATTGTAGAACAGAACTTTTTTATATCAAAAATTCTCGTAATTTGAAGCAAAGATCGTAATTTTTCTGTTTGAATGTTTAAGTATTCCAATATGCTACCAGTTAAACATGGAATAATTTCTAAATAATGCTTAATAGCAAAGTTGAAATTCAATCTTCAACTGTTAATATCTTCTAGAAATTTTCGAAAAAAAAGTTTCAATATTTTCCTCGTACTCTCTAAGTGAGCCTCCATCACCCTTAAAAGGAATGACGCCAATTTTAAATCACCCTGTATACAATTTATTTATAATATGTAATCAATAAACTATCAATTCTCATTTCATTATAATATATAATGAAAAAACTATCAATATTTCAACAGCTGGCATTTACTAAAAACCAGTGCTGATGATTTGACTTGGTAGTTTAATGAGAAWCCTTAAAATCCCTTAAMATGTTATTCCTGCTATTCGCTAATCCATTACTTCTGATATCATTCCATTCCGTCTATCCGCTAATCCATTTCAAGTGCTGGTTGCCATATTATGCATGAATATTACACTAAGCAGTGACGACATGGGGCAGCCTACATATATCTTGCCGACAGTGATRGAGTTCAAAAAATAAATAAAGACGTTAAAATTAACATACKCTTAATTTCTTATCGAAATACTTTCAATTGTCGTATAATTTTGGTAAATTACTTTGAGCATATGATAAACATTTTGACTCTCTAGTCTCTATTGAAAGAAGAAAATATATAATTTCTTGATATTTTAGTATGTATTTCCAGACGCCGACATTACCGAGATTCCAAAATTATTGCAACGAAATTAGATTTTCAACGTCTAAGATAATCTACAGCGCCTCTTTAACAAAAAAACTTCAAGCTTTAAGAAAGTAAAATTCGTTGATTACATCGCCATCTGGCACCAAACGCAAAAAATGTTTTATCTCAGTCCGCAATATAAATTATCGGATACTATTTGAAAGACTCAAGTTGCCATCTGCTTTTCTCACAGGAAAGAAATGGGGCGTTTTTGTGGAACCAATAAACTTTCCTGCCATATATTAACTTCTGCTATTTTTATGATTTTTAGTAATTGGGACTTTTCAAAATATATAGTTGTTTCAAATTTTGTTTAAATCATACGGAATAAATAATAACTATATTGATAAATTGCCTACATTATACAGGGTGATTCAAAATTGGTGTAATTTCTCTAGAGGTGTTGTCCGGGGCTGTTTAAGGAGTATTGAAAAAATAGAAGAAAAAATTAGTTGTTATGGAAAACTGACAAATTTGCAAAGAAATATATCAGAAATCGCAACAATGTTTTTCAAAATCTTTAACTCCAATTATGTTTTTAATGAAGTTAGTGCCTGTCTATTCACCTTATAATGCACTCTTCCCGATCAGCTTCTCGTATTCAGTTAATTAACTCCTGCTCAGTTTCTACCAGTGCCCAGTAAACGTTTGATTTAATGTGTTCTTGTGCTCTGTTTATCTTACATACGTGGTAGGAATGTAGCCCTTCCTCGGAATTTATTAGGTGACCTTAGAAAGTGTTAGTTGTTGTGCAATGCTCTGAGCACCCCTATTTTATGGAAGCAGCTCTATTTTCCTGGAAGGCTGTGCTGCAATTATCTCCAATACTTGTTCCTCCGTGTCTGGAACCCGAATATCTGTCGTCCAGTATTTTTGTCTAGCCCTATGTTGTCGTGAGTTCTTACAGCTTCTGCATTGTTACTGTAGCATTTCCTCAAAACTAATCGAATATCCGTAAATCCGTGAAAGGAGCTTCAAAGTAAGTCACAGTTTGACAAATTATTGTTATTATTGACAAATGATATCCACCACTAAATATCTGTTGATGATATCTGAGAGGCCCTCCTTTCCTTAAATCTTGTAGCACAGAGGTATGAACATAGTTGTCTACGCTTACTTTATTGACTACCGAAAGACATGCGACCGTGTCATGCATCAAAAGATGGTAGAAATATTATCCCTAACGGGGATTGACAAAGGAGATATTACATTGATAGCGAATCTCTAGTGGAACCAGATTGCCGGAGTAAGAATAGACGGAGGAACATTTGACACTGTGCCAATCCAAAGATGCGTACGACAAGGCTGTATTATTGTCTCCACTCCTATTCAACATCTATTTGGAGGTCTTCAAAGAAGCTTTAGCGGAGGTCAAAGGGGTATCAAAATCATCAATATCAGATCCGCCGACGACACCGTAGTCCTTGCTGATAACATATCAGAACTACAAAAGATGATGAATAGAATAACTGAATATATTGAGGTTACATTATGGTTTGGACATGAATATATCAAAGTTCAAACTGCTAGTCTACTCCAAGAGACCCACTGCGGAAACAATTTTGATTAACGGCAATCAGATTGAACAGGTCTCGTGTCCCACTCTGGGACACGAGACTATTCAATCGACCCCCTGAAATCTGGGACCATAGTCAATGCATGGTGCGATCCGAAACGAGAGATCCGTTCCAAAATCAAACAAAACAATATTTAATGGTCCTGATCTGACCTCAGGTTTCCCATTAATTAGATGTTATGTCTTCAGTGACCCGGGATATTATGCGTACATTTTTTAGATGGTTGGCTCGTTCACCTAACAATCATCATTTGGAAATTGTCACTACGCAGAACGGATAACTATTAATTACTACTTACCACAACAATAATACGCTGTTGAAATTATTGATATGATTCCGTATTCGAATTTGATTTCACATATTAGTATTAATCGACGAAAAAGCAATAAGCTGAAGCCCTAACCAGGAAATTGACTTGGCCGTTTCGCAATATGTAGGTGCTTGCAAACAATGACATCATCAGCAAACAACCTTATTATTACACGCTTGTTGTAGGAGGGGCTTAATGACGGCAGCTAAGCTTATAATTAAAGATATTTATTATAATTTTTTTATCACCTATGTATGATGTGTTATTGAAATAATAGTAATACTTAATACCTAATAATAAACAAAGTTATTATTGCATTACATTTTTTTATTGCTTGGAAAAGAAGTTTTGGAATAAATTGGGGAATTTTTTCATCGTTTATAACGTCTGTAGCAGTTAATATGCCTTCTTAAAAAAATTGTTTTTTGGAATTTATACAATATCCTTTGAGGCAACTAGATGCAATGTAAGCGCTCATTTTTTCTAGCTTTGTCGGCATCCCGGCGCCGATTATTAAAACAATTCCATGAGCTAACGCTTTGGATGACGCGGGTCACCAGAACAGTGATATTGCGCATGCTCATTCCATGGGAGAAACGCCAGCGCCGAAAGTGGTAAGAAGAACAATTCTGCATCAAAAACCCGTCGCCATCCACTCGCTTGGCCATCCGCCGAAAGAATATTCGGCAAAGTGCCAAACATCGACTATGCATACTGGCATTAGTGTTATCTATTCAATACACTAGTGCCCGTCTTCGCTTCAACTTCTATTAAAATTGCAATCAATTTATATCACAACTGCTTGATGGTTCAGCAATTAACTTGCAAAGGTGCTAACCACCAATAGCATTTGACCATTACAATATAAAATTATGCAAAATAATTGTTTTCAAACTGACCTGAAAAATTTTCTGGGATTAAACAAAATTAATAAACTAAAATAAATATTAGTAAAGAGTTTCAAATTTCTATAATCCTGAATTGCTGTGTAAGTGATAGCCAGATAACTAGGAAACAACACCCAACAATATCAACTTGACTGAACTTGACGAGCGATTCCTAGAACCACACATCAATTTTTGTTTAACACATAATTAACCAATACGAAATTCCGATGTATATTGAACATGTAAACATTGCACATTTACATTAATAATTACAAGTGCTACGCGAAGCGTCAATTAGATGTCGATCGCCAACGAACTGAAATCATTATCGACACCATACTAACAGCGAAAATGGACGAGATTTCATAGAGAGCCAATTTGAAAAATTATACGCAGCCCGTTAAAATGGAAAACGTTTTCGAATATTTCAATTATGAGGATTAACGCATAACAGCACGCAAATGGAAATCAGAGCTATTGAA
>NW_026018814.1:12704127-12704684 GCF_020466585.1 Dendroctonus ponderosae
GCCGAAATTTTACTGTGTTCTTTAAAAGTGGCGTATTCCCTCCTCCGAGTCTGTCCTTCTAACCAAAGACGATACATATACGAAATTAGTCATTCCTGATTTGTTTCGGAGCCGCATTGAATTCTATCGATTGGTCATTAAGAAATGAAAAATAGGTGGCAGGGATAAAAGTACTAAGGGTACGTACAAGTTAGACCTACCGATATATTTATAAAAACTTGAATGGGATGAAGCCCGGATAAGGAGGAGGATTCATGGAAGAGGCCAGCAACTTACCCATGTTAAAATAAACTCCTACTACCGTAGAACTAACGGTACTTGACATCGGATAGGACTAATTATTTCTATATCAACGACGAGATGGCGCGAACAAGAAATAAACAAATCCGAATATGAGAGACACACACTTTTTACCAGAAGTTGCGGAGAACTCGCGACGGTACACCAAAGCAAAATGGAGTAATTATCTTGAACATGTAAATGAAGAAACAATCAACAATAGCGGTAACTATTAGTACAGACATGCGCTCTTATGGAACTATGATTTAACAACACAT
>NW_026018814.1:12705027-12705240 GCF_020466585.1 Dendroctonus ponderosae
GGGTGATACCGAGGAAATGAAATACCCTGGGCGGACCAAAACCATCACTGTAGCATCTGACTCAGAATGACCGGCTACAAACAACGTCTGAGCCAGCGTGGGCGACCGTTAAGCCTACTGGACAACACGCTCGGCAAGCGAGGTGTTTTACAGGCCAGAACCCCTTCAGGTGAATATATGCTGATATGCCGAATTAAAAAAAAAATACAGCAG
>NW_026018814.1:12705696-12708889 GCF_020466585.1 Dendroctonus ponderosae
AGCAAGAACGCTCGTTTTTACATCATTCCAGAGATAACTAAATGGCCTTTATTCGAAGTTTCTCAAGAACCATTCGAGCCACAGAATTCGTTTTAGCATCTTTGGATAGAGAATTGAAAACCCGATTGAGTCGTAACAACGTGAGTGAGAAAAGTCGAGTAGTTTTGACCCACAAAGCGAAATTTGAATATCACACACTTAAGTACAAGATTATGCCAAAATTTCATGTTTTCCGTCCCATTTTTGCTCATTTCTCGGAGGCAAAATTAGCAAGAACGCTCATTTGTACATCATTCTAGAGATAAATAAATGGCCTTTTTATAAAGTGAACCATTGATAAGGAAATATTGGCAGTTTTCTCAAAAAATGCTTAAATTCAAGAAGTTTTAGGTTTGCGTGGTTTTTTGAGTTGCAAAATCCACTTAAACATGACGCTGCTTTTTAACATTGAACATGAGGTGCAAGATTATGCCAAAATTTCATGTTTTCCGTCCCATTTTTTCATTTTGCAGAAAGGAGCAAGAACGCTCATTTGTACATCATTCTAGAGAGAAATAAATGACCTTTTTAGAAAGTGAACCATGGATGAGGAAATGTTGGCAGTTTTCTCAAAAAATGCTTGAATTGACGAAGTTTTAGGTTGGCGTGGTTGTTTTTTGAGTTGCAAAATCCACTTGAACATGACGCTGCTTTTTTCGAAGTTTCTCAGGAACCATTCGAGCCACAGGATTCGTTTTGGCATCGTTGGATAGAGAATTGAATGGGGGGTCATGACCCCATGGATCCGCCCTTGAAACCACTGTTTCAAAAGGGTCTTGACCCTTTTGTGTAGCGAATGCTAGAATTTCTCATCAATAGAAAGTTGAAACATTTGATAACAGAGCTAAAATCGGGTCTCTGACAGGGTCATTTATATGGTGCTTAAACTCACTTCGCTGTAGAGCTAGCAATTTTTATGTCGGATTACACCAAATGTCATAGACGGGAGGTGGGTCGAAATGATTGGTCCTGACAGGGTTCCCAACTCTCACTTATGGCTCGTAGTGCCACACCCCTGGCAACTGTATTTACCTACAGGCTAAACTAAGTGAGGGTAGGATATGTCGGAAACGAACCCACCAACAAGGGGTAAGTTCCCATGTTACATCTAACCCAGAGTGGGCGGCTGCAAACAGCGTCTGTTTCTCTATGTCAGGAGCGGCTGATACAAAATCAGAAAACAACGGCAACTAACGGAAAACCACTCTGATGTTTATTTTCCAGGAAAAAAATCACAATGGCAGTACAACAAAATAAAATGGCCCCTAGTCCCTGGTAGGACTTGGTGGACAGACCTGGACGGTGTCCAAATAATCCCCGGGATGAAAACATTTAAAACAGAATTTAAGATTGCGACATAAAACGTGAAAACGCTATTTGAAGCGGAAAAACTTGCAAACATATGCCACGGAATAGACGGGTCTTGGTCATCCGATTGTTGGGCTTAAGCGAAGTCAGATGGTCAGGGTCAGGAACAACTAAAACATTAAACAAAACATTATGTTACTCCGGTAGTAATGAGCCTTACCACCGCAATGGAGTCGGGGTGATTCTGGACAAGAAATTTAATCGGGCAGTTGTAAATGTTGTTCCTGTCCCTGATTGGAACCTGCTAATCCAACTATCGGGAAAACCAATAACCATAAACATCATACAGCGCTGCGCTCCCACAGCTGGCAAACTCATAAAAGGACTCGAGGGCTGCTACAAAGAGTTGGTTAAAGTGACTACAGTGACTATTAAAGAGAAGCAGGATCTCACCTTTATTATGGGAGACTTCAATGCCAAGTTGTGCCAAGGAAGTGTCGGACCTAATTGTAGAGCTTGGGCTGGGTGATAGAAATGACAGGGGCGAGAGACTCATTCAATTCTGTCAACAACACAACATGGCAGTATCAAATACATGGTTCAAACCCCACCCTCGCAGACTTTATCCATGGATATCACCACAGTATACGAGTGTCAGAACAGTTCGAAACCAGATTGACTTCACAATGGTCAACAAAAGATACCACAACTCGATCATCAATGCTAAGACATATCCTGGGGCCGAAATTGGTTTGGATCACCGTCCTGTTGTTGCTAGAATCCGGTCCGGATAGAAAAACACGAAAAATCCGAAACCTTTTAGGAAACCAGATGTTGGACTGGAAAACCAAATTTTGGAGATGCCACTATAAAACAGTGGGTGAAGAACTAAATGAACATCTTGCAATCGTACCTCGTGACCCAGCATCATCCACTAATGTAGACAGCATGTGGAAAACCATAAGATATATGTCGAACGGGACAACCAAGAAACAAAAGAAATTTAGAGCCGGCCCCGAGAAGAGCATGATTGGATGGCAGAGAAGATTTTGAATTTAATGGACGCGAGGAAGGAAGCGAAAGTTGCAAACAACGTAAAATACTACAGCTTCTCAACAGAACCACTCGTACAAAAATAAAATGCGCTAAAGAAAGCTGGATGGAAAGTAAATGTTTCGAAATCGAAGATCTACAACGGCGACACGACTTTTTCAACCCCCCTATGAGGGTGAAACGGTGAAAGAATTTACATCGACGAACAGGAAATCCACAATCCACAGCATACGTAACCCAGATGCGAAACTGTTAGACTCCATGAAGAAAAAACGGGGAAATGGGAAAATACGTCAAGAACCTATTTGAGGAACAAAATTCCAGAACCTGACGAACTCTACCCTGAAATATTAAACTAATCAGCGCGAAGAATACGGACTTACTTGTCACCCTGTTTATACAGGGTTGCTCATTAGTGCGTCAAAGTGCGATATCTCAGTAAATATGAACTTTACAAGAAAATACGTCCTACGAAAGTTTTTCATGTTTAAAAGGTCCACATTTTAAAATTACTTTCCAATATATGGGGTGTATCATAAACGTGTGGTAGTTACCAACTTTGGTTTTTTAAATGGAACCGCCCCTTTTTTCATTCATTTTCAGATTTGTCGTCAAAATTTAAGTTAAGTTTGTGTCAAACGTTTTACATCATAGAGAGTTCGTACTTTGATCAGTAAACATCGTGCTACGCATTGCGCTCTGCAGAAACACAGTGTTGTAAATCGAAGTTAAAAACTATCTACAAGAGTTTATTCTTGGCTTGCTGAAAGTTTTGAACTACGCTGCTTCTAGT
>NW_026018814.1:12709888-12714370 GCF_020466585.1 Dendroctonus ponderosae
TCGAAAGGAAGAATAAGTAATCATTAAATAAATATAAACTTATTGAAAAGTGTGCCAGTATTGTATTTTCTCTTATAAATTTAAAAGCAAAGGTGAAAATATGGGATGTCAAGCAGGTATCACCAATGTATTCATATGATTTTTGCAGTTAAAAATAGAGAGTAATGTTGATATTTTGCAGCGCCCCCATCAGTAATTGAACTCGCATATTATTTCAAAGTATGGCGCTAACTGATTCTGGCGACTAATTGACTTATAATTTTCAGACTGCAGTATGTATTCAAAAATAATTTGCTGCATTATTTACAAAATAGTTACACCATTCGCATAGTTTTTAATGTATGCTTTCTAATCCGAATGCATTTCCTGGAGTATCCAATTTGGGGTGCACTTTGGTTGCGCCCCCTTTGAGCAAACACTCGACGGTCCGCTCCACCGACTGCTATGGCCCCGCAGCAGCGTACTTGTTCAAACAAATGTACTCATCAATCAAATACCTACTGCCACCCGCCGACCTCGCTCATTCCTTCTTGGTTATAGTCTAGGATCTAAGGTATACTCAAATCCCGGTTACTAACAATTCTCGAAACTTTTCTCTACCAATTGCATAATTGCACTAGTACATTAATATTTATTACCTTTTCTAAATTCAAATTAGAAAAATTTGCTTTAACATCAAGCTGTGATATAAGTTCCAACCATTTTTGTAAACAACGAAAGATGATGTTAAAGTGATATTACAAAGGAAAGTTGAGTAGATCTGTGGGCAAATTATGCAGTCTTGTAAAAAACTCATGCAATAATAGTGTTCCTTCATGTGCAGGTTTCATTCCTTCGGGTATTGAATTGAACATTTTAATTTTGAAAATCGGAATACTTCACTACTGATTAATGCCACATATTTATCATAATCAGCAAAAGAGTACTATTAGTAAAATGAACTATTTTGCCTTTCAATTAAAACTGTTCAAGCAACAACAGCAAAATCGTTACTTGCAGGTGCTATACACAAGGTGATTCAAAATTAGCGTCATTCCTCTGGAGGTGTTGTCTGCCGGTGTTTTAGGCGTACAGAAAAAATTGTTAAACAATTAATTGTTAGTAAAAACTGAGAAATTTGCAAAAAAACTATGTCAGGAAGACGGCAACAATGTTTTTCAAGGTAATTTGCCTAATTAACAGTACGTAAATACAAGTTGCTTCGTAATTATTAAAAACTCCGATAAGCATGGAATTATACAGCAAGTGACTTTGAAATAGGCAAAGATAAACGGTAAATTCAACAGGATTCCTTGAAGGTCGGAACGTACTTGTTCGAAATGCCAATTATTATCCTTATAACCTTGAATTGAAATGTTTACAAATAAACATACATTTGAGTTTGTAACTCCAAGCTTTTAAGCAAGTTAGTGCCTGTGTAATAATAATCTTATTATCCATTCTTCTCGAGAAGCTTCTCGTTTGGCACTTAAATCCATCTCCAGTTTGGCTAAAGTGTAAAATAGAAAATTGTTTTGCTCGATGTTCAAATCTTACGTTTCTTAAGCGATTTGAATTGTCTAAAAAGCCGGTTTTACAGAAGATTGTGCTCTTTCAACCCAGTATACTCAAATATGTTTTTCAAATAATCGAATTTTCGACCTCAAATGCCCTGGAATTTTGTTAACAATACCAACATTGATATTATCTCGCTTTTGCTGAATTTCAAATTTCCAGCTGAGGCTGGATACGCAGAAAAGTATTAAGAGAAATAAGTAAAAAATTCTTACTAAAACAAATTGCCATGAAACTCAAATCAATTTTTTATCAAAAATCTTTCAGAATGCATTTTGAGAAAAAACAAACAAAAACTTTTTTCTTTTTTTTTTCGAAAAAATAACCAAAAATTGCAAACATTTATTGAGCACAATAATATTTAATTTTGCAATTGCATTTGCATTTTACGCTCAGAAACGGATAGAGTATGGTAGAAACGAACACAAGCAAAAACATTATACAGCGTGTTCGATTTAAAATAAGCAAGTTCTGGTATAACAACTTCCGGTGTAACCGGAGGTAATGGACGGTGACCGTGAGACACCCTGCATGTTCACATATCCTAACTGTATCTGCAGATCTATCCTGATGCACATTTTCTACTCATTTTTCACTGATACATATCTATTATTGCAATAAGCATAACAAAGAAAGTACTAGTTCGTAATCTAAAAGTGTGTAATACTTTCTTATAACATGTCATACAAGTGCACTCTTTATGTTAGTCTTTCTTTAGAATTTCAAAAACTTTGTTACACCGTCGAAAAGCGGCAACAAATGCGTTTTTTTTTAATGCTTTGGTGAAGAATCAAGAGTTGCGGCAAACTGTCCCATAAGTGTTCTGAGAGGTGACGGCTCTTTTAACCAGATCTACTTTACGTGTAGGAGCCTTGAAGAAAATTCAAAGCACTCGCCTAAAATTATAAATTGAAGCTTTCCGCATCTTGTAGTTGCTTAGAGCTTGGTTCTCATGGGTCCGGAATTCTTTGCGGGGTGCGAAAAGTGTGCGCGCAGCCTACTATCTACTATCATTACTACCCGCGGAATATATCACGCAGTTCACATAAATGCGGATTATTTTTCCGCATTCCGCCGACAGTGTTGGCATATCTTTCGGGAAGCGAGACACTATAGAACTCTTTTTCCTACATTTTTTCTTGCCAGTATTTTGAGGTGCATAAAATGAACGTTTGAAACCAAAAGCAAAATCTGCTTTTGTCTTTGCACGTTCTAAAAAGAAGGAAACAAAGACATCAAAATGAAAGACAGTCGAATAGACGCCGTTGAACATAACCATTCACTGGAGCATCACTGGATATAACATAGGTTTTCACATTCTTCCGCCCGCCATGCGGAAAATATTAAAATTTGGGAACTTCTGCGGATGGGCGGAGCTAACGCATCCGGCAAACTTCTGATTGGTCGGAAGGTTTTCCGCATTCCGCATTCCGAACTCATGAGAACCCAGCTTTAGATTAATTATTATTTGTAAGTCTACTCTATGGTTTCTCGAATACATTTTTGTACAAATGCCTTCGGACTACTAACGCATGCAGTTGAGTTATACGTAGAATCGATTTCCTGTTCCATGAAGTGACCTGGGGGTTAAAGAAGTAATAAAAAAGTTATTAATGCTGAAATTGTAAAGACGAAAAAAGAGATTTTCAAAAGATTGATAAACAAATTTCGGAAGGAAATGTTACATACAGTTTTAAATTTTAGGAACCAAATTGGATTAGTAGAAAATTAATTAGTGGCGAAGTTGTTTGCATGGAAGGTTAGGGAAATATAATAAACATAATTATTTATTTATTTTGAATTAATAAAAGATCATGCCAAAAATAACATTGCTTAAACATAACATAATACATAACAATAACATCTAAGCTTAGTTGAAGGTAAGCCTTTTATGTATTACGCATTCATTTTGTACCCTAGCTTATTCAATAATAATGTATATTTTTAAACTATGTAGGAATCAGAAATGTGAAAGAAATTACATAAAACGTTGGAAAGAATGTTTGGAATATGACTCTTAATGACCAAAAGATATCCAATATTTTGGGTAAACATATCCAAATTCCAATATATTGGAAATCGGCTTAAATCAGAATTTTGTCATGATTCACTTATTAATTCTGAAGAAGTTTTTAGTTATTGGAATAAGGAATAGCAAATGTACAAAATCAGAAGTTTGTTCGCTGAATGCACAATGTGGAATTATAGAATCAATATGTTCTTCAACTAAGACGGTCGGAAAATACGCACTGCTTAAGAAAGTTTTCCGGGTCATAATTCCTTATGTAAACAGGATCCTAAGACCCGGATAAGACCACTGTCATAGCAATTCTGCATACTTCAGTTGTAAGCCGATGATAAATGATCATAAGTAACATGAAAATAGGAATTAGTTAGTATTCGATATATTCAGAATATAAATGTATTTTAATAGACCTTCTAAGTCTGGATTTTCCTAAATATTTGTAGGTATGTTCGGATAGCGGGGTTTGGACTGAATTAACAATAACTTTTATAGGTACTCCAAAAATAGCCGACGATACGATCCGTTACCCGATTTTTTCTCAGTGGAAAAATTTGTAATAAATCATTGTGATTCAAGAGGCCAAAAGATGGCCTCTACCTATAACTCCACCTATACTCCAGAAGAACAAAGTGCGGTTTCAAATATGGTCATACGGTTGCTAAAATCACATTCTACGATACTTTTTAAACAAAAAATGTGTACTTGTTCAAAGTCGATATCTGTCACCGTTTTCGAGATATTTCACATTGAAACATCTAGTCATTTTTGAACTAGCTCAAATTAGCTCCCTAATATTGTCGTATGTTCACTTAAATTACTTTAAAGTAGTTCTGAACGTGCCTAAATAAATATTGTCTAATGTTTGTTAAGTTTTATTTAATACAAAATTTGCGCAAAAAAAA
>NW_026018814.1:12715369-12720001 GCF_020466585.1 Dendroctonus ponderosae
TTGGCGAAATTTCTCTAACCTCTATTTTATATACCTGTCAATGAAATGTCACTTCATGCTCTACTTTATTTACTATTGCACTTTCGTCAACCTCTTCTTCGCGCACTTCCTTACATGCAGATTCATCTTTGACGCACGCTTGAAGTCGTTTGTGCTTATTTAGCAGCTCCTCTGTTTTGATCATGCCCTTCTTGTCAAGAGAATTATCTACAAGCGTGCAAGCATCTTGAACAAATTTGTTAAACATATCTGGTTGATCTGAATATATATGATGTCCAGCACTTGCAATAATCTGAAAATGATGAAAATGAGAGTCGAAGTTTATTGGTTACTCTTTAAGAAGTTCGGCTTATGATGTAACTTGCGCATGGCTAAGGGCACCTCCGATACTACCGCAGCTACTAGCGACTGCGGGTGACAGTCCCCGAAGAGGACACTTGTTCCATTCTTAAGGTTAGACGCAGCGCCTAAAAGACGCTAGCGATTGTCGTTCTGTATCGAACTCACAGGATTGAACGCGATGAACCAGAGGGGGGACAAAATTACAGTAGCGTCAATTGAATTTTTTTAAATAGCAGTATTGCTATTTATAATGTTTAATAATAGCTTTTGTGTGATTTGTTAATTCTTGTTTTGAGTTGATAAATTGTGATTGTTTTGTGATTTGTTTGTAATTTCATTTGTTTATTTTATTTTCCAATTTCCTTATCCTTATATCCGCAGTGGTGACAGACCTAAGATGAAACACGACGACTGATAAATTGTATTGTACTGAATAGGAACACGCCGGGATAAATATGTTAAAGAACATGACGTTAAATTAAATTAAATTGATTTTAAAACCAGAGAACAGTAATACGTCGCAAGAAATTATCTTGCCGGAGGGATAGTAAAGACAAATCTAAAAAGAATGAAAAAAATACACTTGCAAATAATTGAAAACCGACCAGAAATATGTATCTCCTTCACCAGAATGTGCAGAGTATTATGCAACTGATCCAATTTTGGTTTGTTTCGAATGAGAAAAGTTTCTAATGGGACACATTGTAAAATAAGTTTCAACAACAAAACGTTGCATATTAAACTAACGGTTTTCTATGGAACCTATATGGAAACAATAAATTATATAAAAAAATAAAGATACGATAAGATAGTAGTATACACTTTCGCTGGATAAATTCGCTGCGGATCACAGGGTAAGGATTTTATTAATTGTATTTTTTCCTTGGGGTTTGAGAACTATTAAAGAGACTGTTGCACACAAGAGAATACTAAAAATTAAAAATCCAAATGAGTAATTTTTTCTGATGTGCTCTATTATTAGTAAACCCATGGCAATTTTATTAGAAAACATTGTTTTTTGTCTTCAAAAATGTCGTTCTAGTAAAAAAAGTAATTTTATAGAAGTGAAGGCGGACACCATGCTTAGGCAGTATAAAAAGAAAATCAGTATTAATTTTAAGAACTGCAATAAGAAAAGGTAACTAGGACACTCGAAGATATTCGACAAGGCAGAAAAAGTTTAAGACAAACTGCTGAACAATAAAAATTCCTAAATCCACCTTACACGATATGAAAATAGGAATAAAAGCAAAGAAACATGGCGGACAGTGCCTAATTCCACAAGAAGAGAGACATAACACGAATAAGAACACACCTCTTATAGGTGCTAAGACCATTTTTAACGCTTAATAAAGGGTCGTCCGCCTTTACTCCGCACATAGGGGTGAAGGCGTACACCAGTTATCTAAAAAAAAATTAATGTGAATGAAAAGTGAATTTGTATTATTTTGGAATTCGACAAGGAAGACACGAAAGTCTAAATTATTTTATTCAAAATTTTTGTTTCGAAATACCTTTTTATTCAAGTCTTCCAGAAGTAAAAACAATTTTTGCGAGGGGGATTTAGGGCCACCCTTTTACCTTTCTTTCACTTGTTCCCAAATAAGCGCGAAATACCAATTCGGTTAGTCAAATGAGCCTTACTCTTAAACTCGGGAACCACCTGGCATTCGCAAAATCGTTTTTTTCTATAGCCAGCCGTGGGCTGGTTAGACAATCAAAATATCCGCACAGAAAAAGGCAAAAATCTAATTCACTCTTGTCTATAATTAAAAGTTGGAATCAGCCGGATTCACTTAAAGTAAACCGAAGCTCGTTCCAGAAACACAACCTGATCATACAGACAGAACATATATAAGACATACGAAAAGACTGACTCTCCTGACTCCCACTGTACAGGCTTATTTATACCAGCGAAATTGGGGTTCCCTGTAATATGAGGTTCCTGGGTCAGATACGCGCGCTTCCGCTGTGCACGCTTTTTTATCAGCAGAATGGGGTTCACTGTAATATGGGGTTTCCCTGCACGATAGTGCTCAAGACTTAAAAATTAAAAACTTATGTCTTGAAATTTTAACGCCTTGTAGCTTCAACATGAAATACATGAATAGGGTTACAAAATTGAGATACACTTTAGGCTTATGCCATCCGCTCAACATTCGATGCACGCTAAAATTGTTCAAGTAACTGTTCTATTTAGTTACACACATACGGACAAAAATTATATTTGGATGCAAAAACTGTTAGACTTACGTCAATATTGATGTACGACTTATGCCCCCTTGTCTCATGTAGTATTAAACCTGGCTGTGGGTCAATCCACGAATCTTCCCCATACATTATTGTGATCGGAACATCTTCATGCAATAAGTCAAATCGATGAATCATAGGATTTTTCGCCCAGCCTACATCTTTGAGAAACGAATGAAAAGCAGTTTCTCCGCTGCAAACAAAATGCTAATTTTCGTGTTAATTTGTAGTCGATTAAAAAAACGCACCTTGGATATTGCGAGTTGCACTGATAAATATATTCAGTTATTACATGGCTATTTTCGAATTGATCCTCATACCTCCTGGCGATGTCACGTCGCATTCTGTGAACAAGCGCCGGCCCTGAAGTTCAAGAAATGTCTCAATATTCTTTTACACTAAATGAATATAAACCTAAATTAATAAATTATACAATAATATTTAGTTGGGGTTATATCTGTAATTTTTACATTTCAGTAACGTATTTGAAATGTATATTCATACAGGGTCAAAGAGTGATATCTCTCCAGTATATGTGCCCATAATTATAAGTCTTTAGTCTAAATCATGTATTTTTGGTTTCGAGATATTTAACGAATTGCATTTAAATAAATTAAAAACTATTTTTACATTATGCGACCTTTTTATTTACAATTTTATTAGTCTTGATCAATAGAATTTATGATTACTATAGAAGTTTGTGTGAATTTTATATGAAAATGTTTTTTAAGTTGGAATTGGCTTAGACCATTTTCAAAATTAACTGAATGTCCTAATAAATGACTTAAATCAATAAAGAACTGAAATGAGTTTTATTTGAAACAATAACTTAAATAAAATACTTTACAAAAAACATTCTGAGGAGTTTGTAAGATTCTTAAAATGTTCCTGAAAAACTACAGAGATATATGATAGTAAACACATAATATATTTATGTTTTATATGGTCTAGTGATGCTGTATAATGGAAGTTCCAACAAATCCGTATATTTTTGATCTTCTTCTTTTAGGCGAAAGATCCAAAACGTGAAATTGAGAATCGTCTAAAGAAGCTTTATGGAACATTTCATAAGATTTATTTTTCAAAAATTGTATACATTGTATTTGCAGCCAAGTCAGATTTGCTCGGTATTTTTTACTCTTCTTGTTGTTGACTCTTTTAGTGATTTTGTTGCAATAAAATCCCACTGCAACATTCGTTTTATCGAAAATGCATTTTTTCTTCTACATATGTATATCTAATTTGCTTTCTTTATTTTAATTTCTGTGATCTCATAATCACGGTCATTCGACAGAAAGAAGAAACAGTTCGTATAATGCCTCCACGAGTGACTGAACCGGATTTTCAATGCAAGTATAATTGTTTTTTGATAATAAATGAGGTTCAAAAGCAGGAAATTTTGACCCAGTCGTCAGAACATGATTCTAAACTCGGAACATTTAAACAGTTTTATGAAGAAATTGGTTACGAACTCGGGCAAAAAAGAAAATATTTTATTTGAAAATATCACGTCTTTAAATGTGCAAAAAACTAATTTAGTAAAGTGCAGTATCACAGCAGATACAGCATTTATTATTTATTTTGTTTTCAAAAATTAATCCAAATCCTATGCAAATTCTTCAGAAAGACTTTATAAATGCGATCTTGCATTTGCGATCTACTTATCAACCTAAAGAAACTTGCGAACGTTCAGTCCCTGGCTGACAACTATGTATCTAAAAGCGATAAGTAGTATTACCGTATTTGATGCTGTTGGTCCAGAAATACCCCAGGAAACCCCGTATAGCGAAGATGAAGATGTCGAAATTGAAATGTTTTAAACCTGTTTGCATTTTTTATCATTTTTCTGAGTAATTTATAATATAAACTAGCTGACCCGGCAAACGCTGTATTGCCATATAAATTATTCCTAGGGTTTTTTTTTATCTCGAGTGGGCGGTTTGCCCATTTTTTTTGCTTAAGGTGGGTGTTTCCAAGGGGGGTCTGCCATTAGACTATTGGGAAATTTGAAGTGGAGTTTTGGGATTGTTCGGGAAAAGT
>NW_026018814.1:12721000-12726116 GCF_020466585.1 Dendroctonus ponderosae
AGTATGGTAACTAAAACTGTGACACGAGAATTTTATATATATAGATTGGTTTTTAGTCGTAAAATGAGTTTTCTTATTATATTTTTTGTCAAAAAACAAACAGCTCCATTTTGAAAAAATCCTGTTTAACAAAAAATACGTTTTTTTATGAAAATAGTATTTTCTAGTTGCGTTTCCCACAATAAAAATACTACAACTTGTAATTTCTTCATCATTTAAAAAAAATATATAAAATCTTCATACTGTAAAATCTTCAAAAATGGAGCTGCCCGGTTTTTGCACTAAGCATTGCCATTACACATCAACACACTTAAACTCTATCACTGCTGAGCTCAGCAACTGAAACGTGGAATAATCTTACCTAATGGACCCGCAGCTCTAACAGACGCCAGTGGATTGAAATAGACAAGTGGATAAAAAAGATAGAACAAAAGTTTATAATATAAAGGTACAGACGGTGACTTGTAATTTTCTGGTCTTTCACCAAATCCCCAAGGATCCGCCAAGATCAAGTGTCTTACTCTAAAAGAAATTAAAGATATATCAGTTATACAAAACTTTTCATCTACATTTAGCATTCATTATCTCGGATTGATTTTTAAAATTCTTATGCTGGGAAATTGTACTAAGAAAAGGTGATGTGTTATAAATAGCGACTCTAAACTCTGGGGCATATTTTGTAAGTCTAGTCCATCATATATTTGGATACCGGCATAATTATTTTTTTTATTGTTGTGTGCTTTCCTGGAGTGTTACTATACAAGGTAATTCAAAATTGCTGTCATTTTTTTGTCTTGATAGAAACAAGCACAAACACCAAGAATATAGATAACAATTTTAAGACCATTTAAGAATAGTCTTATACACAAAAATACACAATAAAATACAGATTTTTTATCATTGCTTTGGTAACACAACTGGAAAACTAAATATTGAAGCATTAAGCTCTTCTTAACTGATGAAAGTAACTAATGATAGTTCCATCAGTAAACTAGTCCCGTTAAGCAATAAGTATTTTCATAATGTGAATGATAATAATAATAATAATGAACGAAAAGGAATTGGTAGATGTAATCAAATATACTGTTTCCAACTTTATGATTTAGTTTTTTGCCAATAGCTCAGCTTTCTGAGATTACTTTGAGTCTTATTTTGTCTGTATTCCAGATATACCGCCAGACTACTACTCCATAGGAATCATGCCAATTTTGAAACATCCGTATAAGAATGGTAAGGTAATGTCGCGTCCAGACCTAAAGCGACACAATCGCGACGCGCTCGCGATATACCAAAATATCATGAATAGACGTGGTACGTTGTATCTAGAACTAACGCAACGCGTGTAAAAGCCAGCAGACAGAACAGGTTGGGAATACTTAGAGCTTAGTGGTGCTCCCCATCCCCCCACTAATTGATGGCCGAGAGGCTTAAATCTAAAACATGTAGCCAAATCTCAAGTTTGATACGCCGTACCTGTATTAATGTGCCATCCAACCATGCAGTGGGACGAGAGTCTGCTGGCTTTAATAAAACTATGAATCCCGTCTTAGTCTTTAAAACCAAAAGGATTTGGTTGCTAAAAACCTCAAAGTTCTTTTTGATATTACCGGTCCAATTTTCTGAAGAATGTTTTCAAAATCAGTGGTTCTCAGTCCAGTACAGTTTTTGTAGTTCCCAATGACGCTCTGAAAACTTAGATTTCTCAGCAGTCTCTGTTCTGATGTTTTTTTTTATTTCGCTAACACCTCCGTGATCTATTTCAGTTTTTTTATATTTTCAGCGATTATCAAAGCCACACTGCATAATAATACAGAACATGCTGCTTCGTTCGACATACTTTTGCACAAAATTCAGCCAGTTCTCGAAGCTGTTGAGCTGTTGCGTTGCGATCGCGTCTCGTTGGGCCTGGACGCACCATAACAACAGCAAAAATTAAAGCTAATGCCCACCTTTCTGGATAACTGATGGCATAACTTGTAGCCAAGTAGCCACCAAAACTATGACCCAATAAAATGAACTTTTCTAAATTAACTTTCTTTCTCCATTCCTCTATTGTAGACACCCACTGTTGTTCACAAGTTTCATGATTCTTACTGAACACTGGCCGAGACGATCTTCCAAATCCTACAACATCAAAAGAAACACCATATGAAAAAACTGCATGGGAAATTTAATTTGTAACTAAAAGTTCCTGTCCTGCAACTCCGAAACCGTTTCGTTTGGGATGTGCACCTCAATTTTTGGCAAGGCTTAATAAATGCTGTTGCGTAAAAATGGTTAAATCTTTGCACCACACGCGAATTATACATTTATCTATATCAGTTTTAGAAACTGTTAGATTCTGAAGCGTTTTTGGAAAGCATTTACTGATACATGTTTATATGAAAATAAAAAAAAAGAATAAAAAATGTTATTTTATGTATGGTATTAATTAGCTCCGACTATATGGAGCCTCTACGCAAATTCAACCTATTAATTTGTTGCGTCGTTCAAAAAGAACTATATAGAGACGATGAACAGAAAAACCAAAAATTGTGTTTATTTTGAGGAAAAAAGTAGCGCGCCATTTTTTCTATAACATGATAGATAGACGTAAATGTACCACTGGTTCAAACAACGTCCACTGGCGGCTAAATTATTTAACTTTAGAAAAAAGAAGGGGGAAGAAGAAAAAGTTTGTACAGGCCCTTATGAAGGCCCAGAAAGATGTGCCTCAACCCCAGATGAAAAAAAAATTTGGTTGTGTAGCTGTGTTATTCCAATAAACTGCTAAAAACCTTACTCGAAAAAAATATAAAACCTGCAGTTCACTTTTTAATATAAATCGCTTACCTAACAAGTCAATAGCATATACTGATCTGTCCCTAGCAATTTCATCAAAATTCTTGCACCAAAACCCTATTCCAGCGGCAAACCCATGCAGCATCACAATCGGTGTGTTATCTGATTCCTCGTTGAGCGCTATAGTCCATATTTTATCGTCTTTTCCCACAGTGGACCCAATGGATACAAACCAAGTTCTGAATTTTGATTTAATAACTGCAATAAATAATGTTTTATAATATTTCGGAAAATTTGAGATGCATCAATAGCGAGACCAAAGATATTTGTTACTATTAGTTCATTATTTTCTTTGAAGACTTCTAGTACCTAAAATAATTGCTCCATACTTTCTAGTCTAATTCCATTTACGCAGATCAATTGCGCTGAATTTCAACGGCTTTTCGATCATAAGACAACAATTTAACGCGTTTAACCATAGAACTGGACAGTACATAGCACATAACTGTTCAACTTTATTCACCACGTCGGTTTTAATTATTTACATGAATTAATGTTTAAATCTACAATAATCTAATCTGCACAGTTTGAACGGGCAAATCGTGCAAAGTTGATAGAACGGTAGAGTTGAAACCACGCAACTATTATTTCATACCAAATGCTGTTCTTCGAAAAGGTCGAGATCAGGAAGAAAATGCGCAAAACCTATAAATGGTTTTCCCTGACGCATTAGTGCTTGTTTCGATCAAACTCCGCAATAGTTTAATCGTTGCTTATGAGAACTTCGTTCAGTATCAACAGTTGCAAACAGTTTCACTGTGTTCCACATATCTGTGCTGCTCAACAAAAAGTCGGAAACACAAGTATTTTAAAGATCCTTTCTTGCATAAAAAAACAGAATAGAGATACTGTTGCTAACTATATTTATTGAATTTACTTGCAATTAATGACGACTGAGTACTTTTACAGTAAGTAGGCTGAGATACATGCGCGTTTTTGTAAACTTCCAAATCCCTTAGATCAAACTTACAAATTGTAAATACCTACTAGGGATGGTCGGTATTTAACGTAACCGTTAAAATAACAGTGTTCCAAACGTGTAACCTGAAACTGTAGTTTCAACTAGCCGATTTAAGCGGTTTTTTTGGAACCGTCTCATAAAACCGAAACAGCAGTGTGCACTTCGTACACCGTCGAGCGTTCTATCCAGCTGCAGCCGTTTGCCGATTTAAACCGTTGTTTTTAGAACCGTCTGATAAAACAGAAACAGTTATGAGAAATCTTATAAAATGAGAGGAGCTGTATGCTCATTACCAGCAAAGTAAGGTGTACACTTGCATATGAGCTATGAACAAACTCAGAGTCTAATACATAAATTCCATCAGTTAAAATGTAAAATAACAAACGTTTTAAGAAGAATATGCACCTGCATTTAAGCAAGCTGGCCATTTTAAATTATAAATTCTGTCAGATAAAATGAAAGTTATTTGAATAGTAAGGCGGCGATCCCACAGAACCACCGGTTTTCACCGGTGACCATCAAACAGATTCCCAACATATGCGATTACCATTGAACGCTCACATAAAGCTTCATTAGTCATCCACTTTCATCCACTGCTAACCACGTCGTCCTTCGTCCAGGTTTGCCAAACACGCATTTCTGTTTGTTGTTATTTGTGTTATTAGTTAATTTTATTGTGAAATAAAATGCGAGAAATTATTTTCTAAAACGGGCGCTATCATAAACGCGCAAAGAACTAGAATCAATAAAAAGCATCTGCAAAAAAATGTATTCTTAAATGTTAATGCATTTTTAAATGAAAATGAGATTTTTAAACATTTTCGCATATAAACCGTATATTTTATTCAGTCACTTTAGTTTATTATCAGTTTTTTTGTTCTTTAAGTAGTTATTTCTGACCCAGGTCTTGTTTTCGATTTTAGAATATTATATTTTAAGTTTACCAATGTTAAGAATTATGTTTTTAATAAAGGCAATCATTATATATCATTCTGCATTTTTAATGAAAAATTTAAAAAGTAACATGTTCCTTTTGGAACCCCATTTTAAAACCAATTACCAAGGATAAACTGGAACGTTGTAGCCCGTTACAGAAAATAAATATAATTAAAGTATTTAAAATTACAAATAGTTAGTTGCGATGAGAGGTATATGAAATTGTGTTAATTGCTACACAGGGGGGTTTAAGATTTGCGTCTATTCCTTAGAAGAAGCCTTAAGTCTACAATATTGTAACGGAAATGGCCTGGGGTACTCACGTTTGGAATGGGGGATCGAAATTCATGGTATTTCAGTAAATGGGAGCCCCATTTG
>NW_026018814.1:12726377-12741287 GCF_020466585.1 Dendroctonus ponderosae
CCATCCACGGTACAATATTAAACACATCACTCATATGTAGGTATATCACAGTAACAGAGAGTTTTTATTAATTTTACTTTGTCATGCTGTGTAATTACGATCGTAGTAAATAATGACTATGGAAAAAGCGATTATTTTATTAGTTACCTGATAATATGCTGTTTTCCACTTCTATTAATTTGGTTTCAGAATACTTGGTCCACCAGCCTCGTCTTTGGCAGTCGTCACTCATTATGGTTAAGTTTTGAGAACGAAGAGAAAAAATGAGATATATTTGCTTAAATATATGGGGCGACTTCCAAGTGGCGATGCGAAATATCTAATGGATTTTAATCGAAATTGAAGATGGTTTTATTACATGACTGACAGAAATTTTGGCCTTGATAATTATAGATAACCTAAGAGTATTTTATTGTATATTTGAGAGCATAGATTAAATAAATTTGTTATTATAGTTCAGCGCCACCTAATATCTTACAGCTCACATAGTTTGCAAATATATTTCTGTTTTTACAGGAGTCTGTTTTTAAGTTGTACATTTGAATTACCCAATTCGCGAGTTCAACTACCGATGAGAGCGCTGCGAAACGTCAAATTACTCGTTGTCGAGTGACAGTTGAGATTTGCCAGACTTGTTTATTTATTGGAGTTGATGACATTGGTGAAGGTGCACTTTATATGTGGCGGAGTTCGGCGTTCTTTTTAATTTCCCCTTAAATAAAGCACATTCAAGGAGAAAAAATGCGGATAGTCCATAAATTTCAAAAAAAAACACTTACAAATTAGAAATGTAACAAAATCATAAATAAATTAACGATTTTTGACTTTCCCCTTTTCAGCGTGGACCCTCCATATGTAACACGGTGGTGTGCACGATGATAAAATTTAACGGAATTTTTTCAGTTAATTCTTATGAGCCAAAATTTTTCATCTGATGTCTCGCAGAAACTGTGCAGCCCAGACGCAATCAGCACCTTATATACCGAGTGTCGCAATAAGGATGGTAAGCTGCTGTATCTTGGAAAGTATTTGTTGTAATGTTCGGAAAAAAAAAATCGTTATCAAATTTTTTTTGAACTTGAACTGAACTTGAAAATAATTTGCTGGAAATTATTTTGAAATTTTTTAGATGAGCCCTAGATGACGTAATTGCAAACTGTATTTTAAAAAGTCGATTTTATACAGAAATTGTCCCGATAAGTGACACATCTAGTAAGTTCAGTCAAAAGGTCATAAAAAACCGTACTACTTTTTTTCCTAACTTGTGAAATACAGGCTTTAGCGATTTTGCTATCAATTGAAAGAGCAATAAAAACTCTACATGTGATATAAAAACAATCGTAATCATTTTTGAAAGATCCGATCACGAGAGATTGAAAAAAAATTATTTGTTTTTATTTTGACCGCATCAAAAATAAAAAAAAAACGCATCTACAAATTTTTTGGTTTTACATTTTTACGGTACATTTTTTCCTGTGCTTTCGAATGCGTGTAAAATAACTTGAAGGTAACAGTTGAAATTTTTGTGGAAAACTAAAACAGATAAATGTTTTTTAACAGCTTTCATATCTTTCAAAAATGCTTAAGATTGTTTTTATGCCACATATCGTAGTTTTTATTGCTCTTTCAATTGATCGTAAAAATTTTGAAATTGGTAAATCATTGTCGGAGTTACACGTTTCTTAAGTTTTTAAGAGTTTTGGTTAACTTATTAAGTGGTTTGACTCTCCCCCCCACATTTGACAAGTTAAGAAAAAAGTTTATAAGGAAAGTAGTACGGTTTTCTATGATCTTTTGACTAAACTTACTAGCTGTTTCACTTATAGGGACAATTCCTGTATAAAATTAACTTTTTAAAATACCGGTATTTTTTCCAAAATAATTTCCACCAAATTCTTTTCTTCAAGTTTGTTATGAAAATTTTTTTTCAAACACTCTACAACAAATACTTTCCAGTATACAGCCGCTTACCATCCTTATTGCGGGACCCGGTATATCGCTGCCAACGCTGCTGAACTGGATTTTTGGCAATATTCAGCTCCAAAGTTTTATGACAACCTTTAATATCAGTCGGATTAGGGAGTTTTGTTTTAGAACTTTGTTCTAGCTCAATGGTTCCGACAGTGTTGATTCTGGCCAAGAATGTGGGAATATGGATACGTTGATTTAGTAGTCCTATATTCCAATACAATCACATTCGATTCACACACTACAGGGTTTAAGTGTATAATTTAAAGATGTGCCTTGTAGTTAGGTTAATCAGCAAAATAAACAAAAATCTTATTCCGGAAAGATAAATTTATTGATGTTTTCTTAACCTTACCATTGCGTAAAATAAATACAAAAGTTGACGAAAATACATATAATCCTATAAAAACGTCGGATTACAAATATTGCAAATATTTTTATCGTAAAGTATTTTTTCAAATATATTAATTATATACTTATAATTAGTAACACATATTCGCTTTCAAAAATACAGATTGGTTTGAATTGAAATGTACAATGCGGTAAAGAATAGCGTGTAAAACAGACGAGATTAGATATACCAAACCAATAACTGACAAGTCAATTTACTTAATGGTAATCGAAATATTTGTCTTAGTTGTTTTTCCTCTTAATGGATTGAATTTTCGATGCAACAATTTAACCATTATTTTTTGCTCATTTTATCTTTGTATTTTTACTTACAATCTAAGTTACAAAAATGATGGATGGAATAAGTTTTCCCATTCGCACAATAATCCAATGAATCAAACGCAGTAAAGGCATTTCTTGGTTTTTGAAAAAGGAATTTGCAGTAGCAAAAATAGCATATATTTGAGCACTTACGACTATAGAAAGACCAAAGAGCAACAGCCCAGCAAATCGTGTAAAATCTTGACGTTGCAATGTAACGGAATATATACAATGCACCGTATTTACTGCCCTTTGGCTAATTACCCCGCCCCTGCTAATAAATATTACAACAACTTTTTTCAGATGTAGAAAAATAGACTAGATTGAAAAAAGTCCATCTCGCACATCTATCTGGTTCGGAAGGGTTCAAAGGGCTTTGGTAATTGTCCTTATACAATAATACGCCTATATAGGTACTAAATAAATATTTCAAACATTAACACTAGATGACACTTCGAATGGTTTGTTTTTACTAGTTAACTTTTTGGCTTGATCAGTGACAGAAAACGTAGCGCAATGGAAATTGCCGATGCTGGTTATTACTGATTGATTGTCGTATGGTAATTTACAAGAGTGATAAGTAACACAGCCACTAAGTATATTAAATGGCTAAGGCTAAACTACATTCGAAACACTTGTGATAGCAATCTATCACAATATTGAGTGATTATTCACCTAGCAGTAGTAAAAAACAGACCTTAACAGTACAAATGTTTAGCAAAATATTTTAAAAAATGGTATACTGTATCAAAAACTGAGCCTTTTAGTCTCAACAACAAACAACGGTAATTGGCATCAAATACGACAAAATTTCGATTTTCACATAGCTTTCACAATATCCCCATTCAATTGAGCAAGTAAAGTACGGTACCCATATTACACTTTCATAGGTTTGAAAAAATAATTTTATTAATTCATAAGACAATTTGGATCGCAGCATTGAAGTAGGACTTTGGCAAAACCATGTGAAAATCTATCACATAAGTTCTCCTCTATTATAAACTAACAAGCTTGGGTGGTAACTGAGAATCTGGTGAGTTTAAATCGGCGACACTGACGGGTATATTTCGTTGCTGCGTGCTGCAGGAAGGTGGGAGGGGCCCACTAACTGGAGTTAAGCCGGTACCCCCTCCCATTAGAGATTCAAAATTGAACATCATTCCTTGAGAGGGAGTGGTTATGGAAATACCGGCTAATTCGTTGTTTTTCGTAATCGACGGCGCAGTCACTGATACGTTGAGACTACTCGGTCTTAAGGGTTTTGGGGGGAAGGGAACTGCTTGACTCAGCATTAACTGGAAATAAAATATACTGTTAGCAGATATTATGTAAATTCGCTGAAGTAATTTATCGGCATCACAATACAGGGCTATTTTTCTTTAAAATGGAACTGATGCTATACGGCAAATAAAAACATAAAGTAAATTATACTGCTTATATAAGGTGTTTCATAATATAAAGAGTGTCCTAAAATTAACGCAAGATTTGAATTTAATAGAAAACACACTTTTTAGTCTTCAGATTGCGATTTTTTATTGAATCAGAAAATACATAGGATAGGGTTATTTATAGAACGGAACGGATCGGAGAAGCCATCACATCTTTGCTTCCACACTTGCTTGATCCACAGCTTTGCTGGCACATACGCACTCTTTTATCGAAATTCTCCTTTTTTGCGTAAATGTGGCTGAATTTCGCTGATGCAGTGTTTAATTTCCTCCTGCAATGCACGGGTCGTTGTGGGCTTGTTGACATAAACCTTTGACTTCAAATGACTCCATAAAAACAAAGCTCTTCTTCTTAAGTGCCTTCTCCATTCAATGAACATCGGCAACAATTCTGGCAAACTCGTCTCTGTCTTGGGATCTTTTTAACAGAGAATTTGAATCTAAACCTGTCCAACCCCTTATGTTCTTCAACCAAGAGCACGTTTTCCTCAATCTTTCATTCCATAATCAGTTGCAGGAAATTGTACTTTGGTCATTGTTCATTCTATGTAAAACCTCTTGATTGGTGGTATGATCGGTCCATGGAATGCGCAGCATTCTGCGGTACACCCACATCTCAAATGCTTCCAGCTTTTTAATGCTGCTGACTTTTAGCGCCTCGGCCCCGACTCCATATAGTTACGTGCAATACACATAACATCTAACGAAGTTAAATTTTATGTTTAAATTGGGTGTTCGTGTGATCTCTATCGGTTAACAGGCTTCGCATTTTAATAAAATTGGCTCTAGCTTGCTCTATGTAGCATCTGATTTCTATCTCTGGAATCAGTTCCTCGCTGATCCAACCTTCTATGTATTTAAAGTTTGTGATTTTCTCTATTGGTAAACCGTTCACCATTTTTTCAACAGGGCAGACAGTGTGAGCCCACTCTAGTGCCCATTTCTTCACGGATTTGTACTTCGCTGGCATCTTGTTCGCATTTTCTACGTATGCGCCTATGAATCATTTTCAAGAACACCTTTAACATCTGGCTCATTAGGCTGATCAATCGGAACTCTGCGTCCTTCGGTGCTCCGCTCTTTGTTAGGTAGTGGTATGAAGGTTGATTTCAGCCAAGCAGGAGGGATGTAACCTGAGGTACAGATATCATTAAATAATTGTACCAAAATGTGTATGTTTTCCTCCTCTATAAGTTTTAAAATATCTGGACAGATGTCATCTGGGCCGGCTGCTCTTCTAGCTTTTATCTCTCTTAGTGCTTTTTGAACCTCAGAGTGAAGTATTCCCGGTGTCGGCTCAGTGGAATCTTGACTGCGAAAAGGTGGGCTATTGCTTTCGAATGTATTAGCTACATATTTTGCTTATACCTTCCTAAGCGCCATCGTCTGTGATTTGTTTGTTGTCTTGGTTAAGTACATGGGGTAGAGACTGGGTATTTTCGACTACCTGTAATTTCCTTGACTCTCTTATCTAGGTTGAAGAGCTCGTGTTTTTTTATATAGTTCTTCTACTTCTTGGCACCTTTCTTTCATCCATGTTTCCTTTGCTGGTGAGTTTTTGGGTTTCCCTATATTCCTCTGCGTTTGTGTTTTTAAAGCTACGTCTCCGTTTCATTAAAATGAATATATCCTGAGTCATCTAGTCCTTGTGCGGTTTCGTTTTGTTTGTTGATACTAGCGACTTTCGTGCGATTAATACAGCATTCTTAAATAAATTCTAAGTGCCTTCGATATTGTCAGGGCTCTCGTTAGAGGAACTGACTTCGTTCTTTTGTAGGACATTTTCGAGCTCGTTGTGCAGTTTGTCAGTGATTATTTGGCGTTAGGGCTCGCTCTATATTATGGGTCTTTCCTGGCATGTACATGCTGTTAACATTCAAGTGCCAATCTTAAGTATTTCCTTTAATTTTGTTTTTGCCTCAAGAAGTAAAAAAATACTTACCGTACTGAACAGTGTCTGATGGTTTAAAAGCAAGAAATCCATTTTGTCCACAAACAACATTAAAACTTGTCGGGAGAATGTAACGTATTGAATATTTGTTGATGAACGTATGACGTTTTAATTTGTCATTCTGGACTGCTGTCAACGTTTTAATTGTTGTCAAAACTGACATATTTAAAAATATACAAATTTTTCTTTCGTTTTTAGTAAGTTATTACGGTCTTAGGTGAAGTATGGTACATAATTCGAGTTGTAACACATTTACGTACTCAAGGAATTACGACTTTTCCATTCGTACGTAAAGTGCTCCTTACAACTCTAATTATGTAATATCCTATTACAGATATTCTGCAATAATGAAAATACGTTGTTCTATCGTGTAACGCTCCATTTTTACTAACCCTAATCTTTCAGCTCCCAATAATAATTTTTTTTTGAATGGCCAATACTTTACCGTACAAATGGCGGCAAATTCAAATATTGCGTTAATTTTGCGACACTCTTTACTACAGACTTTTAGTGATGATAGCAGACATCAAACAATCGCATTTTGTTTTATAAACAAATGTCCACTTACAAATAGTTTTCTCGATGAAGATGATAAAATTTGAAAAATCGCTTTTTTACAAAAATTCAAGACATGTTTCAGACGATTTCTATTAAATGTTCCCAATTGTTGCTAACCAAATTAGGCATGTTTTAAAACAATTTTATTTGATGCAGCATTTCTAGAAGCGATTCCTGAGGCAACTGATTAGTTTAGTGCTTAAAAAAAATACTGGCTATATTTTTACAATTTTGTTAAGTTTGTATAGAAAAACATCTAAAAAAACATTTTACTTGAAAATTTTCCGTATCAGGCTTCGTTTTCTAGCAAAGATCCATAGAAAAAATAAGTATTGAAGTAAGTGATTTCTTTCAAGTTTGCAATAATTGCTAACGAAAATTAATACTTGCTTCAATACACATGTGCGCATTTTTAATAAAATTTGTCATAAAAATTTATTAATTGTGAGTATGCAATAAACTAACCAGTTGCCCTATAAGCGCTTTCCGCAAAATACTGTATTAATTGCACCCAACTACCAGAGTTCCATAAAAATCGTCTAAAGCGTGTTTAAATATTGATAAAGAACGATTTTTTGTGTTTCAACAATCCTAAGAGGCATTTTATGGAACAACAGATTATTTTTCTATTTAAAACACTGAAAACACTAACCTTTTTAGTGGAAGCAGGCGACATAAATACATCATTATCAAAATGGTCATCTATTTCTGCTTTAAGACCTCGATCCAATGCTTTACCATAGTATGTGGTCATGTGGTCAAACGGTTTAATATCTGGCGGACTAGACGTTTTTTTGCGGCACGCAGAAGATGCTGAATGAGTGTCAATTAGATTTTCCAGATGATGTTTCATTCGTTTCAAATCCATTTGCTCTTCTATTAACTTCTGGCGTTTTTGTTCAAGCTCTTCTACTTCCTGTGAAATACAACATCAAATATTAGAGCATTATCTAAAGGTTTTTGTACAAATAGTATAAAATAAACAAAATCTGCTCGTGACTCATATAAACCATCAAAAAATTTATTTAATATGATTTGCTTGTAACGGAAATCGAAGTCGTCGAATTCAGAAATGTACGGCAGTGTATCTCAACAGTAATCCTCCGGAGTTGCTTAATTACAATTGGGTAATGCGAACTTGGTAAAAAATAATCAAAACGAACGAGTTCTTACATTCGAGAAATACTTTTCTATATCTCTCTAAGCCAATTTTTCGTAGAATTTTAAAACAATCAACACGAATATGTGACTCTCCAATTATATGTTACAAATATCTGCAAATCACATTTCACGAACGTGATTTTAATGCCTTACAAGTAGTGAAGTATATATAAGTATGCATTCACTAGAAAACACTTTCATAATAATATAATTCAAAGCCGTTCCTGCTTATTTAATTAATGTGAACATGTAGATAATATGATGGTAAATTTCGATGCCTTACCTTAATAAGGGAATTCGTATGATCAACCCTCCTCTTTCTACATCTTGCTGCGGCCGCTTTGTTTCTTTCCCTTCGTACTCTCCTTCTTTCCTCTTCTTCTGGAGAAATGCTTGTATCTTTTATGGGTTTCCTAATAAAAAAAAAGTGCTACAAACCGATTTCTTTTGAAACATAATATTGAAAAACTTTGTTTATTGAAATACTATGGATAATATCGTAACGAAAAAGAAAATAAATTATTAATTTACATACCTCCCGCCCATATTCCGTCTGGTAGTTCCTTGCGCCGTGTTGCTAAAGCTAGTTCTCTGATTGAGAGGAGGTGTCGATCTAGTGTTTGAGTCTGAGCTGGATTGAGAAAGACTACTCTGCCAAATCGAAGGCGATTTGGGAGGTATGTTCGCGTAGAAATCCGTGGCGTCGGATGCTGATACGTACTGGTTATTTCCTTCAAAAGAAAACGAACTTTATGAACTTTTTATCATCCATTTTGTTTCTTAAAACTAAACCATTTTGGGGTGGCGCTTAAACGTTTGTGCAGTGGCTTCTTTCCAGATGACTCGATTTAAAATTGGACGAGTTATATTAAAATATAACAAAAAATGTTACATTTTCGATCAAATTTCAGTAGTTCTTGCACACATCTTGCAAATACTTTGGAAGACATGAAACATTATAAATACGCACATCTTCAATATTTAAACGTGATTAAATTTTGCAAATATCTGTAATATGTTGACTCACCAATAGGATGCACGAGGGGCGGAACAAATCCGGCCTCGTTTTCGTGCGGTTCGGGTTTAGATTGCAACTCAATAAAAGTCTGCTCAATATTCCTGAGAGTGGTTGGTGTAAGCGTAGGCGTAGTCCTGGTTGGTACTCCTGAATTTAGTCCTTCTAGGGCTATGAACTGTAAAAAACACATTTAATTTACTTACAAGTCCACAATAGATACAAAAAATTGCGAGTACAAACAAAGTTTGAAAAGAGGTTGTAAACATTCCCTACTATACAGCGATATTCGTTTGAATTAAATATTTAACATAAACATTAGGCTTATTGCATTCAGACAAGCACTCAAACTGGAGGAACCTTGCATAGTTTTAGCAGAGTTGGAAGAACTCAGACGATCACGGTTAATTTATTGCCATCCTCCATGCGGGTTCAAACTTCCGACTGCAAAATAATTTTTTAACAGTACAAAGATGCCACACATGGATACCCGAAGAATCTGGAATCAACCTGGTTCTCTAATTCCAAGCTTCTTTTCAATAATTAGAAAGTTCAGGCGTGGTTTTTTACTAGCGAAGTCTAAATCAAATCAGTACTAGCAGAAAAAGTGCAGTGAAGCAAGTATCTGTGCGAGTTTAATTCAACAGGTGCGTTAGTGTTACAGACTAGTCTTGTCGACGTTCTCAGATATTGGCTGAATATCCATAATAATGTTAATGACTGAGTCTGTCTCACAGATGATTTGATTTAAAGTTTCAAGAACAAATTCAACTCGAAAAGTTACCAGATTTGTCTGATTGTATTAAACCGATATAACGATATATAAATAAGTATAGATTGCCATATTCGGACCATGATAAATAAATTAGAGTAGAGAGTCCTTCCTGATGAAGTTCTTGATCTTCCGCTTTGATATTCTCACTCCAACCTCAGGAATACTGGTGGGAAAGGGTACTTCTGCAGCGGAAGTCTAGCTTGTATTGAACTTTTGTTTCTACATTAGTTGCCGATGTATTATCTAGATCGACCACCGCAAAATGGCTAACAGAATAAACCGGTTACTTCGAATTATAATTTCGGGTCATTTCGGATAATATCTAGAATAAAACAGAGCGCTAACCTCAGGCACCCCCAGGACCGGTTTCGAGCCTCTTAGCTCTGATCAGCTGGGTTCGACTTGAAATTAGCGAATCCGAAACCGATCCTGGGGGTGCCTGAGGTTAGCGCACCTCGAAATCTGCACTTGCCTATTTGAACAGATCATGACGGCTCTGCTGATGCCAAAAGCTTTTCATTGTTCAGAATAAACCTTGTTTTACATTATGTAAGTTTATAATATGTAAAAGTAGATCATCTGTGCCTGCACCCGTCAATTAAACGCGATATACTTCTTTTTACGTTAGCAAAGGTACTAACTCAATACCAATCAACCAACAAGATGCAGCAACTAGTAGTAGTCGTATCAAGTAATCCTGAAGATTTATATTAATGTTATCTGCTCGGCTCAAAAATTATGGAAGATATGAAATTTTCTTGTATACATTTATTATCGAAGAAACAGAAATTATCATGCGATTGCTTAATTTTTTAGGAAATATTTTAGAGCATCTTTGGAAGGTGCGCAAACTTTATGCTGCAAACTCGGATGCATCGGCATTTTTTATAGACCGTAAAGCGCGATAGGCACCAAATTTCGAGTCATTTGAACAGATTCATTTGGTGAATTACTGTGTTGCTTACTTGCAATCAGACACACTTAACGTTCGGATGACCAAAAAAATGTTTAAAATTTATCTGGACTATTTTTCTGCTTTTGTTTTCTTAATATTAATTAGGTCAATACCTTGTAATGTAACCAATTAACACCAGTTCCCAGCTCGTGGCATCAGTTCTATACGTTTTATTATTAATTATCCATTGAACTTGTATTAAATACATTTATTGTAATTCTATATATTTGTTGTCTCATGTTTTTTCTACTAGTTCTATGTATTTGCTTTATTATTCTATTTCTATGCACAATGCTGTACATTCTGCTTCTGTTATCTTTCTGTTATCTGTTATCTTCTGTACAAATATTTGTTCTTCGACTGGAAATTTTCTGCGCGATATTTTTTAACCATCCACTTATTTCCTTCATTTTAAATTTTATTTCACGGTTTATTTCTGCATACAACTGTCGCGCAGTGTATGCAATAAATGCGTGTTCTTTAACACGTTTGTATTGTTTTAATTATTTTAATAGTATAACTCAACAACTCATTATACTATCCTTAGGGTACAGTTTTGTTAAATATGTCTAAAATATACGTTTTGTATCAAGTCTTTGTCATACTCACTCACAGTTGTTGTCATACTCACTCACGGCATAAAATGTCATTTCATTGTCACAAACTGCCCTGATTATTACGTGGATGTGACGTGATGAATTTCGTGATATCGCCGTTTATTACAACGTCTGCTCACGTGATTATCATCACGTTGGGTGCATATTATGTATATGTATAGCTTATAGTAGCTTTTCATCATTTTATTGAAAATAAGTCCTACTTCACCGATCTACTTTATGGCAAACCTAAACATACTTAACCAAATAAGTTTGTGTTCGTGATGACTTATACATATCTACATTGCCTGACAGTTATGGTGGGTTCATACACGAGAAGAAAAGTCTTAAGACATAAGAATAACGCTTTAGCCATAACGCCACTTGAGCAGTTTTTATCAATAAGAATAAGGAATAATATAATATTGTGTTATGTACAGCCAATCAAATTGAAGAATAGGTTTAAGAAAAAATAGAGTTGTCTCTGTTTATGTCAACATTATAGTGGTAACATATTAATTGTTCACTAACGAAGTTGTAGCTCTTTTTTTCTTGTTTAATAATTTAGTTCATCTGACCTTACTACAAAAGGTAAATAAGAGTTTTGGCCGTCACTTGAGATATTGGAATGTCAATTATCTTTCAAACTGCGCATGCTTCATTAGAATAACGCCTAACGCACAACGCTAAAGTTAAAATTTGACAACTTTATTAAGCCTTATTCCTTAAGCGTTAGGCACTATTCGGTTTGTAAACACATTTATGCACTGACGTGTAATTAACTTTTGACACTCCTTAATCCTTATTCCATATTCTCTCTCGCTCATATAATGCTGGGTGTATAAACCCAGCATTATGGGGAATTTTATTATGATCAAAACGTAGCGATAATGATAATAAGTTATACTAACAGTGCCTAGTCTTCTCGAAAGCAATATTATGTTGATTGATTAGGTATAAAAAGTTATGCCACTAAATTATTAAATTATTCTGACAGCAATTAAGCGAGCAGTTTACATTTTCTAGGGCATTTGGTTTTGTAAGGAAATATCAGGGGCAATGCAATTTAACATACAAAATGAGCAGACAATGTAATTGTTACTAGGAAAATTGATAGCTAAAACACGTCTCTTAATAGCCTATCTATAATATAAGTACCGGGAATCCCGGCCCTAATTACGCAGTCGCTTTCGACCTTTGTCACTGTTTTGGAGTCGCATCTTTCTTCTGCGATATGTTACTTAAATTACTAAAGTTCTGCAAATTGATTCATGTTAATCACCTGCCTACACTGTAAGATAATACTCAGCGCACCTACCAGTCTGTACCACCACCACGTGTATTAAGTAGCAGTTTATTCATTTAATTGCCTACTGTAGATGGTTAAATTAAGCAACTATTTAGTAAGACTGAAAGTTTAGATCGAATCGAAATTTCGTATACAAAAGTAACTTTTACAACTTTTATAGTCAGATTGTTTTTCTCATATACATATATGTACCTGCGACTAAGCATGTAGCGTATCTTACTAGGACTGTTAGTATCAGCGAAAATGAATATAAAAGCGAACTAATAACACGTTCATTTATTAAATCGGCGACTAATTGTTTATGTACTTAACCAGTTGCAAATCGTGATATTGTATTTCATTACAAAGAATTGTTAGCAATTCCTCTCCATGAAGGCAATTAAATAAATCATCTTTATCAAGACCTGGTGAAAGAATTAATGGCTACTTACATATTTTATAATACGCATTTACGTAAGGATTACTTAAATAGGGTGTGAATATAATTGTTCGTTATACATATGCTTGCAAAGCACATCTAACATCATCGATGATCGTCGTCTCAGAATAGTGGATTATTCGTATTAGATAAATTCGAAGGATGTCGCATACACAATTGTACAAAGTAATCCAAATTAAGTGTTCATCATCGCTAATTTTGATGTTATTAAGGATACAAAATAGTTTATATTAGCAAACTAGTAGTATTGTTGTCGCTTATCAAGATTGTTAACGTAAAAGCGACTTGAGTGTCCGATTTTCCAGTTTTTCAGTATAATACATGTTTAATGTACATCCCTGTATATTATAGGTATATGCATTCCATTTTAATTTTACATAAATAAAATGTAACAATAATTTTTGGAATTAAAGTTAATGAACACCAAAAAGAACATTTAACAAGTTTTCTTTTTTCCAACAATAATTTTTTTAAACTTAAGAAAACATTAAATAGAAATGTTTTAGGAAATTGAAACAACAAAACAACTGAAAATAAGCTGGTATAATGGTCACTAATTTTGAGAGATTTGTCGTCCTATTCTGAGTGTCTGTAAGGCAATAAATAAACAAATGTCACTCAACAGAAAAATGTCCTTATAATTAATTGATATTAACTAATGAGAAACTCTACTGGTACATACAGAAATTTCGGTTTCTATGTAGATCTATGTAAAATCACCCTGTATATGCAGATGCAGTTTCCAAATATTTATCAAACTGTTATACTATAGGCATCAAATTGAACTGCAATCAACTGTAATCAGTATTTTCATTTAGTGTCCTCATACGTCCCACGTTTACCTCATATTTACTTCTAAAAATAACGCTGATCTGGCAAAAATTGGTTGGGTGTAAACTCGCAAACGAGGTTTACAGCATATAGTAAACTTTTATGTTTGTTTTCTTTAAATTTAGCAAGTGGTACACGTTAAAATAAGTGTTTTTAACCTACGCGGAAAAATTGTTTGGTTGGTGCCGCCAAATTTTATTAGTTTTACTCTATAATTCAGTGGTGTACCTGAACAAGAATTGGTCTGTTTGCATGAGAAATCTAAAATAATGATAATATTCAGCTTGTAATACATGCTAATTATTCTTGTAACATGCAAAATGCACGATTTGAGTGAATTAATTGTGCAAAATGGTTCATAAATAAAAGGAAATATTTTGAAAATGTAACGCTAAGTTAAGTTAATGGATGTAATTAGTAGAGTTTATTGCAGAAATTCGGGCGAAAACCATTTTCAGTTTCTAAAACGCAAATAAATAGCTTTTGTTTCTTTAAATAACGTTCTTACTATATTTTCCAACATCCTGTACACGCAACACTTTAAAACACAACATGATTTGCGGTAGGAAACAATTCATAAGAGCTGTTTTAAGAAATATTACTTCATGATCCGAAGTGACGCAATTATATTAATTTACAGTATAATGAAAAATATTAAAATCGAAGTACAGTAGACTAATCAAAAAAATCATAATGTTCTAGTTACTCTATTTTTGAAGAATCAAGATTTCGTAAGATAACATGTAACTTTTTTTGGTTGGGACTTCTTTTATTAAATTACCAGTTGCGGAAATGGAGATGGTCGGTTGTATATCACAGCATTACTCAAAAAATTGTGATTAGATGCAAAATTTTTCATCAATTATCATAAACCCTAATAGTAAAGTAAAGTAATAAATTCTATTTGATTGTATTTATTCAATATTTCAGTAAGTTCCACGAAGTATGCTGCCAATTAAGATTCAATATTTTTTTGCTTTGGACTTATTAAAATTAAGTTTTTAAACCACGTACTTACATGAAGAGGTAAACAGATTTTTCCAAGAGAAGTAAACGTATTGTAACGGAAATGGCCTGGGGTACCCATTTACTATTTTTAGGGATCAAAATTCGTGGTATTTCAGTAAATGTCAGTAAATGACAGGAGCGACCGGGTGCAGGTGAAACCCCGCGAGTTGGAAGAGCGAGTTTTC
>NW_026018814.1:12742286-12793382 GCF_020466585.1 Dendroctonus ponderosae
GGCGACGGAGCTAAAGAGATTACAAATAGAGAACAAGAAGTGGTGTCTGCGTGGGCCAGTTTGCAAATGGTTTGCGAGCAGCGCAAAGGAAAACTGGCCGATACTGGCGATTTGTTCAAGTTCTTTAACCTGGTGAGGACGCTGATGCAATGGATGGACAACGTGGTGCGCCAAGTGAACACCAGCGAAAAGCCGCGCGACGTCGGCGGCGTCGAACTGTTGATGAGCAATCAGATGAGCCCTCAGGCAAAATTTAAAGTTGTCCACATTCACCGTTTGGCCAGATATAACCATAATCCAGGAATTACCTAATCGGGGCGATCAGGGTTTAGAAGGGGGGCAGTGTAACGGAAATGGCCTGGGGTACTCACGTTTGCAATGGGGGATCGAAATTCATGGTATTTCAGTAAATGGGAGCCCCAATTACTGAACTGTTCTGGAGATTTCGAGGACCATCTGGGTTACCTGAAGGAATCTATATAAGCGGCGAGGAGAACAAGACAGAGGGAGTGAAGTGATAGGAGCGACCGGGTGCAGAAGAGATTGAACCCCGTGAGTCGGAAGAGCGAGTTTTCCGTCGGTTATTGTTATTGTTTGTGAAGTTCACGGTAATTTTGAAGTTAGTTTGTTCCTGTTCCGCATTTAAAGTTATACCGAGGTGAATAAAATTTGGAAGCAGAAGAAAGAGTTTGATACTCGGCCATCCACGGTACAGTATTATGTGTTTGAACATTTACATAATGCCATCTCAATGAATGAAGATAGCTATAGTAAATTCTCAATCATATTGAAGAAAGGTATAAAAAAATATATGTAAAACATAATATTTATATTTTATGTTTTTGCATAAATATTCAGAGTAGTAAGGCCCAAGCAAGCTTGTTCTGCCTTAGAGTTAGTTAGTTAGAGAACAAATAGTGTATAAGGAAGAAATATTTACCTACTCCTGTGCTGTCCAACAATAATATGAAATACAGTATCTAGAATGAAAGTTCAACTTTTCCTTTTATAATTTAAATAGGTACTTAACAAGCAAGCAACAAACAGAACTTTGTTAAGTACCTACCATATTTAGTTAAACAATTAACTACTACTTTAGCCCTACATAATAAATATGCAATTCATTAATTATACATGTCGACCAACCATTAAAGCTTCTAACCTGCAGGTAAATCTTCAAAATAAAAGTAAATGACTAGTAACTGACTAGAATGCTTAAAAATATGAACGCATTATAAAAGATACTAATTTGCTAGCAGCCTAATAAAATTCAAAATGTCAGTATAATTATAGTTATTGTGTGGCTTCTATAGATAGATAGCAATCTTCGTTTCCTATTCCAACCAAACTCTATGTGACATGTTGACTCTATACCAAAAAAATATGTATATGCTAAATTTTACGGCCTTATTATTATTATTATTATTATTATTATTATTACTATTATTTTTGATTATTTATTAATAGTTATTGGGCGATCAATAAGGACATGCAATAACGTTAGTGGTATTTTGACACATACGCCTGCGCAATTGAGTCTTAAATGAAGGGATTCCTTAATAAGGATACTGGTCTGTGCTATTTGTGCAGCGATACTGTACACTTTATGTACTTACGCTGTACCTTATACTGGCAATTGACACTTCTAACGTCCGCCTACAGGTTATTTCATTATATAACTCAGTTTCAAATACACGTGCTTTTTCCAATCAGAAAACTTTTTCAAATTGAGCGAAAATAAGAATACCAGGTCACGAGTCACTTACGAGGACGTCACCTTATTAAAAGAATTTTTTGACGTTAATCCAATTATTAATTCCCAGGCTTGGAAAATAATCCAAAAACATGTGGCGATTATAAGTGATTTTTTTAAATAAGATCTTTGAGACAACTTGTGTTGAAAAAAGTGAAAATAGACCAAATTAGGTAAGATGTAACTGTTTACTCTTACAATCGCATTTTTTTTCTTTGATGTCGGGAATTGTAGAGCCTCAAAGCGAGAGGAACGATGCATTGCAGGAAGTGCATTCCCTATGCAAGGAAACCAAGTATGATTTCAAAGACAAAAGCAAGCGGTAATTGTTGAAGAAACAACAATTTTACAATTTAGGGAAGAAAATAAGAGATACCCGTTGATGAAAAGTTTCGTCTAGCTAGTCTTCGTCGGTCATTTGTTCTAAATAAAAATATTTTCTTTCCTCGTTCCCATAACCGATTGTTAATAAATATATTTTAAATAAACTAATCAATTTCATTTCCACTTGCTCCGTCTATGACTGAGGCTTCTAGAATTTTCTCCATGGTATCAATTACGCAGAAATCTTCAAACAGCATCCAAAATCCAACAAAAAGGTAAATAATACAGATAACAACGTAAAATGAATGAAAGTAATTAAGGTTAGGCACAGAGATTAGGTTGAACACTTAATACTGAAAGCAGTGAACCGACATTCCAATAACTATCATTTCGTTAAAAAAATAAAGCTATTGCAGTATTAAAATAAGGATAACCTTATTACTGCACGACAGTATTTATAACTTCCAATAACTCTCCATGATTACCGTTTTAGTTTGTTATTTTGAATGGTTTTCGAGTAAACTCGTTGCAAAAAGGAAACGAGATTGTCCGGTTTGCTTTTTAGGGCAAAGGATACATATTCAGAATGGTTCAGTTATGGGTGCTGATAAGCCTTTTGCTTACATATGAATCTTTCAGTTATCCTGTTCGGTCATACAATATTTATTTTGGCGTCTTTGCAGATGTCTTATGCTCGCTATTGAACTTATTGCTCGTTCTGCAATATTTGTATGTATGTAAGTATCGCTTGTTAACATGTAAGGTCACATGTAAGGATAGTTTTCGAAATACACGGCTGCAAAGTCATGACAAAAGTTTGAAGTATTTTTATCTTAGTTTAATTGTAATGCTACTATCTGAATGAAATTTAATATGGAGTTTTTTGGAGAGGCGTTTGCATACATTTTCCATGTAAAAAGACATATTCAAGGACTTTTCAAGTTTAAAGTGCCTCGCAAGTCTAGTGCAGTAACTATTCGTATTAGCTGTAAATAAATTTACTTCTCAAAATCAAAATTACTCCTTATTAAAATAATTACTCAAAATCGGTCGTTTTCTATTGAAGTGTGCAATTTTTGTATGTAAATAATAAGCATTTTGCATTAGTCCAAGCCATGTTTCTAGTATTTTTTCGTTTCTATCTATATAAAACATGGCAAGTAAGCAGGTACATATCATCATGAGGTACAACTATTTCACTTATAGAACAGCAATAAACTTGTCGCAACACATACCAAATGTGATAATTTGTTAAAAATAAAGGTTTTATTCAAAACAAAATGTTTTTAACTAAGCAAACATCTAAATGGTTTATTGCTCAAATTGGTGCTGTAACAAAGTTGGTTTTGATGACAGAAGAAATTTCTCTTTAACACATATTCCGATGTATATAATCTAATAATCTCCAACGTTCGCTACACTGGAGAACAATGTCCTTGAGATGAATTTAGTTAAAGCTAATTTAATTGCAACGGATTCAAAAATTAGTTGTTTACGTGGGAAATTGGCAAATTTACCTGGTGATATAATAGCTCCTGAGCCAGAAAGTGCGTAATATCCTTCTCGTTAAAATAATCCATGTTGTAGTTCGGCAAGGACCTTTAAAATGCGCAATAACCCAAAGATGCGTGGGAAAGTCGAATGGACAAAACTAAACGTGAAGTTTTCCGAAAAGTTCCGAAAAACCAACGTGCGATTAAGTAAATGTATCACAACGCGTCGATGATAAAACAATGAACAACTCCAACGCGTCACAATGCGATTTAACAATTACAAGTCTCCTGTGATAAAACCCACAGAAGTGTCTACCTCTGTGATAAAAGAGTAGTCGAGTATACCGTGGCCACAAAGCTTCACCGTTCGCGAAAGAAGCCAAAAATACGTAGTAAAAAATGCAAGGATTTTGCCAATATAGTGTTTTCGAAGGAACAAAAAGTCGTAAAATCAGGAAAGAAACACTAAGCGTTCGAAATTAGCAGAAAAGTGGGACAAAAGCTTTCAGTTCGGTGGGATTCAATTTTCGCGCGTAGAACCGAATTGTGGTCAATAGTAATCGATAAAAATCGTCGTTCGTTCGAAAAAAGGGCGTTTTGCCGAGATCAGAACAACGTTCCAATCGCGGCAAGTTCGAGATTTAAACTGATGGAAGACTTTTGCCAATTTTGCTGGGAATTTTGGTGCGTCGCCCACGGGAGTAAGCAAAAATAGACACGGGCTACGTTGTTTAGCTAGAGAGTAGGTGCAAGTTTGCATATAGATTTGATCATTGTAAGAGCGCATTATGTTGTTTAGTTTTGATTATATTTTCAATTATTAGAAGAGTAGGTACACAATATGGAATGGATCATAAAGTACTTTAAAAAAATATATTTCCGATATTGTGTGTCCGATATATTGTGTATATATATCCTTATTTATCCTTGCAATCATAAGATTACATACATGCATGCATTACACTTTGTTCATAATTCGGGTGATTGTGTCGTTTGAGTCCCTCAAAATTTTTGGTTTTTTTCTTGTTTTATCTTAAAGAACACTTTAAATTAAGCAGTTTCAGCGAAAAAATGCACACATAGTCCATAAATTAAGCCAAAAAACACTCAGAAAGTTCTCCATTTTCGGGCTAAATTTCGAACGGCGCTGCCAAACTGCGCAAAACGTTTAAAGTTCAAGAAAATTGTTTCTTTGGATACCTAGCATGTAGATTCATTCGGGATTAGGTCGGTTTAGATTATTTAGGTATTTTCAGATTATTAATTTTCACTTTTTCAGTATTTTTTAGTTTCTTAAAAAAAATCACTATAACCCTGCTGACAAACCAACTAACTCAAAATTAACCATAAGGAAACAACTAAAAATTACGTTGCAACACCGCATTGTGTTGAATTCCCGAAAGAGACAAATAATCCGCCATCTGACTGTCCACGTTCCAGATAACCTCAATCAATTTGCGACGTCAGAAAAGATGCTCAAACAGATAAATTGTTGGTACCTAAAACATGATTTCGCAGTAAATAGCACTGGTCAATCCTATTTTCGTGCATAAATAACTTTTGGAAAAGCGAATTTCAAAAATTGTGTTTTTGGCTTATCTTATCATTTAGGATTTTTTTGGCTGAGTGTTCTTTAAGATAAAAAAAGAAAACTAGAAATTAGGAGGGACTTAAACGATCACCCATTATTCGTCCAAAGATATTAATTTATATTGTTTACAATGATTTATATTAAATTTACTATTTACAGTCAGTTAGATCAACAGAGGTGCAATAAAGCAGTAATTGTGTATTTGAGCGTACGCAAGCAAGGCTCATATGGGACCATTTGCATGGCACAGTCATATAGCGAAGAGAATCTGAAGCACAAAATTAGGGACATTTTTCAAAAAAGACGAATTTGTTGACTTCTTGCAACGCATTTCCTTATTCGAAGCATTGTGAGAACGTGGGCGATTTCTGAATCAGTATTCTCGATTTGGCGGGATCTGAAATGTCACATCAAGTAAAGCAAAACAAAATTGCAAAATTTCTCCAGCACTTTGATTTGCATTTTGTGAAAATACGCTAAATTTTGTCAGGGATTATAGGGCAATTTTCTCGAATAGAAAGCCACAGTTCTAGAATTATTAGTGTTAAAAAAATCATCAAAGTATGGGATGGGCTAATCCTGCATTAGTTTTACAATAGTGGATTACAAATAAGAAGAACTTGAGACGAAAACCAATTTAAGTTGTAAACGATGATAAAAAAATTAAATTTTAAAAATATTACTCGGAAACGTAACTTAATACTATTAAAAACACCACAGTTTACCAAAAAAATCATTTTTGATTTCCATGTAATTAATATAAACAATTAAAAACTGCATAATTCAAATAATTCTTGTAACACGCCGTCATTGGCTGGGACCAGTTGTGACGTCAAGTAGCTAGTCGGCAGTGACGGCTGCAATACCTGGCATGTAACCTCAGTCTTCTATAGTGTATAGGAGTTCTATAACGTTTCTATAGCGTATTAGGAGAAAAATAAAATATTTGAAATAATGTCAGAGAAACTTGAAACGTATTAGTTTAATGTAATTTGCTACAGATTATATGCATGCTCAAATACGAATTGAGGTTAGTCCGAAGAACATTCGAAATGCACCCAAAAAGCAGAAAGAGTCAATCAAAGCACAACGATTATGGATTTGGTTAACTTTCCAACAGTATCGTACCACAAACAAAATTGTTAATAATCCATGTATTTGACCAGAAGTTAAAAAAAAATGATAGATTTTCCTAATAGTAAGAGAAAATTTAACCAAAGATTTGTAGATTATCTGGGTTCCAAATTATATAATAATATAGCTTTGAATATTAGAAATACATATATCATTACTTAGATTATTTAAAATAAAATGTAAAGATTATATTTATGAAAATACTGATTCGTTCCTTAAATATTTTTAACTCATGTAAATCCGCAGATCCAACTTTGTTAACTCTTATTTAATATTTAATATTTCTTCAGTCAAATATTCCCTCAGAAACTCAAAAATATTATTTTTCTTTTGTACAGTCATGCACATTTAAGCTACACATTTTTGGATTGATTAGCTTTTGGGATAAGATTGGTTATTGGATAGACTGTTGTTAATTTATAAATTGTAAACTTTGAATTTGAATCGTAATATATTCCAATATATTGCGTTCTGAACGTCCAATTTATATTAAAGTATATTTTTGTATCTGTTCTTGTTTTATGTGAAACAAGCTTACCTAAATAACTTTGTGTAACTGCTAACATTTGAAGGGGTTAAAAGCAAAAGAGCGTAAATGATAAATGTAAGAAATGAAGATAATCGTGTTTAAGTTTTATCAAAACGTGTTTAAAGTGCTTATTGAACATCTGGGTAAAATGACGCCATTTAATTTTCTTGTGTTTCTATGTGTTTAACCAATTATTAAAAAATGTTACAGCAAAACCAAAATCATTAACAATTTTTGGGCAAAATGGGGCTCCTTTTGCTTTCAAATAAAGTTGTCAAAAACTCACGTGTATCTTAAGGGCGTTTTACAGTCGGCAATTTTATTGGCCGCAACTTTCTTGAGGCTATAATTTAAGTACTGCGCTTTACACTGTGCATTCTGTGCAACGTTTGCCTCACAATTAGGCAAATCGATCAAGCGTACCAACTATTCACTACACGTGAAAAATACTAACTTTTGTTTGTTGGTTTTGTTTTCGTTTGAGTTTACATTCATATTGCCAAGGGAATTATTGATTATTGTGATTAACATAAGTTCGAGTGTATTTAGATAAAAAACGAAAATAAGCAAATATGCCAGTGAGAAGATCCGACACGCAAAACAATAGTAATTGCTACTGCAATTCTATTAATTATTTTACAGCCTAAAAAATCCTGTGCAAAACAAAGGCAATGGTGGTGGATTAAGCCATCGCTAAATAAACAAAAAAGAACATAAAATAACAAGGGATATTACTATAAGGGAACAGTTGGCAGCATAAAATAAATTATAAGTCACTAAAATTGCGGCTAGTGCAATACATTTTAAGTTTGGAACTATAGCCGGCAACTCGAAAACCGATAAAATGCGCAAGCGTAGAACGAAATATTGTGTGCAAGAAAGTTGCAGGAAATAAAATTGCCGACTGTAAAACGCAATACGCCCTTTATTGACATAATTAAATAATATTATTTAACTAAAATGAAACCGAACAAATAGCATAAAAATAGGGAAAAAATTATTCGTCATCAGTCTTCGAGGGGTTCATCTGCGACTTCACTGTTTTTGGTAGTTCGATTTTTAGTTGTAGATGGTTTTTCATTTATTTGTTGACTTATGCTTCAAAGATTTATAGTACTCGTGGTACCGAAGCAAGGAATCATGAGAACTCTTACGGATAGAGCTAGAAAAAATATGTGGACCAGAACATCTAACCGCAGAACTACAGCACTTGAAAGAGGCACTTCTTCAGAACGGATATTCCCAGTTGGGATCAATCATCAAAAGATCTGTAGGAGTGGGCCGTGTTGAAAGGAAGGAATCTTCTCTACAGGCTTTTCTGCCCTTTGTTCCCAGGGTTTCGAACAGAATTGGGAGGCTCCTGAGGAAGCACAATATAAGAACGATTTACAACAAGAGTTTGTCTCTTGCCTCCTGTTACTAGAAACACAATGCAAATTTCATATTTCCCATTTCGCACGCAGCTAAAATGTTTTAAGAATCACATCACAAGAATGTGCATTCTTAATTCAAATTCAAAATAATCTAATGATTTCGCTCTGGCATTTAAAGACGACTATAAAGAAACTACATGGAAGTATGTAAAAATTATTGTTAATTTATAAACAATGTTCATATATTTTCCTAATTTAAAACAAACACACAAATGGGAACAGAACTCATCGTAATCCAATCGAGGTTGATATGAAAAGTGAACTAATAATACCAGCCATTTTATTGCTAAAATTGGTGAGTTTAAAATTGCGGATTATATCGTATTATTGATGAGTGAGATATTCTGATAAGATATGTTGTATACGAAGTAAAAAAAGGAACACAAAAAATAAACTATAAATAAACGGGCTCTTAAATCAGATTTGGTTGCCCTCCCTTATAAACACGGATGTACATATTTATTTTTCACTGGCAATTATACACATAAAAACAATGCTGAACTTATGTTGCTAAATTCAAGCAAATATTTTTAAGAACACAATCGCAGGACTATGCGAATCTAAAAATAGTTGCGGCTTTACATTGGTATTGATAAGGACTTCCTAAACGACGTTGCAATCTGGAAGTAGCAATAATATAAAAAATGAATATATTGAATGAAATATGAAAAACAATGTTTAGTTTGTTCCTCACTGCTTGCAAAATAATTTATTTAAACTGTTGATATTAATTTAGCAAGCGGACAGACAAACAAAATGTTTAAGAATAAATAAGACGGATCGTAGTTAGTAGGTAGATAGATTTTGCCAAACGAGCCCCGCAAGATTGGTACTCAAAATAGCGGTGTTGAAATTTTACAAAATCGTAATAACCACGATTGTCGTCATTTTCTTATACCCCAGCTTTGAAGCATCCAATAATTTAATTTAAAGTTTTCACTATTTCCATGTATAGGCATGTTAACTAACTCTTTATTCAATCAGGTACATAAACGCGTGTTTGTTTTCCGTTGTATGTTCCTTATGTTTTACAAAAATGGGTTGATAATTTTTTATTTTAAAACAGCTGGTGGGTGTATATAATATGTAATAACAAACTAACAGACTAACTCCAAAAATGTTAAGAATATTAAATCAAAATATTTGCTATTGAAAACTCGCCTCATTCATCGGTTCGCAGGCAACTTGGCACAAAAACCAAATAATTTAATTCAGTTTTTTACCGAAAGTAATTAGGATTATATTGAAAAAACGACCAGAGATCAAAAGCTTACAAAAAATGTTCCCCCTTTCGTCTAGGAGTGTTGGCAATCTTCTAACAGCAAAATAGATTTATATTAATATTATTTTGTTAATTTAATGCAACGGGAATGCAATTTCTAATGTACTTTTTAATAGATAAAAAAATATTCATTGTAATGTGATGTATATGACAACACGGCATCTAGCAGGTACTCGGCATACATATTAATTTCACCGCAAATATAGAACTCGCCTGAGAACAATGACTCATCGATAAAGTGGTACCAGTCGGGTCCTGGTGAAGCGTGCAGAACATGGACAATTTAAAATGTACGTAATTAAAATAAAAAGTGATTTGGTAAAAAGCAAAACGCCCACTAACCAGAAAATGCGTAATGGATTATTTATATGAATAAAATGTGTTAAAGGTCAATCAAAAATAGGAATTTTAAGTGAAAGTGTTTTGCATTCGAAACTGTTCAGGAAGTTGTCCTGAGCTGTTCAATGCAGTGAAAGTAAAAAACGAATTATGTTTTTCTTGTATAGAAGCAATATTGAGTAATAAAAGTAAAATAAAATAACTCAATAATGAAAACCATGTAATTTATTTTCGACAGCTGGACCATAAATTGGAACTTTCAGGTAAAGTTTGGCATTAGAAACTGTACAGGAACTGCATAATAAGATGTAAGTATAAAGTAAATAACGCATTAAGTTTCTGAATATGCATACATATTGAGGAATAAAATTATTCGATATTGAAAATGGAAGACAATCGTCGTGCAAAATCAAGAATGTAGCGCACATTCAAATTTTACAAGGAGGTTTTATTCATTCATTCAGAAGGTTTACAGGAAATAGTAAGATGTTTAAGGGAAATATATCATATTTTTGATCACGGTTCAATATTGAATAAAAAAAATCACAATAAAACTGCTCAATTATTGAAAACGAAAGGCAAGAGCAACTGACACCATGTAGCTGATTTACGGTCGTCATGCAAGCTTAGTGTTTTTAAAATACGCATTAACGAAATTAATAAGTATACTAATATTAATGAGGAAAACTTCTTGAGTAACAAACAGTTCGCTTCAATCAATTAATCAACGTCCGAGTAGGTAATTTTTACTGGCCTAGTGCCAAAATCCTTTTAACTGCTTCCAGCTGAGATGATCGCAGATTTTAGTGACCGAAATAGATCTGGAAAACAATAATTTTCTGCTTAGGATTTGCGAAGAGATTTATGACCGCTTACTTGTTGTTTCTGTTGAGACAATGGAAATAGCCTATTTTGAAAAAAGTGCCAATTTAATGAATTGTTTTAAGGTCACTCTAACCGTCAAGTCTATTTAAAATAAAGGTCGATGGGGACTAGTTTTTCTTGTAATTCAACTCAATGTGCTGTAGGAACAAAATTGAAGTAACAAATGTGACTGTTCAGAGCAACTGAAAATGGTGATATTCCTTCAAAAAAACTTAACTTACTTAATGCGAGATTTTGAGATTGACTACCTACTGCTAATTTGCAGTAATTTTCTCTCTTCATCCGCCTCTCGTAGATTAATGATGTGCACTTATTTGAAGATAAAAACATTTAAAAAATACACTTGTTGTCTATTAAACAGTTTCCTGTGTATATTACTTTCTAACTAGAGTTTGTGACACTTGAAAGTTATACAGTCTTTAAGGTCAAAAAAAATGTACATGCTAAATGTTCTTTTTATGTTATTACTGTTTGTCACAGTGTTTTGCCCAGACAATATTTCCAAACTAATTTTATTTAAAAAAAAATACATATTAACCAAAAATGTACTATTTGGTTATTGGCTATAAATAATAAATTGGGTTTTTAATTTTGGCATATAGAAACTAGATTTGCCGTAAATAACAGTTGATATTTTCTGTAACCAATTATTTGATAACTGTAAACAAATTTAAATGACGATGTGATGGAAAAAGTCGAATTAAATAGTTCGAATTTTTCAATTAATCAAATTAGTTCGATTAATTATTTACAATATTTTGAAAGTATTCTCGTTCTCCATTTTTGAACGAATAGTTTCCACGTCGAGATATGGAGGAAGAAATGTGATTAACATTAGTCAATTTTAGTAGAATTATATGGTCACTTATGTCGACTATTATTATAAAATAAGACGTAGTACCGTTTCTGCCATGATCAGCATTATTTAACTATAAACAAAGACACAGCAGACACGAGCATTTAGTCATTAGAAATCTGGTCAGTCATAAGAATTGAGTCTCAGATAGTTTACAATCAGTCTTAGTTAGTCTAAAGACAGTCTTAAGACATACGAGTCATAAGTCATAGTTAAGGTTCGGTTACAACAAAAATTTATTGTTTGTATTAATTTGGAAACAAATTGTTTTTAAAAAGCAAACTTTCAACTTAATCAATAAAATTGGCGCAGTCGGTAGCATGCCAATTTATTTCCAAATTAATCTCTGAGTTAACGAGTTATAATTCATTTATTAAAGCTTTACGAGACCCGAGACGGGAATTTTCACATTTAAAAAAAAGGTCATCAAAATTTTTCCTGAGTAACGTTTTACTACTTTTTTCAAAGAACTAAAAAAAAGTAATCAAGATTTTCCCAGCAATAGAACTGAGTCCAAAGATAGTCGACGAGTTTACTTGCAAAATCGATCTCAATTTTTTACATAAAAGATTCAGTTTGCCAATATTTTACAATAAAACGTGAGGAAAAACGCGATTATTCTGTTAAGAGACGGTGTTGTTTAGAAATATAGACCTAAAAGTGAAGAAACGCCAGTTTTCCATATAAATGATTATAAACTTTCACATTCGCTTTTTCAGTTCGGGAAATTATTTTTGGAAAAATACCCAGAATTAATTACTAGTGTTTCGTCCATAATTCAAAGCTGCGAAAAGTTTCCTTACATTTTTGCAAAACGGTTAAGGATGCGAGTCTTCCAATAAAATGTATCTTATAATTTTTCACAGAAAATACCTGAAGATTGTCAGTATTTTAAGTAAAACTAAAAAATAATGCGATTTTTCAGTAAAAACAATTGCTTAATAGAAACTTTGTTAAAACTGAAATGACCTGAAAATTTAAAGAAAGTTTAAAAATCTTCACAGCGATGAGCGCGGCGAATTTTCCAAATAACTTTTTGTGTACTTTTGCACTGGTCGTTTTCCAAGATAGTCCTAATTACTTTCGGTAAAAAACTGAATAAAATTGTCCCGAATTTGAGGCTGAAAAAAACTTTCGTGAAATCTTTACAAAGCTCTAAATTCATCTTGTAATTTTTCGCGTAAAAAAAACCTCATTTTTTTAAAACAAACTCTACAGTCTTCAGACGAATGAAGGTGACGAGATTTCCAGATAATACGTCATAAACTTTCGTTTATTCTGTTCGTTTTTTGATAAAAAATTATTTGATTTTTGTACCAAATTTGACGCTGGCAGACTTCAAAACTTTTTACAAAGCGCCGAAGGATTCGAAATTTATTTCATAATTTTTCACGGAATTTAAGAAAATTGAGCATGTAGTAACTTGGCTAAAACTGAATAATTCTGAAATTTTGAGGAAATTTTAAAAATATTATTAATAAATAAAATAAATCTAAAAACAAGTAAAAAAGGTCATCAACATTATCCCAGCAACGGAACTGAGTTATTCCGCCGGTGCGTTGGGTTGGCGCACCAAGCCATTTGCGTGGCACTGCGCCAATTCCTAAAAATTCACTGCGTTACCCAGGCCTAGTCCACATATACCTATTAAGTATAACTGGACATTTAAAAGTTTTTCAATAGGCAAATATTTTTAATGTTATACGAAATTGACAAAAGGTAACATAAAGCAATAATTAAGAATGCTTGGATAGCGGATTTCGGACTGGATAAAAGGTTTTTTTACTCTTATAAAAGGCTTTCTCTCGTTGTTCCTTCCCTATGTCCGGGTCTTTGTCAAGGATAGAAAGAGGGATGAAACGGAAATAAATATAAAATACCAGAGTTCTAGGCGGTCAGTTGTGCAGTCAACCAACTATTTGTTGACATAATTAAAATATTTCAAATTAACGTATAAACGTTCTTATTATTGAGCACTTGACATCGCAAGGACAGCCAATCATAGGGTCCTACTTTCGGTCTATTGTAATGTTGAGGGGTAATACAAACGGAGACGGGCCCCGGTTATAAAGGCACTTTCCTTTAAGTATCTCATTTCACCTTTCCAAGCAAAGAATTATTGTCTATGCGCTAAAGCAGATTATACGTGAAGGTCAAAAAGGAAGATGCAAGTTAACAGCGTGCCAGGTACCACCATGAAGGTGGTATTGATCCTAATAAACAGCGGCAACATCTCGTAAATAGTTGAGTTTCACCGGAACCCATTATTTCACGCCAAGATCACCAGAAGATAAATAATTCCGAGAAGAGTTTTGACTCATACCTCTCGGAATGTTGCTTCGTTCGTGGTTCGTGAATTGCTTGCCCCATATAGTAAAGTAATTCATTGATGAATTTTGTCTGGTAGATAATCTATTGCAACACTTTTTAAATGACCTTTGGTCAAGCAATTAGTTCAACTTTTGTGCCGGGAAGTTAGTTTCTTACTTGGTAATTGAATTTATTAACTTGGAATAACGTAATAGGTACATTATACCTATTCAAGGTAATTAGTTATTTTTTACAGCATTTCTGAAAACTGTTCTTTTCACTTCTGTTTTTTAGCTTAGTCGTAAAATTAATTGAAGCAAATCACTGTTGGAATGAGTAGAAATTAAATTACCTCATGATAAAGTTGTTAAAGATAAACTGAAAGCAAGATCGTTTTAAATATACTATAGTGAGTCACATCTTATAGTAATTCCCAGTTGGCGCGGTTGAAAAGTATTTTTCCACAATGAATCTGCTCTGCCTAATTAATGACTGCGTTTTAGAACTATGCATTAGACCCAACCGATGCCGCTAGTCGTAGCACGACTACTTAATTTGCACTCATTCAAATTTACAGACGATTAGAATGAAAATATAATTTATAATCTATTGGTGCGAAAAAGCACATGTAACTATTTGATCAAATTGACTTATATTCAATTTCCGGGCGACCTTCGCCAATTCAGTCCTGTTATGACTAGATTCAATTTCAAGTTAAGACCAACATCCGTGATTCACCGATTTGAAAAGGATCTCAGATCTCCCATTAGCCGGGATTTGTGAACGGAAGTCGCTCATTGTGGTGTAATAAGTATTGGCGCTGGCGCCATTGTATTTTGTTAGGTGGCATTTAATTAGTCGATCTCAAGTGCACTTAAATCATATTTACCACTCTGCTTCTCGTTTTTTATAGGTAGCTGGCTGGCTATTTGCTTCGAAAGGAACTCATTAAATCATCAGCAAATTGTATGCAAAAATGCTCCATTAAAGCCCGGTACGTTGATTCATAAAAATATAATTTTTACATGCGTCAGTAATATTGATAAAATTAAATCAAAGAATTGATTAAATAAAAATGGAAGATTTGTAGGATCAACACAAGAACTCTAGGCCATGAAGGAAAACTAATAGAATTCGAACAAGAGATAGACAAAATCAAATGGACTATAATAGGGCTGTCTGAAGTGAGAAGAAAAGGTGTAACTGCATAACACTCGGACCCACAGGAACGGTCATAAACTATGCTATAAAGGAAATGAGGAACAAAAATTGGGTGGAGTCGGAGTACTGATCGACAAAATAGAAGCTGCTTCATGCCATCTCAGAAAGATTTGCACTAGACATAAAAATAGTCATAAAAAAAGTCATCAAAAATAAGAAATAGAAACATTCTATGAACATATCAAGGAAGCGCTAAACAAAAATAAGACGAAATACACAATAATGATGGGAGAGTTAAACGCAAAAGTAGGAAAACAAGAAAACCTAAGCAAACAAGGAATAAGCCCAGTTCGGACTTGGAGCAGGAAATAGCAGAGGAAACAGGATAGTAGATTATATCAGTGAAAAAAGCCTTCATCTGGAGATGGACGGTAAAGAACGAGATTGACTACAACATCTGTAATGATAAAAACATAATCCAAGACACCTCAGTACTGAAGACCATAAATATAGGGCGCGATCATGGGATGCTGAGCGAAAGTTAGAATTAACAAACAGAAAGAAAATTGATAAGATCTGGGAACAAAAGAATAAAGGGTGAGGAAATAAAACGATAAAAAATAACTGGAGATTGTACAAGAACAAATACCGGAACATAATATGCACATGGAACAATATCCAACCATGAATATTAATGACAAAAGTTCAACTAAAGACAACTCAGACAATAAAAGTAAACGAAAAAGAAACGAAACACAAACTTCAAGTCAAGAAACCCAACAATTAATTGAACAACGAACGGAGTTATCAAGGGATCGAACAAATAACCGTCACGAAAAAATACCATATTACAAATGGATAAGACAAAAAGTAAGAGCAGATATCAGAAAACACCAAAACCTGAGAATAAGAGAAACGATGGAAAAACACAAAAGCCTGAAACAATTGAGGACAAAAATGAACGAAGGAACAACAAATAACAAATATATTGAATGAAAAGGTAGAAATGACCATGGAAGTGGAAGAAATAACAAAACAGTGGAAAACTACTATAGTACACTATATGAGTAGGTACTGAATGCAAAATGAGACTGAACATACCCAAATCCACAAAACCTAAACCGCAAATAATTAGCAAATTCAATGTCGAATCATTAGAAGATGACAACACAAAACATCTGCATGAAGATCGATTAAACCAGAAAATACTGTAAAGACCAGTAAATACCGAAGAGAGCCTAGACCACCAAAGAAAAACAATAAAAAGCAATAGGAAAGCGACAATACAGTCAACAGAACACCACGGTTCACACCGGAAGTTAAAGAAGTAGCTAAACAAAAGAAGACGATATATGTATATCAATATATGCGAGATCAAACACCTCGAAACTGGAACTATCGAAGAGAACGAAACGAGGCAAATGCAAAAATAACGAAACTAAAAGAAAATTATTGGGAAAAAGTTCACAAAAGGACTGGAAAGAGCCCTATATGGAAGCCAGAGAAAAATATGGAGAATGCTGAGAAGAAATAAGCTAGAAGTCAAATATACCATACGACAGAGCAGTGGGAAACACACTTTGGGAATCTATACAAGAAAGAAACAAAACAGTTGCAATTAATTTTTGAAAATATTATTTTATAGCCCCGCTTATCTATTAACTTGTTTTCTCAAAGATGATGTTCAGAAACCAATTAAAAATGGCTTTTTTATTTGCTTCAAAAAGAATTAGGTAACTTAACATACAGTGCGCGACATTTGATTACTCTCACCTAATGAAAGAAAAAGTTTGATTATTTTATATATTAATAACTAAATTATCAATCAACTACCCCTAACTGTTGACGAAAAGAATGTAGTTTGAGGGCCAACAGGAAAACATTCGTTTTATCGCAAAACTATAGACATCATCTGATATTTTCTTTCTTTTGCTGTTGCATGATGATCCATGCATGCAGCACTAGAAACGATTGGGCAGCGAAACGAAATAATATAAAGAAGACAAACCTGATACAAAAATTAAATTAATTAATTAACTAGTTTACTTGCTCACACTATTCGTTTCATACATTGTTACAATTTAAATCTTTCGCGACTAAAAATAACGTAAATAACGCCCGCTTTTGTTTCTATTCAAATTTCCATAGGAGATTTTATGTAATCTGGCAACCCAGGATTCATATTTTAACACCCACCATTCACTTTACGATCGGAAATACTTAGCATTCCGAGATTTGCATGGGTTTAACAGCACACGTCCTTCACATCGACTTTATTACTTGCAGAAAAAATAAGTTCGGCAGCAAAAACAAAAATAAATGTTGTAGCTTTTGATGATTACAAATTATTTTGGAAACAAGCCGATATGGTGAAACAAAGAGAAATGAATACCGAAAATTAATTAAGAAAACTGTGGAATAATTGGAAAATTTATAAATTTCTTTACAATCAATATAAAATGAAGATTGCTCAAAGTTAAAAAATTCTTCGATTTCAACAACTTTCCTACCAGCACAATAAGATACTTTTACTAGGTACGTTTTTAATATAAAACCTATGTGGTAAATTCCATTTTCACTTATCACTAGAAAGAGTGAACGGTCGTAATTCCTCTACGAGATAAACCATGCAACTGATATATTCCAGAATTCCGTTGTTCAGTCCATATAGATGATAACACGGAAGAAAATGCAACAATGAAATAGCACAATCAAACACTTGGCATTTTTCCTTTCGTTCGAACACAAAGAACATCGATGACCTTAGATTTCCACAGTTGGTACTGAAAAACATCGCTATAACGAAAACATCTAATTCACTTAGATATCGTGCGAACATGTTGCAAAACCATTTAAAATTCCCATACTAGCGCTAAATCGTTTCAAGGATTATCTGTTTTTGTTTAAACTGTAAGCAGTTTATTTATTTACACTAGTGTAAATGAGTTCTATGTTGCGCTGGATGCCATTATTTTATTTGCATTAACTCAAGGTACAAATATTTCCAGGACACAGATATATTTAATGCGTTACATAGAAGAAACGTTTAGCATAAAATCGTCCAATGAAGGATCAAAATGCACATATGAAATGGCTTTCTAAATTAAAAAATAGCAACAAATTTATGGATTTTGGAAAATTTAAGGTTTTATAAAAGTTAAATAACACTAAACCAAATACAATGTGCATTACTGTTTAAATCGTTCAATGTAGTTTTATGGAAATTTGAACTATTTGCTTAAATTTTCTTTATATTTTTGCATATTTTATTTTATGTATTGTTGGCATCCATCTTAATAAATTTTCGCTTGCGCCATTATCAATGTTTGATCTTGAGCAAAGACCTGAATGTCCTCAATCGAGCAAAAGTTTTCCAATTCAGTTGGTGCAAAAGTGCCATAAAGTGTATTTTACATTTTATCATGCTAAATAAACTAATTTTCTTTTTATGCGCGCGAATTTAAAATGCTTTAAAATGTGGATACGATACTGTAGGTAATTTTGAGTAAAATTGTATAGTAAATTTGGAAACTATTGGTAAATGCTTGTTTAGTAAATTTGCACTAATAATACTATTTATTTAGCAGTTTTTTTTATGATTATTGTATATGACGGAGAATTTTATGAAAAAACTTCCTTTAACTATAAACTGATAAAAAGTGGTAAAACTTTGAGTATTCAATTGATTGACTCTGTGCCAGAAGCAGAAACAACTTCTGTAATAAAATGAATGGAAAGTAGTGTTTCCCAATTAGCAGAGCTAATGAACAAACTATTACAACGCAATGGAGCCGACAGATCAAAAATAAAATATCAATTCGCATGCCAGCCAAAATGAGTTTATTACAAAGAGACTTAACTGGCAGGAATGTCGTTCTTCGGTAACAAGCGGTAGGTAATAGCAGCGTATCTTATAGAAGCGTGGTATTTAATCTCTTAACATTTCTCGTCTATCATCGAAACGCCATAAGCAATTTTAGGCTCAATAAACAAGGCTATGCCATAAAGTGCCATTTATCTGTGACGATAAAAATACCAAGGAAATACTGGCGAGCGACAATTATAAGGGCGATGTTCTTGGAAATAAGCTTAGGATTTAAATAATTTAAAAACATAGGAGTTGACTAAAGCCAATTCATGTCAGTAAAATATTGTCAAAACTTATATAATATTTAGTGCGATTTAACATTTAGACATTAGTTTACTCAAGACAAAAACAAGCAAACAGTACTTTAATATACAGGGTGATTCAAAATTGGCGTCATTCCTTTTAAGGGGTGATAGAGGCTCCCTTAGGGAGCACGAGAAAAATATTGAACATTTTTTTTTCAAAAATTTCTAGAAGATATTAACAGTTGAAGATCGAATTTCAGCATGTTATTAAGCATTAGGAAGCATGGAATACTTATAAGCATTCAAAAAGAAAAATTACGAAAATTTCTGATATTCAAAAAGTTCTCTTCTACAGTTTTTTGATGAAAAGTCAAAGCGGCAATGATGTTTTTTGGCATTAACAGATAGTTACAGGTGGAGAGCCCTTGTCCATAATAACAATAATTTGCCAAACTGTGACTTACTTTGAAGCTCTTTTCCCGAATTTGCGGATATGCGTTTAGTTCGGGGGAAATACTACAGTAACATAGCAGAAGCTAAAAGAACTCACGCCAACATAGGGCGAGGAGAGTGGTTCCAGGAAGATAGTGGACGACAATAGATGTTCGAGTTCCAGACACAGAGGAACAAATATTGGATATAATTGCTGCAGAGCCTTCCAGGGGCACTCAGAACATTGCACATTGACACTCCCAAGCACCAAACAAATACCGGCTACATTCCTACCACGTATGTAAGATTCACATTAAACCAATGGATTACTGAACACCGGTATAAATTGAGCAGGAGTTAATTAACCGAATACGAGAAACTGCTCGAGAAGAGTGCATAATAAGGTGATTACACAGGCACTTGTGTGAAGTTCCAGACAGAGAAGTTATATATATGTATATATTACAGAATATTTATATATCAGATTATTAAATAACACTATAATTTGTTAGGTGTGTCTTAAAGTATATGCTTACATTTGCGCCTGTATCATATGAGTAGTGGTTTTCTTCTCTTAGTTGTAGAAAAGTATTTACCTGAAAAACAAAGAAAATGTGCATGAAAATTGGGAACTTTTCAAATACCAAAACTGATCAAAACTAATTATTTTCATTTATACTTGTACAATATATGAATATATTCTAACATTTAACATATTTTATTGCATCCATTTCCTAAATGGACTAAAAATGTTTTAAAAGTAATACTTAATGTAAAAAAGTACAATCTGGTTTCGACTTTTTAGTGTTATTAACAATACATGTTGAACTGATTTAACATAAATCTGGCCTTTCAGATTTGGATTATCAATTTTGACAATCAACATTTATAAATAGAATACTTGAATAAATATACTAAAAAAATAAGACAATTAAGTCCTCCAGGACTTTAAATATTGTCTTCTAAATCTTTTTGCATAGTGGTTTTTATTGCAAATTTATGTCAGCAACAAAAGCTAACATTTTTATGGTTTTCGTTAGATTATGTCATTATGCCATGCTTAGCACCTCCAATAGATTCAAAATAAAAAAATATATATGAAGTAAGTATAAGCAATACCTGTCTTGATTTCCTTTATTTTGACCAATTAATATACCGTAAAGTTGGCTTACTATTAATTAAGAAATTACCCGGTGGTTGATTTTAGTATGGAAATAATTAACAATCTTTAATTTTGAACGTCAAAAAGCGTTGCAGGTTTGCTGGTTATGCACACATAAAAAATCAAAGTTCAATCATCGGTTGCAATACGCTATTAATAATCACCAAATACTGAAATACAGATATTTTATCTTTTTATCGTTTATTTGCATCATTCGATGTTTTCTTTTCTGCGACTTCCCAAGTATCATTGCTACTATTGGTGTCAAAATCGCTGATTTCTTAATTCAAACCAAAGTAATTTGTGATGTTTTTCGACAGAAATCGTTCATTTAGGTTTCACAAGAAAACATGCAACAAACGATTGGAAAGATTACTTTCTTGTTTTTACTACTAAAATAGAAGTAACATTGAATAAATCAGAAAAGATCTGGCAATAGTTATCTGTTATATTGACTACAATGTGGCTTCAAAACAGGCTAATCCGCGATAAATTAAATTCTAAGGTGTGTATTTCCTTTGGATTTAATGGGCATTTCCAAGTCGCGTCTGATAAGATAACGTCTTTTATTTGAAGTAAAATTGCAAAAGTCAATTCTTGTGACAAAGTTATATTTATTCAATGTCGTACTTAAAAGTTTATCCACCCATATTGTATGTCTCCCTGCTTTAAATAGTTTTTCTTCAGATTAGTTCAGTTACGGTTCATAAAATTTACTACTCTAGTGAAAAGAATTAGTATTTCTCAGGCAAATATTTCGAATATTTACCGATATTTCTGACAAAATCAGGGTTGCAAGTCCGTCTAACTAGCACTCTTTACAAGTGAAACATTTGTTAAGTATATAAGGTGACTCGAAACTAAATTGCCTATATTCTAAGAGAGTCTATTAGATTTTTTCCGGGTACTAAATAGATGAGAAGATTATTGGAAGTTGCTTGGAAGGATGTCAGAATATTGTGGGACAAGAGTTTCAACGCGAATTCCGGCTGTGGAACATTGTTACATAATTGAAGAAAGTGCGAAATTGATTGATGATGCGTTTTTTTGCGCATAACCTTAGAACCATGGATGCTTTTTAAACTAAATTAAAATGCGTTCATTTATTTACTTAAAAACCAAAAAAAACGTCGATTTCACCTTTTTTTAATTTTCTTTAATTAGTTAAGTTAATTAAGATATTCATAACTTTTGTTCATTCCCATTTGGTAAAATTTATACCACTTATAAAGTGTACATAGACTTTCCAAAAAAGTTATAGTACGATTTTTTTGAAGCAAAACTAAATTTATTATAGAAAATTAAAAAACAAAACGCTAAAATCGGCGGTTTTCTTCGTTTTTTTGAGTAAACAAATGAACAGATTTTAAATTAGTTATATGTATATTGTAGGTAATTTTAATACTTGAAAAAAAGTATTAACTTTCTATAGCATCAACGGTTCAAAACTTATGCGCAAAAATAGGTTTTTTTCACTTAAATTATTCAAACAATGTTCCACAGACGGAAACCACACTCACACTATTATCCCACTATTCTGACATTCTTCCGAACAACTTCCAATAACCTTCATCTATTTAGTGCCTGAAACAGGCCTTTTAAAGCCTAATCTGACTGGACTGACTATATGTAATAGATAAAAATATTTTCCCATATTAGTATATGGGTTGTTGTTTATAATGCTATTATTGGCTAGGTTTTACTTGAATCAATTTTGATTTGCACTGTATTGAATTTTAGCGCTGCAACTTCTGGCTGCTAGTAGATTGGTGATTGTCATTTTATAAGTTTCCTTGTAACACTTGTGCAATAATATCCAATTAAATCAAAAGAATCTAAAAAGCAGTTTTTTCCCAAATTGAGAACAGAATAAAAACTTTTAAGAACATCACGTCAGTGGAGCTCCACATAAAATATTAGAAGAAAAATGCCCATAAAGACCGTAATATGTGTACTTAATTAAAAGACTAAAAATTGATAAAAATTGAATTTAGCAACTTTGTATCTCGTAAATGTAAATAAAGCGTTTTGTCGTATTTCCAAAATCTACAATTTTGGGTCACCCTGAATACCTATTAAAATAAAATCAATATTCAAAAAAAAAAATGTAAGGACAAATCTTCCAACTTATTAATGCAAAAGAGAAATGCAATTGCAATATTCTTTATACTTAAGTAAACGTTTTTATTGAGGAGTGGTAAATACAGAGCTGGATCTAGGGGGGCTACGGGAGCTATAGCCCCGGCCCTCACGATGTTGGCGGCCTTCGTAAGATCTATATTACGGCTTTTCTTTTTTTTTAGAAAAGAGCCTCTGCAAGGATCGTACCCCCGGGCCTCCGTCAAAGGATTGTGGCCTTCCAAAATGTCACAAGATGGTGATATCGGACCTTTTTTTATAAAAGGGCCTCTGCAAGGATCGTCACCCCTAGGCCCTGCCACACGTTAATCCGACCCTGGGTAAATGAGAACACATTCCAATAAATTGTGCAATATTTCAGCATACCTACTTAGGTATATTTTCATTCAATAATGCAAACTGAATAAAATCAAAAACATATTTATTAAACGAATGAAAATTCATTCGTTCGTTCTGAAATATTCAGAAATTCTGAATATTTCATTTGGCTTAAATTGGGAAAATTGCAGACACAAAACGGAATTTTTCCAATTACAGCACCACCACTGTTGCAATAACAATTTTATAAACTTCGAAAAAATTGTAACAGTCTAATCAAAGCATTCCATTTTTTTTTAAGAATCAAAATGTGTATTTATCAGATGTAATGCTTCCAATTTTTTAAACTATGTATTTTTAATGTCTTCATGCTGAACCGCTACAAATTATTTACACCTTTAGGTACAATAAAAACCAATTGCAAAAGGGTTACCTATTGCTTGTAAGTATATTGGAAAAAGTTGTCTCTGTAATTAACGTAAACGGTAAACAAATATTGAGCGAAACGAAATTTTTCGAACGTAGGTATTTCCCGGATATATCAAGATCTAAGTGTTTGTCCGGAGATAACAAAGTAAAATTGTTAAAATATTAAAGTTTAACAATTAAGGCATTTGGCAATTTTTGAATCCCATCAACAAAAGTGATAAGCGAAATAATGATACTAACCTTAGGGAAAGAAAATAGTTTACAAACACGGCAAAATAAAACACAAACTGCTTGCTGACACACTCGCACAACATAAACAAAAGTGACGAATTGACGAAAAAACTGACGAACAACACAATTGTGCGCAGAAACAAAGGAACAAGAGCGCGGACTACTGGATTAGGTATAACGCACAGATAAATACTGACTTATCGAAATTTGTTCGAATTATTTTTCCGCTCGGTAGTGGCAGATAAAATGTGCTACAGCAGTCATGTGACCAATGATGACTGACGTCATGGTACTGAGTAGTACCACAAAGAACCGACGTTGTCAGACTTATGTTTTAGTCGGAAGGTACCGTCTTGGGGTTTCATTTCTGAAAAATATTTGAAGCAGAAAGCTATAGAAAATTTGTGCAAAAAGTGAATATTTACTTAAATAATAACACAAATAATTGCGCGGCTAAATGTTTTATCAGATAAAAGATTTGCCATTCTCTCTCAAATGAGCCCAAAATCGGGAGTTGTTGATACAAAACTTGAAAAATAAAGCCAGTAAAGTTCATGATGTTTTAAAGTACCTAGTCGATTTTCGACTGAACAATCAGAATAAACGGCCGTTAACGTTTTCAACATGGTTCTACCCAAATTTGTATTTTCGGTCACACAACACTGTATAACAATTTCAGCAGCTTATTGCTAATTAAATAATTTTTAATTCGGTTAAAACGTACTACTTGTTGCTATTTTAAACATTAGTTTGCACCTTCCCACAGGCATAACTTTAAAATGTAAAAAGCAAAAAATGTGTGAATACCATTGACGACAGTAAGGATTCAGCTATAGTTAGAAAACGTAAACATTTTCTAAGAAAGCAGCAGTTATTACCATAAGATGAACAATTTGGCAATATTGGCTGAAACAGTGGGTACCATTCCAACAAGGACAGAGAATGTTTGCTTTTAGGCGATTACCGAAACGTTTCGACAAGTCGATTCATGTTTCAACCGGTTGCAACTTTCCGGGCTTATCGAAGATGTTCAAAAAGCGCGTGCGGGCGCGGCGATGGTGCTTTTTCTAAGGTACTAAAAGGTACTTTTACTAAGCGGCAACTTGTTAAATTGTGGCATGTGTGTTCGCCCTACAAGAGACSTTTTTGTCAAACATKTTAAATTTGCAATATTTTGACTAATATGATAAAAAAYAMATGATTTTATGATTTTGGATTGCCATGMAATAGGTGWTAAGGATGTGACGTGSAWTAWAACTTGTTTMTGTAAATATTTTATTTTGATTGAATTTGATCTAACTAAAATTGGTTTACAAATAYTTTTTAAAATTTTAGTATCTATGAAGTAAGAGTAATAGTGAATAGGGGCAAACTTTTGCCTATATACGCATATYGCTTAAGGGCGTTTTACAGTCGRCAATTTTATCGCCCGCAACTTCCTTGCGGCTATTTTCTTGCAGCTATAATTTTAGTACTCGCTTTACAGTGTGCAATGTTAACCTYACATTTAGACAAATCGATCAAGCGTACCAACTATTCACTATACGTGAAAAATCCAAAGTTTGTTTGKTTGTKTTGATTTCGTTTTTTTTCTTCTTTAAGTAGTTACTTATGACCCATGTCTTGTTCTTGTTTTTAGAATATCTATATTATTTTTAGTTTACCAATTCAGAATTATTTTTTYCAATGAACTACATTATTATTTATCGTCACTATTTCCACCATCATCATCATTGCGAGTTTTTAATCAAAAGTTAAAAAGGAACATGTTACTTTTGGAACCGTTTTGGAATCTAATACGAAAGTAAAACTGGAACGTGGCAACCTGTTCCAGAAAAATAACCATTCAGCACACCTGTAATGTAGAATTACCTCAAAACATGTACCTATATTGTAAACGACTTTTATGCAAAGCTTTATTGTCTAGCTCGAATGAGGGTTTTTTCGATGTTTACCTAGAGAAGGTCTAATGACCCTCTTCGTTTATCGGCTGAGAGATAATTGGCATCTAAACATAAAAGTATCGATTACTTGAATGTAAACATAGATTTTCTTCAATATCTATACATGGAATAAGTGTAAACGGATGTCGAATTAACATGAATATATATCTGATGAAATGATATCTGAACAATAACATATAGGAAGTTTAAAAATTGGCTTCACTTTTCTGGTGTTGTTGTCTGCAAGTATGTAAGGAGTACGGAAATTTGCGCTACACAAATTCCTGTTGCCATATTAGATCATCAAAGGTAACAATATAAAGTTAAATAGAAAATGGAATATTTTTTCAAATATCCGACTAGACATTTCACTCCAATCAGTTGAAAAAAATAATTTTTTTAAGATCTGTTTCCGAAATTATTTCTTTCATTCTACATGCGATTCTCACGTAGACAATTGGGCCAATAAATTTAGACTCCTCCCTCAAAAGGAACTATGTATACCGATTTTGAATAACCTTATATGTTAAAGATGCATCAATTTTTATTATCTCTATGAATGCTATCTATTATTTCGCTCATGCAATACTATAAATACGAAAAACCTTCGAAAAGATGTAAAATAATATTTGATCTTATATATTCTAAAAATATCTGGTCTGATGCTATGTTGGATTAGCAACTTTAGATATATTTTAATATTATCACTGGGAGGTAGGTTCTACCTAAGTAAATAATCCAAAAGTGACCCAATACCTAAGCATCCCAACATTAAAAGGGAGTAAATATTAATGAAGATAAGTTCTTAATAACTCAATAAATGTAAGCTCTTGGAGATAAGCGGCGAGATAAATTTCGCGAAATTCCAATTTATATGTATTCATTCACCTCGTAAAGATAAAGTGTCAGGTGACAAACACGAATTGTAAATAGATCCAAGTAATCTGCATTTAACAGCAAACATAAATTTCAGGTTTGCAAATATTCACATTTAAGTAGTTTTTCTACAAATTTATCTTTGGTACATTCTTAAACAATGAGTGTCCCATGTATTTTGGGTGCATGCTTAAATAATAAAACGTCTTTATTGTTTCAGAGAAATCATTGAACTCGTTGAAAAACCGATTGCCAAATTTGGAATTGTGTTACCGCGAATAACACCAGCGACCTAGATCCGATAAGATGGAAATTTTACATAATTGGTTTTGCTGGGCAAGTGGGAATAAAAATTTAAAATAGCAATATTTAACTTACTAAAGTTCCAAATATCAGATTATATACCTACATCAATTTTTAGTATGTAAAATACATATTAAGGGGATATTCCACAGCCATGGACATATTTTAATTTATCGAACTGTTCGGTCACATCCATTGGTGATATTTAGGTAGATTAAATTAAGAAACTATAAAGACATTAACTAACACGGTAAGTATAAGTCAAGCAATGAATCGCTTAAGAACGGAATTTTGAGTATATAAAACTTAATATAGTATGTAACTACAGTAAATATACAGAATACAAAATCAAGTTTGCAGTTTGGATGCGGCATATTGAACTCGCACTTTTTTGTTTTTTACGCAGCCAATACTTTAAATCAAAATTCATTTTTCAAAGCAATTCATTTGTAACCAAGAAACCACAATGTAATAAAATGCAAATTACTTATAATCTAAGGAAATTCCCGTCATCTTCATATACACATCATAAGATTTCCAGAACAAAACTCTGAGGATAAAAAACTGRAATCGGAAAAAAAATAGAGTGCTTCATAAAMTACATTTCAAAARTTTTCCATACCGTSATACGCTTGGATAAATATTGTAATAATACAATAAATTGGTTAATAAAATTYAGTACCTGTCCTTACTAGTGATGGGAACTATCGAATAAAAACGAATTATTCGATAGCGATGTTTTATCAGTGCTGGAAACTATCGAATTATTCGAAAGAGATGTTTTCAACTATGGAAGCCATCGAATTATTCGATATTCACTTTTAGGCTCAAGCTGTTGAAAACTATGATTGATTATAAACTGACAATCTACTCAACTCAAAGAAGAATGGAGTCCTTTGCTTAACGATTACTGAGTTTTAAGAATTATTTTTATTTCTGTGTGTTTGTGTTTCTTCTTGTTTATTTATTTAAGAAAAAATATATTGTATATACATATGTCATTTGAGTTTTATTTTTTATTTAAAATTTAAAACATTTATTATTTAAAACTTTTCGAACCTGTTAGAATTGTAAATCTAAAACATTTTGAAACAAGTTACCTTAAAATGTTTTGTAAATATTTTTATGAAAACTATAGTGATTCTGTGATGAGTAAAAATATTTTAACTGGTGGTACATTTTTTTCCTCGAAGCAGGACAACCCTATAGTTCTGCTTCTAGGGCGAAAATGCACCATCAATTAAAATATTTGCGCTCTTCAAAGAAACACCATGTATAATGTGACAAAATATGTATTTGCAACGTTGAAATAACGATTAGCGCAACGTTTCAGTAACATTTCCTTGAAACGTTTTAGCAATGTTTCAGCGAAACGTTTCTGAGGGCGGACATTTTCAGTTACATTAACATTTCTGAAACATATATGTAGTGCAGATAACTGAAACGTGTCGGGATTTAAACATACGTTTCTGAAACACAATTTTTTTTAGCGAGCTGTGAGCTTGCACATTGGACGGAATACCCTGTTAATTCGTTACCAGGTTGCGCTTCATGAAAAGTACCAAATGACCATGTTTTTTCTGATGTCAGCAGCACAATACAAGTTGATACAGGTTAGTTCATAGAAAAAAAATCTAAGTTTGTTGCTACTAAGCTGCTTAGGCCCTCGGACAAGCGCGATAGATGGCGACAACATCCAGTTCCGCGCAGATGTAAATTACATGCTAAATCCTGCTGATGAGAGCTAAAAGGATCACACATCTCGAATATGAGCTTACTTATATTATGGGAAAAGGTCTTAAATCACATATTAAGAAATATACATATTACTCCAATTTCAATCATTTTCTGCTCAGCCCTTTCCAGTTCCAACATAGTTTTTGCAAAAGTAAGAAAATACAATGATGTAAGAGAAATTAACAATGTAATTAAATCAGATTTGGACCACAAAAATAGTTTTGTTGTGCCTTAACAATTTCCATTACCCCTGAGATCTCCACTGTATTATAAAACTACCAGTCTTAAAACGAAAGGTAAAAAAAGTTAGCATATAATACGGTAAGGCATCGCCTATTCAACGATTCACCTACTGACGATCGACGAGCAATTCGCAGTAAAAGTAATGACGGAACAGCTAGAAGGCCACTTTCTGGGCTTTGACGTCAATGTAAAAGACCAGCGGCTATTGTGTTTGGGAAAGCCTAATCTTTTACCTAACAGGCGGCGGACATTTATTGCATCAATTCTTGGTATTCAGAGGAACTAGAACATACTGTTTCGGTTAGAGGATGACTTGACAGAATTGAAATAGTTTAATGCAGGAAATAACTGATTAGACTGGGGGTAATGCAAACTAGCCGCAAAGCCACTATTCATAATTTTTTATAAAATATTGGTTCTAGTTCAAATTTGGAAGATTTTTATTTATTAAGTCGTATTGCAAATGGCTTATTAGTTAGACAATTATATCGGCACTTCTTGTTGCTGGACATGTTCTAGTGCAGATTTACGTGATTTGTTATTATTCAGCAACGGTCTACTGAGAGAGTAAAAATAATTCCAGTTGCAATAATTGATATTTACTGCAAATTTTAATGCAAAATTAAATTATTAATAATAATAATACATATGTGTAAATTTAAGTCGATGTGGAAAAAATAGTGTTTTAGTGGTGTTCCGAATCAGAATTTTCCAAACCCATTTTGTGCATATCTCGAAACATTGGACTGCATCTCAGTGACAAAACGTTTCGTCGTAATTCATATTGAACATGGGCTGCCCAATTGATAACTTTATAATGTGTAAAATCCATGTCAATTTGGTTTAACAATTCAGTGACATCCGTTATTTTTTTTCGATGTCTTCTAATGTTTCTGTATGCTGCCACCCAGACAATAGAAGAATGTCTTCCTCATCCCATCCATCAACCTGTTGCTCAATGGGTTCCATGACTTCTATATAAGTTCAGGGCGCACATTTTCCCAAGCTTTAGCCAGTTCAGTCATAACATCTTTCAGGTTATTTATTTTGATTCTGTAGATATTTCCCCACTTTCAGAAGCGGCAATCCGTTTTAAGAGACATTTTCTGAAAAGCACCTTAATCGCTTGAATCACATTTTGATTCATGGGTTGCACTAATGAAATACGAACTGAAAAACTAAAAAAAATACAAGAGCCTTTGCACTGCTGGAACAAAATCTGTGTAGAACCATTTTGTAAAAATATCTGCTTATTTGCTTATTCCTTGGCAAGGCATCGACAACTATTAACTTCCGAAAGAACGAGGCTCTCCAGATTTGCGTAAAGCTTGATTCTCATGAGTCCGGAATGCTATTCGGCATGCAGAGTGCGAAACGTGCGCGTGCAACCGTAGGTACTCGTCTTTATCTATGCTCATGAGAACCCGGCTTAACACTAACAATATCATTAGATGAGTCCCAGATGCGTTTGAACAAGGCATAAATGTAATTCTCTTCTTGCTCATTTTTCTACTTCAGGCTTTTGCCTCAGATTGATCAGCAAGCGTCTTTTGACAGATTCCTGAAGAACTGCATTTTCCGGACGTTGTTTCGAAGCAATTCTTTCACTCTACGGCTCCTCGTCACTGAATAATTTTTCGCCTGCGATGGATAGTTATGGAATCCCATATCGGTTTTCAAATTTATCAAGACGTCACTCGCTTTAAAATTTCTCTTATCGTCAGTTTAATTATAAAAAATTTGGTATTTTTTCCTTAAAATTTCTCCTAACTTCGGAGAACACATTTTTTTGTGAAGCGGAGGAACATTTTGGAGGTGAGAGTGTCTCGAACCGTATAATTCGGATAAACGAATTGCTGTTCGGACTATAGCGGCAGCTTCCGGACGTTAAAGAGGTTTTACTGTCTTTATTATTATTTTATTGAGTATATTTCTCCGTAAAAGTTTTGGTTTCAGCCGGCGTAAGCTAATTTAGTATGAATATCGTATCTCTCAATATCTCGCAGGCAAAATTCAAATTGTTGCTCTTCAGAAAATAATTAATCCTGAAATATTTTATCTTCAGGAGTATCCTCGTATACATTATGATAAGCATGCAGGTTTTGATTGGAGCAGGGCAGTTTGTTATAGAAAATATGATAATAGTGATTTTCACAACCTGAAATTTATTCAGTAGATTTGTTTAAGGCCACCCAACATGCCTGTTCAATTCTTCAGCTTCTGCGAAAACAGTAAAATTTACTATGATTCCCGTCGCTTAGCAGAAACTTAAAATTGATCGTAAATTTGTAACATTAATTGTGTTAATTACAGCATTTGCCTGGTCAGTAGCAAGATAATGAAAAAATGTGAGAGAGTGTAAAAATGGAGGTTCTCAACTCCTTTGCACGGGAAGAAGAGTGGTGAGAGTCGAGTATTTAGGTAAAAATTGAACACTATTTGAAAATTAGAGCTATTTACTTTTGACCGTCTAAAAAAATCCTTCGCGACTGCCTTAAAAACAGTTGAAAAGAAAAACATGTAAATCTCGTCCAGAATAGAAGTAAATAATATTCACCATTTTGTCAATAATAAGTGGGTTCCTCTTTGCCTACAAAGCATCGTACATATTAAATGTTGACCGTATTATATTTTTATCTGCTAATATTCATAAACCTGATCAAACAATAGCTGAGCGAGAATATGAATTTTTCTCTATTATCGCTGGTTAGCGTTAAGATTGAATAAAAAAGCACATTCCATCTAATCTATATACCGGCTTTGTTTAGTAAAACCGCATGATACAACGTCCACTATTATTGTCTAATCGGATTAACAATAACATTGTTGAATGTTATCGCATACTGCACACTGCACCCAGCTGTTAAATCCAAGAAACGGCATAAAAGAAAAAAGTTAGTCACGCAGCTGTGTGGTGAATAAAATTTGTATTTTGCAACAATTGCCGCGATATATGGCGATTGTCGTTCACCTATTTCGGCACGTAGCTTTTATTATTTGTGTTTTGCAACATTTTGATTAAATAACGGTGCCCAATCTCTATGACCTGCTTCCCTATCTTCCAATGTCATTGATCAAAAGTAGAACTGTGCGATGAAAAATAAACTAAACATTACTCAGACCTGAGAAAACATTTAAAGCATTTCAGATTGTAAAGTTGTCGCTCTAGCGTTTTTAGGAAAATAAACTTAGAATTGATTCTGATTCCTGTCGAATTTTTGCATTGATACGCTGCTTCATCTGTGGAGTAAATATCGAGCAAATATAATAGGATATTTTCTAAAACTTCTTTTTAGTTTGAGCTCAAAATTTTGAACAATAAATAGCAGTTTGTTAATGTTACGTTCGTGTCTTCACCAAATTGATAATCAAGCGTTTCATCTTCGATTAGAACTTGTAAATATTGTATTTATATTAATTAATAAAATGAGTTATTTCTGAATCCAACACGATGTCCCAAGTAATACAAATTAATAATAAAAAGACATAAATAGAATATTGACGGCGAGCACCGGTTGATTTACGCACATTTTAGTAACGAAAAATAAGATGATTGTAACAAAAACGAACAATACGAGATGAATCAAAATTTGCAGTCATTCCCTTGGAATAATTAGTTCATAAAATAAATGCAGGTTCATATTAAAATCCTCAATGATAACAGATAACTCCAGGAATTTACAGAAATAAATAGATGAACATTCTGATAAAAGCGACCAATTTGCATTTTTTGTATACCTATTCGAACAGATCTTGTTATTGTTATCGTTTCCAAGTTTCGAATTTTAACTATCGAATTTCAACTACTACAGGGTGATTCAAAATTGGAGTCATTCCACTTAAAGGGCTATAGGGGCCCACTTAAAAAGTATGAGAAAAATATGAAATATGAAAAAATATGAAAAAGATCGAATTTCAACTTTGTTATTAAGTACTATTTTGAAATGGTCCCATGTTTGATTGGTAGCATATTGAAATACTTAAACATTTAAAAAGAAAAATTCCAATCGTCGCTTCAAATTACGAAAATTGCTCATATATTGTATTCATATATCATTCACTGTACTGTTCTACAATTTTTTCATGAAGTCAAAGCGGCAATTATGTTTCTTGTCATTAACAGATAGTTAAGGATTAAATAAAAATGTTCATAATTTAAAAATAAAGGTTCTCTTTAAGAAACGTGGGAAATTTTGTTGCATTCGCATAATTCGGGCTTTCAACGGAAATTTTTAAACTTGGACAAAATTTTACGTTGAGGGCAATTACTGTACTTCAAACTATCAAAGTGAATTTTTTCAAGTTTGGACAAGCCGATTTAGCAGTTAATTCAAAACGTTTTGCTTCATTGACTTGGAAAATTTGATTGCATTCGCTTACATCCGGTCTTAAAATGAATTTTAGAACTGACAAATTTTTGCTTTTCGACCATTTTTGCGCAACAAATTTTTAAACCCATTTTTTGCAAAATCAATTTTTTTAGCGGCAAGCGAATATCAGGCTTAGATTTAGAAAGTTTTCCTTAAAACACCCTGGAAATTTGTTTGCATTCTCGTAATTCCGTCTGTCAAGAGGATTTTTGAACTTTGGCAAACTTTTTGTTTCTAGGACATTTATCCACTGTAAGCTTTCAAAGGCGATTTTCCTCAAACCCGGCCAGAAATCGAAAAGTGGATTCCTCTACTCGATTCACACGGTTTTCTATAGCAAACCGTGGAAATGTTGTTGCATTTGGTCATTTTTGCACTTCAAGTTTTCAAAGTCGATTTTTCGAAAACTTGTTTAAAATCGACAAACGGTTTTTATCAGTTGATTAAAATTAAAAGGATTTTCCTTAATAAATGCGGCAAATGCATCCGTTTAATTCCGGCTTTCAAGAAGAATTTTTGAACGTTGACAAAATTTTACTTTTCGCGCCTATTTTGCACTTCATACTATGAGTAGATTTTTTCAAAACTCGTTTAAATTTCGACAACGTTTTCTTTAAAACACCCTAGAAATTTGCTTGCATTCTCGTAATTTAGCCTGTCGAGCGAATTTTGTTGCATTTGCCCGATTCAAGTTTTCAAAGGAATTTTTTTAATTTGAATAATTTTTTTGTTTTTTGGTCATTTTGCACTTTAAGTTAACAAAGTCCATTTTTCGAACTCGTTTAAAAATCGACAAGTGGATTTTATCAGTTGATTAAAAGGATTTTCTTTAATAAATGTGGTTGCATTCGCTTAATTCAGGGGTTCAATAGGAATTTTTGAACTTTCGGGAAACTTTTTGCTTTGCCGACATTGTCTGTACTTCCAACTATCAAGGGTCTTTTCAAAACTGATTTAAATTTCGACAAGCCCTTACGTTAAGTTATGTTGTTCAAGTCACGCAAATAACATTAACTACAATTTTAAAATCTAGCTCTTAGCTTACTGGTTCTAGAAACCAAAATTAGCAGTTTTGCATCTAAATATGTATATTATCCGTAAACCTAAAACTTCCGTTGATAAAATATGGGCAATGTTCGGTGACCGACGATGAAAACGATATGGTATCTGTACTATTGGCAAGTAAACCTTAAAAGTAGTACTTTGAAACTAATGGAATTTTAAGTGCTTCATATGTGGATAACCGGTTTTTATAAATGTTCTCTTAATTACCACACACTTTCAAACGCAAACTTTTCTGAACTCTTTCCAGAGAGGCATACTTCTTCGGAATTACGTTATAGCGTAATGGAAACAGTCAAGTCTTCAAATCTTTTAAATCTATTTCAAAATACATTAACAAGAAAACAAATTATAATTTGAGTCAAATGAGTGGCATGGACTGAACAATATCTGCCTCTTTAATAGCAACTGTTTCTTTCTTTATGGAGGTGCATTCAATTGTTTTCATAAAAAAATATTTCACAAAAATGTAGTCTGAATTTAGGTCAATGGCACAAAATGCCATTCCTTGAAATGAAACCATCAACAGCTGAAATGATCTTGTTATAACGATCACTTATTGAATACAAAAGTCGGGCGTCAAATCGTGGTTAAACAAAGCATCCTGTGACCCCTCATGCCATTGTATGCGAAATGAAGGATTGTTTGTTTTATGGAACTTTGCCTTTATTGTATTATTTCGTGTGTATATGGAGGTAGAATAATGTGATACACACCTATTTTTTTCAATATCTAATTATGCATTACTGAAGTGTTTTAGATATCCAAAAAGAAATATCCGGGTGTTATTATATGGGAGCATCTTCAGGGATGTCCGTCTTCGAAAAAAAACAAAAGGCTACTTTTTATTATAATGAAAACTAATAAACATGAAAGGAAAATAAAACTGAATGTTACATTATCATGCTCAAGTGAGTTTCGAGATCGTACAAAGCAGAACGATGGGAGAATCAAATAAACGCAGTTTGGACAGAACGAAAATTTTATTAATTCTCAGAAAAATCAATGATATTCTTAACATAGCTGTCTTTGGAGGATATAAGGATCGAAGTGGTTTTCCTTCAATATTGTCAAAAGTATCTTATCGAGCAATTGCCGCAATTTGAACTTGTTTATGATATTTATACAGCGGTGATTTTTTTTCCTTTTGACACTCAACTTAATTCAGTTTCAATAGTGACTGAGGATTTTTATCCACCAATACTGAGACCAAATGGAAAGTAGAAACAATACTAAATGAATGGAAGAAGAGTGTAATCGTCCATATACACGAAAAATGGGATAAAAAGAAGTGCTGCAATTACAGAGGAATCTCCCTGACTAGTAATGCATACAAAATTTTAGCCAACATAGTCCTGGAGCGCCTAAAATCAATTACAGAAGAAAGTATTGTAGACTATCAGTGCGGCTTCCGAAGAAGCAGATCAACAGTTGACCAAAATTTTACCATAAGACAATTGCGGAAAAAATTCTGGGAGTTTAACCGCAACGTCCACCACGCTTCAGACAAGCATAGGACATCATAATGCGTGTTAAACTTTGAGATGCAATTGCAGAAGTAGGAATTCCTAAGAAACTTACTTAATATTACTAAAGTAATAAATATTACCAGGATGTGTGTAAACCGAAGTGTTTCCGAAGCAGAATACGAATCGGGACATACGTTCCAACATTTTTGAGGTAAATAGCGGCCTTAAGCAAGGAGACCCGATATCTGCAATTTTATTCAACATCGCTCTTGATGAAGTAATAAGGACCGCGGAAATAAACGTTGAACTTTTTAGTCGGGATGGCCCAAAATTATTACTGGCGCCGATGATATTGACGTGGTGGATAACACGATACTGTGAAAGACCTATTCTCGAGGGTACCATTGCGAAGAAAGGAAACATCAGAAATATACAAAGATCGAGATATTGTGAAAGGCAAGAATGCTGCAATGAGAGGGTCTTGTGCAAAGGTAGCCTGACATACGGATGATCAAATTGGCTTGGGAAGGAAACCAATAGGGCGAAGACCTTTGGGTCGCCCCGAATGAGGTGGCGTGACATCAAAGCGGACCTAAGGATCCAGCATCCCAGGTAGCCATGGAGGAAGTAAGTAAGTAATACTGAGACCTACGGCAAGCTTTAGGTATATATTTACAGGACGTCCCATGACGTAAGGGATATTCAGACCAAATAGGTTTCTTGAAAAAAGGTGAAAAAACACTTCTAATAGATTGATTGTTCAAAAGTGACCCGTTTTCATCCTGATAGAACTTCTCCAAAAGAAAGGCATTGATGAAAAATTCTGTTTTTTTTTTCATTCTAAATTTAGAGATACCTACAATTAATTTGTAAATGCAAGATCCTTTTATATTTCCCTTAATCTAATATACGCTGGCTAAATGAAATATTTTCTTTCGTCGTGGGTAGACCTACGTGATTAGCTTAATGAAAAAATTAAAACTTATTTATAATCCAGTGCGCTCCAGATAAAGTGCACGTTACTAAATGATGTCAATTTGAAGGCAATGAAGGGGACAACGAGTACATACATTGTATGTGCTCTCAGTAAGTAATCCAAATTAAAGGATACCTCGTATCGGTCGTGAAACAAATGTAATTTTGGGTGTGTATTAAGTTGAAAGGCACTTTGAATATTCTAGCTTGCATATTTTTAATCAGAAATAGGAAATTATGCAGCTGTATTTCAAGGATACTCATAGGTAATTAGACTAACATTAACAGTGAGGCAAGTCGTATAAATGATTTTAATGGATTATTTTGTTTGGAATTTCAATCATATTTTCCAATAGTCTAAACTTCGAATATAGTTAGGTACTGTCCCTTATGGTTTTGTTTTGTTTTTCCAAGTAAACGTACATATTTACCAACATTTGGTCATTTTATACAAGAGACTGCCGTGTCTTTCTCATAAAAGTTACATTATAGGTACTTATAATAGCGTTTTCTATAAAGTGAAGTAGTGAATACATTTTTCTGGTGGTCACCTAGAATTTTAGTTAGCGGGGTTTGACCATATATTATGGTTCCATACAAAAAAAATTACTTAGGAGCTTATATTATAATTTGACAAACCGGGTATTATCGCGGAAAACTCCCTCGATGAAGTTGTTTTACATAAATGCGTTATTTTATTTGAAAAGATAACGTTTCTTTTTAAGCAGATCCATGGCCATGCGTCTACTGCCATTCTAGTACAGTTGCTTAATTGAAAATAATTATTTTGTTTTTAGTGCTAGTTTGAGGGTTGTATAAATATGCCCCCGAAGGCTCGAAAAAAACATGATTTTGATCAACATGAGTCATCAATAAATTACACAAATCCAGGCGTCGATCCGGATCATCTATCTTCAAGTAGCTCTCGAATAGAGCGCATTTATTCTCATTTTCAAGTACTTTTGAAATAGTAAGTCAGTTAATGGGTTTGGAGTGAATGGATTTTCTTCTAGAGCAAGCAACATCTCTCGGGTTACTTGTCTAAAATATCTCTTGTTGTCTTGTCTCTATTTTACTAATGGAGTTTTGATATATTGGTGACAAGGCAAAATGCGTTTCTCGAAATAGACGAACAACTTGTCATTAAGTTCGCGCCCCATTCCATATCCAAGAATAAAAATTTCGATTATTAGCGATTTATTTAAATAAGTAATTTTTTGCATAAATTTTCTAAAAAACATTGACATCAAATCTGAAAACTTTCCAGTGAGGGGTCACTGAAAAGTCATCGAGTTGCTCTGCATGAAAACATGTTGAGGGTAGTTTCAGCTACTCCTGAAAGGATATATTTTCGTATTGCTTGCAAAATGTAGGTAAATATATTAATAATTTAGTAGTCTGTCCATGTATTTTCGATGTGGTAATGTCGCCAAATAATCCCCAAAACCTCTAGAAGATACAACAACGATTCGAAGCATTTTGAACCCTTGATTTAGGTACTTTTGAGCGATATGTATTTTTAGTGTCCATATAAAAAAGTCGTTTAGTTTTCTTTTATACAGAGTAGAAATGTAGAACCCCTAATTTTGTTTTGCTCAGAACTTTTTTGTATGCACTTAAACTTTTCTCGACATAATTTGTTTAATTACTACAAGTTAATTACCAACTTTTTTTTATCTCTTATTGTTTTCTCCTGAGACTACTGGTTTACCTGCAAAAAAATAAAATTCTTTGGTTTTCTTTTCTTTTCTTTTCTTTTAATTAAGTTAGTTTTTTGAAATCTGATAACGTTTTTATATAACAATTTTATTAATTAAATTAAATTGTGTATTTTGGTTCAGATTTCAATTATTAAGTTTGAAAAATTTTTACTTAAATAATAACATGGTAACAATATGTGCAACGATATAAACAAACAAAATTAAATTTAAGTAACCATTCTAATGTTAACTTAGCAGTTGTCCAAATTGGTCACCTTGACATTCTTGGCATAATCACATCTTTTAATGAAATCAAAATTTACAGACCGTAAAGTTTGCACTGAAGTTCTTATTTCGTTAAAACTATTAAATATTATTTCCTAAAGTTCTTCGATTGCATTCATTTCTGTTGAATATGCCAAATTTTTTAAATGGCCCCGAAGTAAAAATCAAGTGTGTTTAGATCGGGAGATCTAGGAGACGAGTTTATACGAGCTTCTTGACCTCTCCCAATCTAACGGCTTGGAAAGTTTTGATCAAGCCGAAACGATTAAACTTTTTAAACTAGTGCCCTTAAGAAAAACAATAAGAGATAAAAAAGTTGATAAATAACAAAGTAATTAAAAAAAAATATGTTGATAAAAGTTGAAGTGCACACAAACAAGCTGTGAACAAAACAAAAGTAAGTGTTCCACATTTCTACTCTGTATAAAAGGAAACTCAACCACGAAACACTATCATAAAGTGGCACTCCATTAGCTTATAATGTGTACCAAAACTGAATTTTCTGTTTAACCGTTTAAAAAAAAACACCAAAAACTAATATTTTTCGCAATTTTGGAGATCAAATATCTCAAAAATGAGACCTCAAATTCAAAACAATTCCCAGGAAGACCGCCCTCTAAAATGACTAGGAGAACACGCTGTTAAAATATTTTAACATATTCACCGAACACCCTGTATAATAGCAAAAAATCATAACATTGATAATTTCCGTTTTTTCACAAATAACTTAGAAACCAAAATCGTATTAAAAGGTAATATTATATTAAGTATCAAATCATCCTGCCTATATTGCACACAGTTTAAAGCATTATTTGTGCACCTATACTAGGTACTTAAACAGTAGAAATTGGTTTACTCGAACCTCCAATTGGCGCAAAAGCAATCAAATTTGATTGCCATTGATATTGTTTACTTAAACGTTATTTTTTTCAAAGTCGTCATTGATAACTCTTTAATAACAGAAGAGGTGCGCTAAAATAGAATAAAGCAAAAGAGCGTAAATAATTTAATTGCCTCAAGGTAATATTACCGACTACAAGTACCACCGTCAAGTATCCATTCCCAAAAACCTGTAACAAGCGACAAGTAACAAAACTGTCAAGTTAACAGAAAATAGCTTTCTTATTGCAGAATCATAAAAGGCTCACAGGAATCTCTTCTAGATTGAACTGTGAACACGTAGGTATTAATATTTGTTCAGTACAAATTCAATAGACATTAATGTAACATCACATCACAGATAATTCAAAAATGTTCATCCAAGGTAACTGTCGAAAAATACGAAACAGTAATTTGACAAATTCATTATCATCTCGCTGCTCATTATCATTATTGCGATGGTGACGTCATTTGAATAATTTTATTTATCATCGTTCGTTAAATTAAATCAATAAATCTGAAATCGTAATGTGACAACAGGAAAAGTGGATTATTGGGTAAAATAAGCGCGAAGTACCGTTGTAGAATTATTATTTACAAGCGCACGCTGCCTCGGAATGAATCATCGCTTTTTACAATAATTGCGTAATAAATGACCGACCAATCAACGTTTTTCAATTAAGAAATTAGCTAAAAATAAACTTTATCTCATGGGGTATTTCTGAAAAGGTTGCTACGATTACGATTTGTAATGTGGCTTGGTAAAACCGAGCAATAATTTTTTGAAACAAGCTGTAAGAAAACAAATGAAAGTTTCAGATCGGTCAAGGCAAGCAAGATACTCGAAGGAAACAATTTACTTCCTACAATTATTATTAAAATTTTTTGAAAATGTCCGTGTAGTGAAACGCACACACTCACCATTCGTCCTCCAGATTTTCCAAAAAAATTCTCCGAATACATGGTACCGTCAAAACAATCACTATCGTCCAGATCGAAGTTGAAATAGGGCACTAACTGAGACATCAAGTCGGTAAAAAGTTTTCACGTCAAAAATACAACTATCAAAAAGTCCGTGTATATAAAAAAACACACTTGGAAGCCTGTATCCTGTTTTGCGCGTGTAGTGAATGGAACAAATGTTTAACTAGTGGCAAGAGTTTGCGAACAACACGCTTTAAACCACTGGTTAAGACAATCAAGGTTAGTTACGCTCAATTTGTTTCGTCTTCGTCTCGTTCAAAAGGTGGAGTATGGTTCTCCCGCTCATGACTGTGGGGAATGTGGGGATTCCGACGACACAAATGCGCGCATATTACGGAAAGCGGCACCGAGAAATGCGCTGGCAAACGAGTGAAATTTATTCCAAAAATTTTTTCGTTTACTGTTCGCAGCGAGCTGAATTCGCAATTGTGGAGTTTTCGCTACTATTCGGTATTGGAGAGCTTAGTTCCATGGAACACGAAACGTAGTAACAAGATTTGCAGCACGTTTAGCATTATAGGTGATCGTGTCGTTTGCGTCTCTCCGAATTAGTGTGTTTTTTTACCTTAAAAAACAATTCAAGTTAAGCAGTTTCAGCGAAAAAAAATCCTGAATGGTCCATAAATTAAGCCAAAAAATACTTACAAACTTTTGAAATTTGCTTTTTCAAAATCACTTATTTATGCACGAAAATGTCCGGTGCTATTTGCTGCTAAATCGCGTTTTAGGTATCAAAAATTCATAACTCCACATGTAAAATTGCCGCTAAGATGCATAATAATTGCGTTTTTTGCAAAACTTTGATCATCTTCTCTAACAAGTTGTTCGAAAGGATGTCAGAATATTGGGATAATAGTTTGAGCGCGATTTCCAGCTGTGGAACATTGTTTAAATAATCTAAAAAACTGCAAAAAGCCGTTTTTTGCGCATAACTTTTGGACCGTTCATGCTATTCAAAAAAGTTTAATATTTTTTCAAGTATTAAAAATACCTACAATATGAGACAAACGCCGATTTTAGCGTCTTTTTAATTTTCTATAATTAATTTAGTTTCGCTCCAAAATAATCTCACTATATCTTTTTTTGAAGCTCTTTGTACACTTTATAAGTGGCACAAATTTGAGCTTAAAATATTCATAACTTTTTTTCCCAGTTTCCAGCCAGTCAGTTTCTAAATAAGTTTTTTTTTAAACGTCGAAGCCACTTATCTGAGGGTGTATTTTACTCGTAAAGAGTTATACTGCAACTTACAATAAAGAAAAAGTTGATTAATGAAGGGTAAATTGTTTAAACAGAAGTTTCAAATTAATCAATAAATTTATAGTCAGATGGCGGTTTATTTGATTCTTTCGGGGATTCAACACAATGCGGTGATGCCACATATTTTTTCGTGACTTAAAAATGTTGAGTTAGTTTGTGTGTGTTAGCATAGATGAAATGATTTTTTAATGAAACTGAAAAAATATACAAAAAGTAAAAGTTAATAACCTCAAAAGACCTAAATAATCTAAACCGACTCAAATTGAATGAATCAACAATTTTCATGATCTTAAAACGTTTTGCGCTGTTTATCGACTCGACTGGAAATTTAGCCTGAAAATGGTAATTTTTCTTGAACTTTGTGAGTGTTTTTTGGCTAAATTTATGGAGCATCCAGAATTTTTTTTTTGCTGAAACTAAACTTGAAGTATTCTTGAAGATAAAAAAACAAAAAACTAAAAATGGGGATGAATTCAAACTACCCGATGACCAATTACGAAATCGATAACAATTAAGACGGGAATGCGGCAGGGAGATCGTATTTCTCCTAAACAGTTCACATTGGCAGTGGAAGACGTCTCCAGAACAATGGATTCAATGGATGGCAAACATGGAGATGGATAAATAGAAAGAAAATTAACCTGAATTAGAAACTATGTTAACTGAACTAGCAAGAAAATCGGGAAAAAGTAAAGTTCTAAAAATGAACCACTTCCAAACAAAAATAATAAAAAAGAATCGCACACACAAGAAACTAGAATCGTAATACTGAACGGAACGTTCATAAAGCGGTCAACGATTATGTATATACATTTGGGACAAACGACGGGAAAAACAAGAAAAACCAGCGGAGGTAAAAAGAGGGGTGAGAATTAGCCTAAACAGGATTTGGACAAAACATAAGAAAATACAACAGTACCTAAAAATTAGTGTCTTTGAGCAGCGCATCGAGCTATGGCTCGATCAAGGCTGAGAATTAAATTACAAAATAAAAACAAAATAACTGGAGAAGAAACAAATCAAGTCAAATTTGCAGGCCTGTAGCCAGGTTAAAATGGGACTTCGCAGGCCAGACCAAAAAATCATTAGGTGAAATACCACGATACAACGATGGAGACCATGGGGGACGACATAAATAGGACAGGAGGGTAACATTGGTAACGAGTGACGCAAAATATAAACAAAAACAGAAAAAATATGGGACGCGTAGGTCCAAGGATGGACGAATTAGAGGGCGAAAGAAGAAGAAGAAGAGCTGATCTGCAAACGATACTAACGTATTCGTATTTCAGCTTTTATAATACACAATGATACTTAATGCATTGGAGAATGTTTAAATCTGTATTCTTTCGCGAGTTCATCTACCGATGGGTGCGCTGCAAAAATCACGAATACATTGGTAATACCTACCTGACATCCCATATTTTAACCTTTGCTTTAAGTCTATAACATAATACTTACACACTTTTCAATATGTTTCAATTTGTTTTGTTTAAAGGCTTGCAAAATCTGTGCAGAATTAATTACACAAAATAAGTCACAATGACATCTAATCAAAATAAGTGTCAAATTTATAATTATTAYAGTTATAATTAACAGTYATAATTTAGCCGCCAGTGGGCGTTTCAACTTTAAWACTCAACTTTTTTTTTCAACCTGTCAATCCCRTCAGGAGTTTGAAAAAATATCAATAATTAATTCCAATGTWWGAGAAAAAATTACCGATTTGCCCYACTATCTARGGGTACTTTCTTTATTGGTATTGCGATTAATAATTATATTGGGTTAARTTTCACTTTTGACAWGCTTGGTACCGAGCCMSTACCTACACTAAAATCRGTTTAGGTGATTATAACGTCGTATTGTTCTGAGATTCGAACATGTGACRTTTTCGCTCATTATGGACGTCAAAGTGGTACGTAATTCTTAGTCACATTTTTCAAGTTAAAAAAAATCAATCAAAATTTGGAAAATTTAATAAATAGAAAGAATTTGAAGAAGTACGTTTGCTACACAGCGAAAGTTTATACAAATAAATACTTTCAATTAATTCCAACAAGCATTCAAACATGCAAATAATAAATAATTGCATAAATGTTTTAGTATATCGTTAAAAAATGTGTAAATAAGTGTATGCTTTGCGATGCATATTAGTTTTTAACTTAGTTTTTACAGTCGTTTTTAAACATCCAGCAAAGTTTGCTCTATCTCGATTGCATCGGCATTTCTTCTTGGACGCATTGCCGATGCATTATTACAATAGCGATTAGTTTATAATGGAATTGGTGTTTTGTTATGTGCCGCTGTCAGAATTGTATAAAATGATTCGGGTTTAATCTTGATAATTTAAAGAACCGATAGCACAAGTTAAATTAATGTCCCTGCATGATTGCATTGGACTTAATGTTCTTGTCTTTTGATTTTTTTTATATTCTTTCTTGTTTTTGAGATATATAGTGAAAAAACGCTCCATTTACTTAAATTTAATTTAGTCATAAAAATTCACAACTTGGACTTGTGTAAACTAAGGTTTGTGTTGAAAATTTAACGTTGAAGGGCTGTATTCGCGGTTCAAAATTGTTGAAAAAAGAACGGAAAAAATGTTATTTTAACGTCCTCTATCTTCAAAACTCTGCGATTTACGGAAAATTTCTAAATGAAAGGGGATCATTATTTGAACCTGACTTTTTTCCTGAATTTATGAAAATTGAACCTGAATCACTCTGGGTGTACCAGATGTTTTTTAATAAGTGTTTATAGACCGTGTTCGGAAAATGTGTTTGGAATTTCTTCGCGGATCAAATTGAAAATCCGTACCGAGTTTTATCATAGTTTCTCTAACTTTGTGATGAAAACTTGTTTTTCCACTTTGCCACTAGATAGCACTTTACCTATAATCCAAACTTCGTTTCCCGCATTTCTTTTTTGAAACGCCAAAGACGCGAGAAGGAATGCGCTATTTTAAACATTAGAAAATACTAGGTTGGTCATGACCAACGCTAATTTTTCTAATTTCATACACAACAAAAGTCTGAATTTCTACTACGTGACCCCCCCCCTGACTCAAAAGCTGGATCCCCTCCTGAGTTGTCTGGTCTTAAAATGTGCCAAATTTGGCAATTTCTATTATTGAATTCAATTCTGTTCAATTTAGGCACAATTTTTGTGCTCCAAAACTACTAAAATATTAAATGTATCAAGAATATTCCAATGTTGCATTCACATGCAGCACATAAAGTTRGTCTAAATTGAACAGTAATACAATAATTAGTATACATTTTTAAATTTGGCACATTTTAAAAATAGAAAACTTGATTTGCTGCGATTGTAATTAAGAGATGCAGGGTATCAAAAAAAGTATCGTTAATTTTTGGTTTTTCTAAGTAATTAATAATATAATATTTATATTTGGACAAAACTTGGTATATCGAGCTTTCGCAAAATGAAAAACGTAAATTTGATCTTCGTTTTGCCCTGTAGAGGACTCTACCTACAAGTCTTTCTCTCTTTAGAAAAGTTATAAATTTTCATTTAGGGTTGTATCACATATTTTAGCAAGAACATCAATTGCGTGAAGGTTTTTACGTTAAATATTTTAAAAACCATTTTCAAGATAATTAGTCGACGCATGTGTTTTTCAAAAGTAAATTTTGAAAAAGAACCATAATAACCAGAAAAGGCTTGTAAATTTATTCCGCAGTGTTTGTCATTATTATTGTATAAAAAGGGTCTATTATTTCAGATCAACATATCTCAAAAACAGTTATTCGTAGTGACTTGATGAGAATACCTTTTTACGTAAAAATTAATGAAAATTTTGTGCTAAAAAATACTTAAAAAAACAAAAGTTTGAATTAATGTAAACACCCTATAGCTCGATAAGTAAGACCTTGCAGTTCCATGTCTATATGGATTTTTCATCTTAAAAATTCCTGAGGAATCGCTCTGTAAAGTATGTTCAATAATAATCTTGAAAGACACAAGAAGATTTTGAATGTTTACCGTCTACGTCGTTTATTGACTTGATATAACTGTGACATAATGCCAATATAATCGCGTCGTTACGACGTGACAAAATTTGTGACATTGACGTACATTATCATTTTTTTTATCATTATCAATTTCGAGATTTAACAATTTGGAGCTTTTGCTAACGTTTTGCACCAAGCTGGGGCATGTGTCTTATGTAAAAGTTTCGGTACGTTTAATTTTTTTGTTTCAAAGTCTATCAACCAGCAGGTATATTGTTTCGAATGTTTCTGCCTTCAAACTTTGACACGAAAAACCTGATGACGTGGTAATGCATGCCAATGTCAGCAATTTTGTCGCATCATATCGGCGAGATCATCACCCCATCATCATCATCATTGTGCCCCAAAATACCATCGCTCCTCTTTGTACCTCACTGCAAATAGTTAATTCCAAACTGATAGATATTGAGGAACCAATTGAAATACGAAAACTCTCCACATGAGCTGAAACAACATTCGTTTTCGCATTGTCAAGGTAATAGCGTGAGTTAGATAAAGACAGGAGAATATTACTGGAAAAGCCAAAGTAAGATGATTGCCGTGTGCCACCGAGGTCAGTAGGTGGTAATTCTGGGAATTTCGGAAGGAAATAAAGTTGGAAATTTTTATCGTTCATGGAATAGATCTAGATGCCTCGCTCGTGTTTCAAATAATTTTAATCAATTTGTAGGAGTAGGGTTCTAGGAACATGTTCTTAACTGTATGTACAATAAACGGTTTACATCTTAAATGATGATTGGGAAACCGGAAACATTTCGCTGATGTTATATGTCACGTACTACATACAATATATTTCTTTTGGAAGCACTGATATAATATGAAATAAATATACAGGGTGACAAAAAAATTGACTTCATTAATTTGGGGGTGTTTAGGAAATACGGGAAAAATAGTGAAAACAAATTAATTGTTATTAATAACTGAGATATTTGCAAATAACTAGATCAGAAGGTGGGCAAAAATGTTTTTCAAGGCAATCTGTTGCTTCTTAATTATCAAAAACGCAAGTAACCATAAAGTGTGAAGAAAGTGCATGACTTGACACTTGGCTCTAATGATTGGAAAAGTTCCCTAAAACCCGCCCCAAATTCATTTTTTAAGCATTGTAACAATCATCGCTCTCAGATTAAATGCTTTTATTCAACTGCGCTCTTTCTTTTAAACATTTGCATCTTATAAAGCAGGTTTAGACGATGCTTAATTCTGAAGATACTCAAGGTTTAATGAAAATCGACTAGAATCCTGCATTTCGGAAGGCTTAGAAAAGACATTTTTACTATCTTTAGAAGGTACTTCACTCTAAATATGGCGAAAGTTTAGCAAATATCGGTTTTCAAATGAAGACATTTAACCAACTGCGCTCTCTCTATACGGGTACTACTATTCTTGAATCCCAAAAGGTGTTTTCTCAACTCTTCCACTTAAAGTATTTAAAGATGGCTTAATATTGCTGAGATAATGGGGTTTTGATGGAAGCACGGAACATAGCGAATACAAACAGAAATTTTCAGATGGAAATGCTAGTGACGCAATCTATCTATAGATGTTGCTCTTTTACAAGCTTTACAATTTGGACATTCAATTCAGAAAACTTGAAAATATATGCTTTATATTTATAAAGCTAGCTAGAGAACTTGTCAAACAATATATGTGGTATTATCTACACGCTTCAGTTCACAAATTTCTTCTACATGGATCTAACGCAATTTTTTCTAACGCACTTTCTTAAAAAGGTGCAGAACGAAAATCCCAGCCGGTCTTTAAATGACATCAAATTTTAGTAAAGGCCATTCATTTAGAAAAATAATAATTTGCTTACTTTTACTTTAAGTATTTTGCACAATCAAAAGGCTTGAAAAGTGGTGCATGACTTATAGTTCGATTTATAAAGTTTTCTCTCCATTTTAACTTAAATAACTGTAAATTTGTATTCCAAAATTTGAGGGTCGTTTGATAAGTCAAACTTTTTGAGTGAGAAATTTTTTTCGGCCACAAAACGTTTTATTTCTCAACATAATCTCCTTTCAGCTCGATACACTTAGTCCAGCGTCTTTCCAATTTTTGTATTCCTTCCAAATAAAATAATTTCTTGAGGTCCTCAAAATATGCGTTTTTTTTCCAAAGATGACTTCTTCATGGGACCCATTTCTCTTACCGCCCCGCCATTTCTTCAAGTTTGGAAACAGGAAATACTCGCAGGGGGCCATATCTGGAGAATATGCTGGGTGGGGTAGCAGTTCGTAGCCTAATTCATGGATTTTTGCCATGGCGACTACACACGTGTGCACCCGTGCATTGCCCTGATGACACAGCAATTTTTTTTAAATAAATATTTAATACAAATTAGTTCATAAGTGTAAGTTCAAGGTCCTGCAACTCCGTTCTTTTAGAGATTTCGGAAAACTGATGAGCTGAAGACATAGTTCCGTTTAACATGTATAACAAATAACCATTTAATTTTTTTACTTTTCCTAAACCTAAAAAAATGAAGAAATGGATTTACCGTTTTTTTACGTACATTTTTACACTCTACATATATCACTCCTCATATTTATGTTAATCCCAAGATGGTGTGGTAATCTTCTAAAAATTGGTGACGAACGGTCATTCAAGAGACATTAAATAAGTTTATCAAAAACAGCAGCTTATTGACACGGTTTTCGAATATCACGTCATCTGGCAAAAGTAAACCAATACAATTGTTAGATGCAAGTGTTCAATCGAAACAACAATCGACAAAATAAATTTGAAATTGATGACTCAAGTCAAACTGGATCAGTTACCTATTGATACGAAAATGTGGTTCGCAAGTGAGGAAAATATCATTTGAAATTAATTAATATTGACAATAATTTAGCTTACACTGACAAAATGTATATTATATGCGTTCCTACCGATGGTACTTATTTATTTGTTATTTTGTACGCCCCTAATTTAAAACTCTAAGAACAATCTGAAACAGTTATTGGCGCAACTTTCAGCGCAATAGATAATAAAACTTCCTTTTCGGGGGAAATAAAAACTGTCTGGTAAACACTACCCCTCAATTTAAACAGACTCGTTCCAGTGAGTGGCCGCCACCCCCGCCAGACACTCTCCCTAACCTATTTTTTATCTAATTTACCAAGTGCGTTCCTCCCGACATGGGCCGAAGGGTGATATTTCCCCTGTCCCAACAGCCCTAACTAGGAATTTCGTTTATTTCTTTTGCTTTTGATAATCGGCCACCCTACCACAATGTTAGTGACGACTGAAAATGCTGTTCGATTTTATGAAGGGTGCATAATATTTATCGTGTGTGTGCTACGGACCATTCGAGTTTAGCAGTTTATATGATCGAAACGTTGCTTTGCTAAAAATAAAAAGCGGCTTTCTGTTTTGGCGGCTTAAAAACTAAAACTGACTTGTTCAATGAAACTTTGATAATATAAAATCGCGTTTCGTCGAATTAAATGGCTCACTTGATCTTAAAAACATACCGTCTATGCCTGATTTTCACTCCATTTTTATCGTAAGTTAATTGTGTTAACTTAACGATTTGATTCATTTCCTTTGAGAGTCATGAAAATGAAATTGTTATCAGCTCAATATTATTGTCGGATTTTCCAATTAGACAAACATTTCTGAAAGTAGGTAAATAGACATTACAATTCTATATATGAGTGTGTAAACACAATAATATTGACATATACGTAATATATATATAAGGGGTAATAGGGGCTCACTACACAGAGAGTACGAGAAAAATATTCAAAAATGTTTTTTCCAAAATTTCTAGAAGATATTAACAGTTGAAAATCGAATTTCGACTTTGTTATTAAGCCTTATTTTGAAATGATCCCATGTTTGAATGTAGCCTATTGGAATAAGTAAGCCTTTGAAAAGACAAATTACGATCTCTTACAAAAATTTCTATTTTAAAAAAGTTTCTCTCCTAAATTTTTTTGATGAAATCAAAGCAGCAATGATATTTTTTGTCGAAAAGAGTGCACAATAAAATGATTAAACAGGCAAGAACTTATGATGACAATAAAGAACAATTCGTCGTTAATAATATTGACATTTTAAAAAGCAGATTCCTACATTTCACGAATACTGTTGAATTTACCGTTTATCCTTATATATTTTATTGACACTCTATTTTTTATGGTTATCGAAGTTTTTAATAATTACGAAGCAACAGGTATTTACGTAATGTTAATTAGGCAGATTACCTTAAAAAACATTGTTGCCGTCCTTCTGATATAGGTTTTTGCAGATTTCTCAGTTTTTAATGGCAATTCATTTTTTTAKCATTTTTTCTGCAATCCGAAAACACCTCCWAAGAAATGACGSCAAGYTTGAATATCCCTGTAAATAGCAGAAAAATTAAATAACATAATAACATACAATATAATATAASATTCCACTTTAGATGTTATCAACAGAAGCGCTGAACACAAATCTWCGAGTCTCGTAACTAAATATTTAAAAAAAAATGGAACGAAAACTCCTATACTTTATTTTCTATGGATTGTTTATAACTTACATGTACAAAATGTCCACGATAAGGATGCATTGCATGGGGATCTCCGAAACCGTAAGAGATACGAAGTCGGTTAAATTAGGAAAAAGTTGCGCAATCAGRCTATATACRTTGCGTTTTCAAAAACAAGATTTTCTTTTAATTTTTAGATATTTAGAACAAAGATAAAGAAAGAAAAACGATACCAAAATTGCGCTTGTCAGTTYGAACATCTGTGAATAAGTATTTAATGCACATCAGYATCAGAATTTCTCGAGAGTTTTTCATTATGTCGGGAAACAATTTTACAAGCAAAGAAAAATTTGATATGTTTTCATGTATCCATTGTTCCATTTCAGGTTTTTACGTATTGATAATTAGGCAGATTACCTTGAAAACATTGTTGCCGTCTCGCTGATACAATTTTGCAAATTTCTCAGTTTTCCATAACAATAAATTATTTTGACTATTTTTCTATACTCTTAAACCACCCCCAGACAACTCGAGAGGAATTACTCCAATTTTGAATCACCCTGTATATAGGTCCCTAAAGGAATCCTT
>NW_026018814.1:12793482-12794574 GCF_020466585.1 Dendroctonus ponderosae
AAGTACGTTTGCTACACAGCGAAAGTTTATACAAATAAATACTTTCAATTAATTCCAACAAGCATTCAAACATGCAAATAATAAATAATTGCATATCCTTAAAAAATGTGTTTAAATAAGTGTATGCTTTGCGATGCATATTAGTTAGGTTTGATATGTTTTATAGTCGTTTTGCAATCCAGCAAAGTTTGCTCTATCTCGATTGCATCGGCATTTCTTCTTGGACGCATTGCCGATGGAGTCTTACAATAGCGATTAGTTTATAATGGAATTAGTGTTTTGTTATGTGCCGCTGTCAGAATTGTATAAAATGATTCGGGTTTAATCTTGATAATTTAAAGAACCGATAGTTGTTTCTGAGATATTTAGTGAAAAAGCGCTCCATTTACTTAAATTTCATTTAGTCATGAAAATTCACAACTTGGACTTGTGTAAACTAAGGTTTGTGTTGAAAATTTAACGTTGAAGGGCAGTATTCGCGGTTCAAAATTGTTGAGAAAAGAACGGAAAAAATGTTATTTTAAAGTCCTGTATCTTCAAAACTCTGCGATTTACGGAAATTTTCTAAATGAAATAGGATCATTATTTGAACCTGTCTTTTTTCCTGAATTTATGAAAATTTACTTACTTACTCTGGGTGTACCAGATGTTTTTTAATAAGTGTTTATAGACCGTGTTCGGAAAATGTGTTAGGAATTTCTTCGCGGATCAAATTGAAAATCCGTACCGAGTTTTATCATAGTTTCTATAACTTTGTGATAAAAACTTGTTTTTCCACTTTGCCACTAGATGGCACTTTACCTATAATCCAAATTTCGTTTCCCGCATTTCTTTTTTGAAACGCCAAAGACGCGAGAAGGAATGCGCTATTTTAAACATTAGAAAATACTAGCCAAAAGCCTCTTCGTTTAGGAGCAAATCGACAATAAACTTTTTAATACTTCAACCCAGTGGCCTTGTATTAAATTGGAATCTCAGCAAATCAAGTTGTCTCAAGGGCGGATCCAGGGGGGGTCATGGGGGTCATGACCAACGCTAATTTTTCTAATTTCATACACAACAAAAGTCTGAATTTCTACTACGTGACCCCCC
>NW_026018814.1:12794674-12796460 GCF_020466585.1 Dendroctonus ponderosae
CTATTTTTTCTGTACTCCTATAACAGCGCCAGACAACACCTCCAGAGGAATGACGCCAATTTTGAATCACTCTGTCTGATTGACGCATGATGAGGAGCCATCCTATACTAAGCTACAGAATTTCGAGAACATTTGAACAAGCCAGTCGATTGACTTCCGCCATGACCCGATGTGAACCTTTCAGACTTTTTGCGGTGATTTCAGAGAGTTTAGAAAAAAATAGGGAGCATATTAGTTGGTGTACCTCCAAACGATATTAACCCACGTTTAAATAGCTACAGATTCAACTTCAACTTCGTTATTAGTAATTCTGTATTACTGCAATATTTTCGCGTAACTTAGAAATGCCAAATGAAAGTCCCGTATTTATCACATTCATTTGATTGCTGAAAATAAGAAATAATCTTAAGTTTAAAGAGCAAAATGCCCCGTGTTACAAAGTATACCGGTTCTCTGGTTAGTAAAATATTTCATAGAATCGGCCCCCTCGCCCTTTATGTGGGGTAGGAGTATCGATTTTTGATTACCGACAAGGTCAGCGCAATTTCTGTGAAACAAACTAATGAACTTAGGGAGGGTTGCGGACAAGGATTGAAAACGAGGGAAAATGCGTTTGAATCTCATAACTAAATCGTCCACAGGGCAACTGCAATACGCAAACTGTTTTCCAATAGGAATATACAGGATGTCCAAGTTAAGGACGCATTGCATGGGGATCTCCGAAACCGTGAGAGATCCGAGAAACCGTGAGAGAAAAAATAATTATTTTCAATATTAAGTTTTTAAATTTTTGTTACATGACTGCCTACCATTATTTCAGCATGTAGAATCACCCTTAGAAATTTCTTAAGGCATTTTCCGAACACCCTCTAAACACTTATTAAAAAACATCCGGTACCCGAATTATTCGAATTTCTATTAGCTTCAACTATTCACTCCAAAATGGTTGAAGATATTACCAGCTGAAATGAGTTGTGATAAGAACATAAGACAATCGAAGTATGAATTGTGGAAAGTTGATTGGTTTTATCACCCTCAAAATGAAATTCGAAATGCGGCTGATCATGTCAGTGTCTTACGTGAACTTCAATACAAATAATCCAGACCCACGCCCCAATAGGTGACTGCTCAGAAAATGAGGTTGAAAACTAATACAAAGATATACAATCCACTGTCCTACAGGAAGGAAAAACACGCTTCACTTTATTGATTGGTGACTTCAATGCCTGAAAATGCTGGGAATAACCCTCCGAGAATCCCAAATAGAACCATCAGACACAACACAGGAGTAAGAGATGCTGCGTATAAAGTCGAACTGGGCGGATCATGTGGACCCTCTGGCCAAAAAAATATTACAATGGAGACCAAGAGTGGAAGCATACAGGAACAGAGGACGCCCACCATCCCGATGGAGTGACGACATAAGAAAACTCGCTGGAAATTGGATGCTGATGGCACAGGACCGGAAAGAATGGCAAAATATGAGAGGCTTTTGTCCAGAAGTGACAGTATCAGTGCCTACCTATAGCAGGATTGGCTTGATTTTTTTGAAGTGATTTAAATCGTGATTTTAATCATGATTTAAATCACCTGATTTTATTGGAAAAAATCACGATTTAAATCAAAGTTCATTTTTTCAAAAAACTTTATATTTCCACTCAAAAATTATAAAACATAACACAAATAATTCTAAGAAATGAAAATCAAAATAGAAAACGGTACATGTGAACTTAAAAATTAAACGGTATTATTGGTAAACTCAATAATACTAAAACGGAAATCACTT
>NW_026018814.1:12797459-12808850 GCF_020466585.1 Dendroctonus ponderosae
CTCGTCCATCTTCCGTTGTTAATGTTGCGCATATAACCGGCTCGTTGTGAATGTTTGACCATCCGTCAATCGACATCCTAACACTTTTCCCCGAAAGAGATGAAAAACATGCCTCTTTTTCTTCAGTATAAATCTCATCCAAAAGGCTCGATGCGACCGTTTTTCGAGAAGGAGGTCTGTATCCAGGTCTCAATAGATGCATGGCTTTCTTGACTTCCGAGTTCTCGATACATCTAAAACTTGAGTTTGTGGCAAATATGGCCTTAGCTATTTGTTTGTCAATAAGATGTTTTTCCCCTGCTGAAGTTCGCCTAACGAAATTGGACATTGAGGGTTGGCTTTCACGTTTCTTTCTCTTGGAAGCGGACTCGGTAGTTGTTTGCGTGTACGATGATGGAGATTCCGGAGGTGAGTTGGAGCTTGTCGAGGAAAATGTAAAGGTGGAAGAAGTTCAGTTCAGTGAAAACTTTAAAGTCATGTAGCCAGCATAATCATTCTTCGCGCCCTCCACAAATATGACAGTGGATTCGGACTCACGCTCTAACACGACGGATTCTGCAACATTGCCCGGTCCAGCTCCTATTAAAGATATATCGGAATCTATCACTAAAAATTCACCGTGATATGTGCCTGCGTGCAGGAAAATCAGCGCTCCTTGTTGAGCATTGCCTCCATCTGTTGAATGGTTGCTGCAAGAGCCGGTTACTGAACCAGTGGTGCTGTTGGTGCCGCTGCGCTCATCTACATAATCCAAAGCGCTCTGTACGGTGATACATACTGATTCCTTGATGATTAGGCCGCACGTGAATGCCTCGATACAATTGACGGAACGCTTCCTTCCAAGGATTCGCCATTTCGCACTCTTTGGGACTCAAAAACTCGAACTTGCACGCGGACAGGCTAAACAGCGGCAAGTCGTACTCGTACACGTTCTGATATAATCGCTTCCATAATTCCGTGTCATTGGAGATAACGTTGAATCTCTTGCACACTTGGCTGACGCGGCACAAATCCAGCTCGAGCAGGTAACTGAAGATGGTTAACACCACTTCGTCCGGCAACTCATACTGGAGGTAATGAGCGGCTGTATTTGTACAACTTTCATATGAAGGAGGACACAACTTCCTGGGTCTCTTTCGGGCTGGTAGCATGGAGTAGCGGTAACAGCTGCCGCTGGCACCTCCACTTGAACAAGGAGGACTAGCTGGAGCTCCACCGGCAGTGGCAGCACTGGTACTTGGTCCTGGAACTCCGGCTATACCCTGGTGCTGAGGCGGCTTTCGCCTAAGATCGTAAGGAGACTGATGAGCTGCTAGTGGGCCCGCTAAAGGAGGGCCGCTTGAGCCACCGCTGCTTTGAGGCGGCGGTGAAGTTCCTTGAGTGGTTGGCGTCGAACTGCCTGCTGCTGAAGGGGCAGGGGCATTCTGGTTGGGCTGGACGGGACACGTCGGTTCGCATGGTTTCGCATTTGAGGTTCTGGAAGGGGTTGGGATTCGGTTATCTCCAGCTTTTCTACGCGAACGCAGCACATAGGATTTAGATGATGTAAACGAAGCACTCGGCATCCTAAAAATCACTGGAACACTTTTCGGATGCAGATCATCAGCAGTGGTAATGCCCGGATTCACTGACAGCAGGGAAGGCAGCCATGTTCAGTTCCAGTCTCAAAAAAGTTGGGGGCAACATCGATGTTTGCATTTGTTGTTGTGCCTTGTTTGTTTTGTTGTCTCTTACAAACGTCATCGTGTGCCTTCAGTCTTTGTACTATGCCTTGAATCTTACTTACACTGTTTGCAAGTTGCTCTGCATCCTGACTTATTAGAAGAGGTGGTTTTGATGTAAAACTGTCAAATACTGTCTTCTTTTCTTCCAGCCATTGCTTTCTTTTCGAACTGACTTATTATTATTGCACAAATACAAAAAATTTACACACTTTTCAACATTAGCCTCTCTTGAAATTTTGTGACGAAATGTATAAGACCGAAAAAAGACGACGGCATTTATAGATTACGCCGGGCAACGTGCGAAAACGAGTCGCGGGCCGTTGCGGCAAGAATTTTCCGTCGAAAATGCGTTCGGACAAGTATTGAATCGATTCAACTTAGCTTGAATCTTCTCGGCAACAATTGCAATGACTAAAACAGCTAATTAAGCGGATTTACCAATTGATTTAATAAAAATAAAAAAATCATGATTTTTTTGATTAATTTAGATAAATCAGTGATTTTTTATTTTTTTAACAAAAATCAATTTTTGCCCAACACTGACCCATAGGCTGATGATGATGATGATGATGATATGAATACATATTGGAATATGTTTGGAAATGCAACAGTCCGATGTAGGTCAAACGTTAAGTTTGTTCAAATTATAGATTAATAAAGTAGTAGTCATAATTACGTTTCTCCAGATTTAAATTATCGCTTGAAAAGTCGATTCGAAATAAGTGCGAAAGTGAGGTTTACTGATAGTAAACGTCAATGCCGTAAATGTTGTTAATAGAAGTGATTTATTAATCGACACTGATAAACCCAGAAGCAGTAAGGACAAGGAAATCATAAAATGGTCACTAATGGAATAATTATCGTCAACAAAATCCATCAGTACATGGAATTTTTATGAAGCCATTCTTTTACAAGCAATTTTTCTTTTATCATTTATAACCACTATTTAATGGTTATTAAGTCATATAAAAATGATGGTAGGGACGCACCGTCGAATTGAAAGCACATGGTGGCTTTGAACCGATTAGGTTCAAATACCGTACGGACCGTTGACCGTACGGGCAAGTTGATGCATTTTTTTAATAAGGTCTAATTGGTACAGCTGCTTAATCTAAGCAAATTTAAACTTTACCACAGAAGTTTATGTTACTTGTTTTAATTTTGTTAGTACGAATGTATTTTCTTACCAGCATACAGTGTCTCAGAAATAAGTACCGTAAACTTAGGAGTAAATGGACCCTGCACAAATATAAAAAAATCCAAATTATCATGGCTTCGCATAAGCACTGCGTCAAGCTTTTAAAGGTAATTTAAAAAACACAAAATTATAAATTTCAAAACGGTTTTTAATATATACCTACAAGATGACAAAGTCAACATTTTATTTTAATTTTTAAAAAATATCACAAAAATATTGTAATTATAATACTGTAGTAAAATTCAATCATGTTGAGGCACAAGGCACTATCATTAAATTTCAAAATTATTATAACTTTTGTGTGTCTATCTGTATGAGCCTGGATTAAAAAAGAAATTATTTTCGGTTCCTATTTGCATTATTTGTTTTCACAGGGTGGTAACTGAAAATACCACATTCCTACTTCGACGGGCGCCACATAAAGTCCAGAAATGAACTAAGCTGTAAAGGTATCGTACTCCAGACGCCGGTAGTGGCGTCGCCATCCATATCCCAGACCCGGCGTCGCGACATTAGGCGCCCGAACTGTTGATTTATGCAAAAAGGTTAAGAGATTATGGCATATTTTGATAACTGTAGATAAACATTAGTGCAGATTTATTACCCGACATATAGAGCACATAAACTGCTCATTTTTTTAAGGCAATTTTTTCAGGAAACCGCTATGGAAAAATAGGAAATTGAAACAACTTAATTCAGTATTTTGTGGCCATTCAGGATTTATTATATGCCATTTTAACTGCGTTTGAATTGGTTTAGGCGTGCTAAGAAGTTTTAAATAATATTTTGCCAGTATTCATTATACCACTTTAGTTATTGAGAAAAGCTCTGTAAACTTAAACGTTTTTAACTCTCCACTAGATAACTAAAAAAAGATGCAATTTGTTGGTTGAAACAATATGCGCATCATTTTACACATGGAATTAAACAGTTGCTTAATTATTGACTAATTTTTGCTCATAAACCCAATGTTAATTATACGTAAGTACCTAAAAACACGAAGCTCCGCCACGTGCTTGCATATTTTCTGTGACGATCTCCAATTGCAACTGCACTTAATATTGTTAGCTTAACGTTCTCCAATCAAATTATTTGCATTTTTTTACCAGAAATCTGAGGAATACGTTCTCGATTTTCATTTAAATAATCAGTGGCATTTTAAACTTTAGAGAGGAATTGAATACATACATAAATTTCAAATTTGATGCAAAAACGAGGTGGCCAAAGTTTATTCAATAACCCTGTACGTAAATTCTTCTAGATCTAGAACCTTCGAAGAAACTTCGTATCAAATAGTTAGAACTGAACGTTTTGTTTTTGTGACGCGCACATTTTCACATTTGATATGAGATCCAAATAATCTTGTAAATAATGAAAACTGGTTGTGAAGTGAGGTTATAAGTTGAGAAAGTTTGATACATTGGTCAGTTCTGTGATAAACTCATTAGACTGACGAATCCATATTTACATCAGGAGAACGATACAAATTTTTCCTATTCAAGTTTTGCATGTTTCATTTGCTGATTTAAGCATAAATCAACATGTATTTGTAAATTAATAAATGTATAGTAATGTAATACATGTATAGTAAACTAAATACCTTTTGTTTCCAAATTATCGTTTAATATTTTTACGAATATATTAGCTATTAGTAAAAATGTTTTTTTAAACTATTTTTTTCTGTATTCCTTACAACACCTTCAGAGGAATGGTGCCATTTTTTAACCATTTTTAAATTATCTAATTTTTCCTGGATTTTATATAAATGTAGGCTGTTCAAATCATAAAACAAATAAGAAAATAGACATCAGAGATCGAGTCACGTGTTATTTGTTAGAATAAGACTATAATAAAAATGCTTTTAATATTATCAATATAAGTTCAGCCATATATATATATTATGGACCACAGTGTACCACAACGCCATATTGCTTGGCAGCATAATTTTTTGTTCATCGCGAGAGCATCCTTTTTAGTTAGTCGTCGTCAAATCGCTGCTGATACAGAATCGTTTTCGTGTTCGGAAATCTACTTTTGTACTGTGTTGTTCTTTATCATTTATCAATATACTTTTATTCATACATTAAGAGTGTATCCACTTTATTTCACCAACATTATTCAACTCTTTCAAGACTGACTTCTTTCAAAGAGGGATCTTCAGCCCACAATTACATACTTTTCATCTGCAAACTAAATATGTCGTCTCTTCGGTTAATGGCTCTGATCCGAGGTAATTGTCAGTCAGATTTTTCCAATCTCAGTAGGTATAATACCATTTTGAGTTTCAAAAAGACCGTTCGGTCCCAAACGTTGAAATTCGATAGAATTACAAAAGTTATATTTAATTATTAGTTAGACAAAGTTTAAACAAAAATACCCAAACCAGGTGTGATTTGCTGAAGTTAAGTCAATATAACAGCAGTATTTCTTGCAAACATCATCATGAAAAGATTCTCTACTAAACAATCATTTCATAATACCTTCGAGCTGAGGCAAGACCATTGAAATTTTCTTAATTTAATAATTAATTAAGTTAAATTCTAAACTTAATGATTTATGTAAAAAGTATTGCTTTTTAATTTTTGAATTAACTTTGATGAAAACATGTACCTGGTGAAAAGCTCTATAAGCTACACGGACATTGCGACCCGTTCCTCGATATAAAAAAATCACTCTCATTTTAAAGAGCTTATGTCGCAAAATTTTAGATATTTTCAGAATAATGGCAAGAAAACGAATAAAAATTATGACTAACACTCACCCTGTACATTTATAACGTAATTTGAACAAATTCAGCTAAAATTCAAATTATCCATGAATCCCTAAAACGCAATCCTATTGGTTGTGACGCCTCTGGTCATATAAATGGCGGACTGTTTACGTTCTGGATATAGTGTTTAGTTGTGTGGTTGCGTTTCAGTAATTATTTTGTGGATTTAAATAATTTAGAGATTGTGTTAAACTAAAAAATGGCTTCAGAACGATTCCTTAAAGCGTCAACAAACAATTTACCATGTGTACATATTTTTACGGTTACTGAATTTTGAAAAAACGACGAACTTTAATTCAGCCGAATTTGAGGGTGTCAAAGCAACAACGTAAATAAAAATACGCAAATGCATTATTAGTTACTCTCTCCTTAATATACAGTCTATTCTGTCTGTATTGGTTTAAATTAGGTAAATAATACATAAATTTCACTTATTCAACCTAACCTAAAAACACATGGCTGCTTTAAAAGTAAAGTAAACTGTTAAATTTGAATTTTGCAGTGCATCACGAGAACAATATTTTGATGGTGCTATCGGATATGTGGATTTGAAACGCGAGGGTTCTTTGTGCACTGTACAAGGTAGAATTTGCCCAGAAGACAGAGTACGATCGAAGGCATATCCTATCTGCCTTATCATTAGCTTTTTGTTCGTACTTTCATTAAAATGATCCTCGCAACAAAGAAACATTGATTTTGGTTTAGAAACATCACGTGTAGCTGCTTTGAACCATAAAACTTTACGTGCATTATCATTGGGAACGGTTAAAAAGAGTTTGGAGCACTCATTGAGGTATACTTGCATCTTGGCACAAAACACCACTTATTTTGTAATCCATAAATGGCACTATTTACTATTATGCAAGATAACAATAATAATCAATAAAATAATGATAATCACAATAACTTAAATAATAAAACAAAGCTGGGAAAGCGACAAAATAAACACGCGACACTTTGTTGATATGGTATTCTACGTCACAATCGGGATACGCAACCGTCGATACGGATTCGGCGTTTTTGGCGGTAAACATCCGATTTGAATTTAAATTCGCTTTAAAATTATTACGGAGATTTTTTTTGCAAAAAAATTATATCAGTGTAATGTTTGCCACACCTACTTTCTATTTATTAACATTTAAAAAAAAGTGAAAACACCCTATTCTTCGCAAGGATTAAATAATCTTACTGTTTAGACATTTGAGGTTGAGGTTTTACCATTTTATAGAATGTGCGATAAAAACGTATATTTTTCTATTAACTAATACTACAACTTCAAGCTAAAAGTTAAAAATTATTAGATAAATTTTTTTTCGGACTCCCCATTTAGGTAACCTTCACAAGAAGTAAAATATCTGCAGTCAATTATTATATTTGAAAGCGTTTAAACCAGTTCAATTTCCGTATCATCCTTACTAATTATCATCTTGTCGTCTTTACCTTACACCTTATCATCTTTACTACTTGGGGCTACGAGCACAGATTTCATGCGACTCAATATCGAATTACTTTTAGCAAGAGAGGCTCGCAAGGCTCTTGCAGAACATGGTCTTGGTTTCGGGCTTTGTCTTTGCAGACTTTTTGAGGCTTGTCGCTCTTGATTTTTATTCATCAACTAAAGTACTGTTGTCCTATAAAAGTCGGGATATAATTCAGATAAATAATAAGTAATCTGTATTCCTTTGAGTGGTCCAAAAACAGAGGTTAACCCTGGATTTATGAACTCTGCAGTTCGTTCCGTTCGTCGTTCGTGCAGTTGCCATACCGTTGCCGTTGCTGTTCGCGTTTTCATGATTTATATTGTTCAGTACGCAGTTGCCGACGTTGGAATTTGATTGGTCAGATTGACAGATTGTATGCTCATCTAATTTAATGTTGATTAATGTCTGTTGTGTTTACCCAATAATACACACATTAATTCAATTTTTTTACAAGCTACTTGCTTTTACGTTCATTTAAGCTTCATATTTGGTATTGAAGGAAATGCGTTTTTAGTAACATGCTTAAATTTCTATTTCAAAGTCGCAAATTAAGCACATGCATCCCGTTCTTACTGGGCACTTTTACAGTTTATGTGCCCTAAATTGTAAGAACTTTCAGAATAAGCTATATTAATTAACAAGCTGCTAAAGTCTGGATCCACAACGAAAATAACTCGATTTGCCATCTTGCCAGAAACATCAACAAAACACGGCCTCGTTTCGGCAAATGTCACTCTGTCACTCACGTGATATGAAGCTCTCTCTCTCATTGGTTAAATGGCCAACTGCACGAACGACGTCGCTGGCGAAATAAAATTTGGTTAATTACCAACGGCATGGAAACGTAATGGAAACGACAAACCTCAAGCAACGTCGGGATTATAAATTGATACGTGCGCGCGCGTATGTTTATTTCTGGAACGGCGGCAACTGCGGACTTCAAACGGCGAACGGCACCAGCTGCAGAGTTTAGAAACCCAGCTAAGAATTGAAATCCATTCAGACCTTTTTTAGTTAAGTATACAGGACCTGTCAAGAAGCATACTGGAATCTTTTCTCAATGGAAATAACGGCATAATAAAAGCTTATTATGTGCAATATTATTTCTAATGTATGACCACTACGTAGATGCGAAAGATGAACTTTATAGTTCAATATAATATATATATGTCTTACCTAAAAAAGTTAAATACAAAGTAAATTCCGTAGGTATGTGAAACAAATTTATCAATCAATTGCAAATCCTCAAAATTTATCTACAAGCTAAGGAACGTTCTTCCTGGTAGCGAAATAATCTAACATTTTTAATACTCAATTCCACAAACAGTTCACAAAAATAAAACATTATGATATAGCAAAATTTTATAGCTTGGAAAATCCATCGCATGATAATTTTAGATAAGAGTGACAAACTAAAAAACACATCACTAGCACGTCGAGACTCTTATATCTACTTCTTACACATTATTTTGAAATAGTGCCATGTTTGAATGGTAGCTTATTTTGAAATATACATATATTTAATCTAGCTTATATTCAAAAGCTTATTGGAATAATTAAGAATTAGAAAAGAAAAATTATGAACTTTGCTTCAAATTACGAAAATTTTTCACATTGAAAAAGTACTCTTCTACAATTTTTTTTATGAAAAGTCAAAGCGGCAGCGATGTTTTTGTCATTAAGAGGTAGTTACAAATAGATAGCCTTGTCAATAATAAGAAGCATTTGTCAAACTGTGACTTACTTTGAAGCTTCTTTCACAAAATGTACACCAATATCGAATATGCGGATATGCTATGAGTTATGTGGCAATGTCACAACTTTCAATTTCCAGTTGGCAATAATGATATTTTGCAAAAGTGTTTTACGAATTCTGTTGAATTTACCGTAGGTTCTTTCACCTGTTAAGTACCGGAGTTTTTAATAATTACGAAGCAACATGTATTTTATGTAATATTAATTAGGCAGATTATCTGAAAAAACATTGTTGAAGTCTTTCTGAAAAAGTTTTTTTTGCAAATATCTCACTTTTTTACTTTTTCTGTACTCCTAAAACACCCCCAGACAACACGTCCAAAAGATTGACGCCAATTTTGAATCACCCTGTATATAACTATTTGTGACAATATACAGAGTAAATAAAAAATGATAACAAAAACAAAAACAAAATTCAATATAATCTGAGAACATTAGAGAGAATAAATTATTAACATTTTATTGAACTTTTATCGAAATGATAATTTAGAGCAACAAAATATTTGAATGGCCATGGGGTCGTTTTCATCACTTCTTTCAGGAATATATTTATGGAAATTTTTTGATCAAATTTCATAAATAATTACCAATTTAAACTAATATTTTGGTGGAAATATATTGATGATGTATTCAAATTATAGTAATGGGGAACGGAGACCAAAAAATTGATGAATAATTATAAAAAAAAAAATATTTTTAAAAACTGAGATATTTGCAAAAAAGTTGAATAGAAGGACGGCAACTATGTTTTTCAAGATAATCTGCCTAATTAATATTACGTAAATACCTGTCCACCTTCAATTTCTGGCGCCAATCGTCAGCCCTTTGTTGACATAAGTTCTTACAGCTTCTGCTATGCTTTATCCCATAACAAAACGCATATCCGCAAATTCGTGAAAGGAGCTTCAAAGTAAGTCACAGTTGACAAAAGGTATCTATATATCTATATATATCTGTCTGCAACTTCCTGTTAAGGACAAAAAACATTGTTGCCGGTTTGACTTTTCCTCAAAAAATTGTAGAAGATATTTTTTCAATATCAAAAATGTTCTTAATTTGAAGTAAAATTACTATTTTTTCTTTTCGAATGCTTAAGTATTGCAATAATGCAAATACATAATATTTGTTGATACAGTTGAAATTCGATTTGGAACTTTTAATCTTATAGAAATGTTCGGAAAAAAGTTTTCATTATTTTACTCGTATTCTTCAAGTGAGGCTCTATATCCCCCCAAAAAATGACGCCAATTTTGAATCACCCTGTATATTTGCTGTTATATTTAAAACAAAATTCCATAAAAATATCATAATTATGTAGGTACATGTGTCTATTTAAAATGTTTAATACTATCTAGCCGTTTTCGACAAAAAATCTAACTCAAATTAACAATAAATATGTACCTACTCCCATATAAGGAAGAAAAATATAAAAATTTCAAATATCTCAAAAACAGTTAGGTACACCAATGTAGGTAGGTACTAGCATAACATTTAAAATGTATTCTAAAACGATTTTGTGAAAAGTGAAATTCTATGAAAAAAAATTATAATTATTTCCGTTATAATCGGCATTGCGGCGTCTGCGGTCGCCCCCATTAATTTTTTTTAAATATTTGTTTGCCATATTAATTTTAAGAAGAGACGGAAAGGGGGGGGGGTTGAACCGGATATGTAATAATCAGTATAATTTTAATATGGGTTTAAAATGCCGATAACTGTTTATTAGAAGAAATATTGGTGTGATAAATACCACCCGGGCAATGTTTACCTTCTGTTTATGTGTCATGTTTATCCATTCCATTGATAATAACGTCCGATATTGGACCGAGAAAAAAAGTTATTCAGGAGTTATGCAAGTTATGACGAGATTTGTTGTGTCCACTGAAGCTTCGTACAAAAACTTGCGATTTGTGTCTATCATGTAGTATCATTTTGCGGAATGCAATGACTCAGTTATTTACAATATCACTCGTGTTTGATAAATTTCTGCCCGAGAAAAGTTCTCTTTATCCAGTAATTTTTAATCATTATTTAGTAATTTAACATAATTATACACCAATATCCCAATTGAATATGCAATAGTGTATAAGAAATAAATGGAAGGAAATCAACAACATTCAACAATTCCAGAAAAATAATTTATTGAAGCGGAAGAGCTATGCCTAAAATCTACATATTTCAAGTTTGAAGAAAAACATTATTCACAAACATACGGTGTAGCAATGGGTTAACCCATATCAGCAACAATTGCAAACCTTGTTATGGAAAGCTTGTGAAAAAAACATAATAACAAGCCTAAATTATAATTATAAACCAACTTTTTTTAAACGCTATGTGAATGATTGCTTAATGTGTTTACCCAAAGATAAAATTCAATATACCCTAGATAAATTCAACAATTTTTGCGACACCATAAAATTTACAATAGAAAATGATAAAAATCAATCAATAAATTTTTTAGAC
>NW_026018814.1:12809709-12810875 GCF_020466585.1 Dendroctonus ponderosae
ATACAAAAGCAGTAAATTTCAGATCAGATACCGACAACCTTAGCAACATTTACCAAACCCTAATAAAGCCATAAGTATGAAACACCCAGTACACTGGTGAAAAATTAAAAGTATTTCTGCTTATTTCATTACATACATACTACTCTCGCAAATGTAGAAAATAATTCAGACAAATTTAAGGTTTCAAGAAGGTAAAGACCTAAAAGAATCTGATTTTTACCAATCATGAGATAAGTTTTTCCAGTGTTTTGCTCTCCCAAAAGGAAGGATTTTTTCCCTCAAAAACTGATGAATGTTTTAACACTTTGTAAATTATAGTTTTTATACAAAATGTATTAATTGTGAATTGGTGTTTGTAGTTTGTGTAAATTTTAAATCTGATGATGGCGCTGTTGTCTTGCCGAAACGTAATGAAATAAACGATGTGTCAACATGTTTGATTCACACTTTGACTGAGACCCAGGAAAGATAAGAATATCATAACAAATACACGCAGTCAGGAAAATAAATCAGAATTTATCCAGTAATAACAATGTAAAATTTAGTTTAAAACACTTACCGTGTTGGATGTAAATAAAATGCTACTGTCCATTTTCAGTCCAGCTGTGGAAGATTGTGAATTGTCGCTGTCATTAGAAAAATCCGAATTGTAAGACATGCCGTCGCTCATTTCCATTTTGATTAACATAGCGGACCGATATCAAAAGTTGTCCTTATCACAGACCGAATTCAGCCTTGAAAGCTGTACTTAATAAACAGCTGCTACAAAACTAACGCGAGAATCGGACAGGAAAACAACCGAAACTCCAAACTCTGATTTATTTACAACATTTGACAGGTCACGGACACTTGTTCAACCTGTATATTACGAGAAATATTCTCTGGATGAGTCACTACTGTAGGGATACCCTTTCTCAGAACCACCGACCGATTGTGTGATGTCAGAACTAAAAATAGACCGATGAATAGCGATTGTTTCGACCAATGGCGTGGGGCGTTCCAGCGTTGGGAGTCGACCGATGCCGATCGCGTCACCGAACTGTTCGCGATGCCCAAGGTCGTTTTTCCTGATGACTCATCGTTTGTTTCGCTTGCGCCCACGAAATGTACGCCAAACAGTCCACATTACCCTTGTCTACGGTCAAACTATTCCAATATGAACTGAA
>NW_026018814.1:12811874-12822683 GCF_020466585.1 Dendroctonus ponderosae
CGTTGGTCTTTATGGATGACGTTTCAATGAATGGAAAAAAGTTCGTTTTAACCGAAAGTTCACTATAACCGGGTTCACTATAAGCGGACTTTACTCTATATCAATAGGAATTGTATTGTATTGTATTGTATGTGTATCAATGCCTACTACCATAAAATCTTAATTTTGCTAATTTGAATTATTTATCTTGACCGAACATAAACATGTTATACATGGTTGAAGGGCATATTTAAAGGGGAATTTARAAATGCAGAAATTCAACATGGCGCCCATAAGAAAAACAAACACTGACTTCGGCTTYATTGAACATAGTGGGCCTAGATTATTTTTTACTTTATTGTCAAATTYACGCTCATTTCTTACCYCCACCCTRAAAATKTCGTTATTGTATCTTTTATAATAAACACGATATAAAGGATTTTAYAAAACGCACTTTTTTCTTTTCTTYCCTGTATATCCGTTGCGAGTTCAAAGAAGTTGATGACAGATGTCYCCATTTGGTCCACTCTGTATCTTTAACGGTTTCCAATATCCCCAATRTCCATCATTTTATACTGGACACACTGYATAWCGTGAAATACGCCGCCACCCAGAAGTTGAATTGAGCGGGACYWTTTAGTTAMTCTATGGGCGGGACACATCGCAAAARGCCAAGACTAGTGGTAGCCCTGAGCCCCAACCTTGAGAGGGCCCCGCGATCTCTGAATATTCAAAAAATGTTYACAATTTACTGCCCTTAAGTGGGCCCCATATCCATTTCAGTCTMGGGCTTTGCGCGAGCGGCTATAATCCGTCCTTGCAAGTGGAGCGGTAGAATAATAGAAGATAAGAGGTCATGGAGCATCCAGTAAACACAAATGATCCGTGGGACGTTCTATTTTGATCTCCGTTGTCCCACATGGGATGATCCTTGGTAGGATGTTCCTAGGCCGTCCTTCGTATAGCTCAAATATCTCATGCAGATCCCATGCGAGTCGTCCCGGAAACGATATATTTTTTGCTCCCAGGGACGTAATGAACAGGACGTATATCTAGTAATAGTAAAAGACACTATCAAACAGACATTTCACATAATAAAATATCCATATAGCTTATACCGATGACCGTATCATAGGCATACGGAGTCCTAGGTGCAAAGATGGCCCCACCTGACAGTGGACTTAGGTTAGAAAGGAAGTTTAAGGTGGAAATCCCAGCAAAAGAAAGCTGGAGTTCTAGGACGGTGACGGCCCGAAAGAGGGATTGTCCGGGGCGGGAGTGTACCGGCAAGACACCAATCTGGGAGCAACTATTTCATTGGGAGGCTGGACGACTTTTTTCAGGCGGAATTATATGCAATCCTCGAGGTTGGTGCAGACAAAGAGGTCAGAAGGAGAGATTTACATATACTCTGGCAGCCAGGCGGCCCTAAATGCACTTCTCAGTGTTAGGATGGGCATCAGACTGATCCAGGAGTGCTGGGATGCCCTGAATAAAGTGGCAGAACAGAAACAGGTAAATTAATTCAGAAAACAGATTCCGGCGCACATGGGGTTCGCGGGGAACGAGCAGGTCGACCCATTGACCAGGCGCGGATCTTCTGAGAGCCCAATAATTGTCGAACTTCACATAGGGCTAAGTAACAGACAGGTAGCAAGCGCACTCAACGACTGGGCCCTTAAAGGTACCACAGAGCGTAGAGAAAGGCGGAAGGGTGTAGACAAGACAAATAATTGATTCGTATGCCAGGTCAGGACAACGCAACGTCCAAATGGCTGATGTCAAGGACTCGCTGGGCCCTGAGAACTCTAGTTGGGGTCATGACAGGCCACTGCGGTCTGAGCAGACACTTACACCTACTTGGAATCGGTGTCTCGTATGTCCACAATGTGGAACGACAGATGAAACATCGTATCACCTTCTAGGAGTTTGTCACCACTGGTCGATCATGAGGAGGCGCCTGCTAGGAGCATCCACACTCACCTGCACGGAAGTCTTACATAGAGCGGACACGGATCCTCGCCTTCGTCAGGACGCCTGGGTGGTGAAGAAGAGGGATAGTAAGGCGGGGGTGGATGGAGGGGGAATGGTGAAAAGGGCCTCTAAATCCGAGGGATAATTATTACTTGCCTCTGCGTTAATGTGTCACAGTTGTTCATGTCATCTTAAAGACGCCAAAGAGGCGGATAGCTTAGGTTAGGTATCTGTTGTCCATGGACGATTGTTGCACATTTTAGTTGCAGTGTTTTGAGTTTTCGTACGTGTTATTGTGTTAGTACAGACAAAGTAAGTAGCTAATTTAGATTTTTATCACTTTCATGTATGATTTTCGTTTATATGTATAGAAGTATGCCGTAAAGCGATGCCTAAAACGCCTAAAAATTGAGCAAAATCTTTATATCACCGTTAAATAAATGAAAGAACAAGTACATTATAAAATAGTTTATAATGTTCTAATGAGGCCAGCATTCTAATGAGGGCCTTAGAATCTGATTTCGCCTGAATCTCGATGTGATCCGAATAGACTTGTATCCGATAATGAACAACTTCTAACCCACGTTTCAAAATCATAGTTTCCGGATCCGACCTTCTTTTGAAACACTGGGACTGTACTGTACATGTATAAATTAATAATAGCATTTTATTCTCCTGGCTAAAACCTACAGGGTCAGGCCATTAAACCAGGAGAAAAAATTAACATCTTAGCCAATTTTGGATATTATTTTATTCAATAAATTTACAAATATCGATACACAACCATGAGAATCTAACACACAAAATTAAATTATAAAATTAGACTAACAGTATTTAAAAATATGGCGTATTCATTAGAGTATTCTTCAGTAACCAGAGTAGATCGCTTGAGTTTGTGCATGTTGTGGCTGCTGTTGTCTGTATCCTCTAGTTACGGTGGTGTACTGCGTTTGAGGAACTGCCTCGTACCTTTGCTGCGATCTTTTGTTTGGTGAAACAAAATTCTGAGTTGACGGACTGATTATAGGCTCCAAAACATATCTTGGCCTAGAGTATGCGTTTGTGTATCCGTAATCATTCCCTGAACTAAATCCTGTCGGAAAGGCTCGTACTGGTAGGTTCGGAAGGGTTGGGTTTAGAGCGTCGTTCAACGTTACATCATATTCATTCAAATCTAAGGGATTTTTGTCTGCGATTTTAGGGCGTTGGGTCGTTCGAGGACCTACAAATTCCTTCGTTTTATAGGACTGCTGCCTTGAAGGTTCAGATTCGATTAATTCCTGGGCTTCAGCAGATGGTGCGGTATATTGGGGACGCGTTGGTGATTTAACTAAAACCGGAGATGGTTTAAATGCTGGCTTCCTGACATTTTGAAGTTCTTCGGTATTAGAAACATCTGTCTCCGGTTCCTCTTCAAGATAATCCTCTTCAACCTCTTTGCTTGAATCTATTTGTTCGCCGTTTCTCGATTCCTGAGAATCGTTTTCAGGAATTGATTTATCTACGGCTTTAAGCCCAACAGGCTGTAACCCTCTGGAACTATATGGGCTTCCTCCGCGACTTGGGAGAAATGGACGTTTTATTACTCTCATTGATGGTTCCCTCCTTGGTGGCTGCGGTGGGCTGGTTGTAGTGCTAGTTGAAGTTGTAGTTGAACTAGCTTTTTTCGTATTTTCCGACACACTTTGTTCTGCTACCTCTTTTTCTTCGTCCAGATACTCTTCGTCCTCATATTCCTGACTGACTGGGGGTTTTTTCTTCAAGGCAGAAGAAGGTCTAAAGTTGTTTCTCAGTACGGCATGCTTTGGCCTAGACGTCGTTTTATCAATAGTTTCTTCGCTATCAGGTTTGCGCTTTCTTGGTCGAGAATCACTTGGTTGAGATTTGGATTCATTATTTTCTTGTCGAGAGCCGCTTGCTGGTTTTCTTCGCCCTTTACTTGGGCGTGCAGGCTCGATTTCTTCCTCAGCATATTCTTCTTCTTCCAACGGAGTTTCAGTGGTAGTAGTTCTACTAGTGCCACCGTTATTAACTCCTTTATAAGCGTATTTATCGGCTGCATTCTTTGGCACAGGTAAATTGATCTTGGGCGCCACTCTGGGTCGATCATAAATGGTGCCAGTGCTTGGCTTTATAATTGGTCTGCCATCATTACTGTTAGCATTATCCTCTTTATTTTCTTTAGGTCTTTTTCTTGGCCTTTGTTCATTGTTGCGGCTATCCTCTGGCTCAGGTATATCATCTTCTTCATATTCCTCAACAGGTTGCCGATTACCCGACTTTTTTCTGCTGGGGTTTCTATCATTACCTCGCTTACGACTTCGAGTATCTTCTTCTTCTTCGTCAGAATCAGCAATCGGACGTTTGCGGCGATCGTTCGTTTTTGAACGTTTAGGAGCTAGAAACAAAAAAGAATAATAGAGAATTTATAGTACAATTAACTTAATTTTTATCCTAATCGTAATCTCCATTTACTGATAGGCCAAAAATATTTTTTTTGCATATAGCGAGATCATACAGTTTTGTTAATGTAGTAATAAATACTTGAGAGAATAATACGCTAGAGTACGGTTCATGATTTTATCACCAAATAATATTTGAAGATTATTTCGAAAATCATCTGTCGTCTTCACTATTAAATGCATGAAGTGATTTAAAAAATGGCAGTTGCATATTGGAGTCTAGATAAGTACAAAATATATTAAATTAATCGATTTAAATAAAGCTTTTTTTATGTACATACAGCAGGAAGTTTACTATTTTTTCATAGCTTAACTCAATTGAAATGCAATTAATAAAAAACTATTCAATGTAACTTTATAAAAAAATATAGAAGATTTAAAGTTTGGCTACCTGCTACAAAATCTTCATCCTCAAATCGGTCATCTACCTCTTCATTATCATCGTTTTGAGGTTTGCGCCGCTCTTGGTTCCTTCTCTTGTACGGACGCTTTCTTCCATTTCCTCTTCTAGCTTCGTACCTTAAAATCACATAAGGCATTAAAATGGGTTTGCATTACTTATACAGCGCGTTTCTTCTATGTGCTAATAATTTCTCTGTGAAGGCGACTAGTCCTTCATAGTTCAGCGATCTACGTGCGTTCAAGTTTATCATTCCTCCGATTTCTGCAGTAATAATATATTTTGTTTTCAAATTAAACCGTTCTAAATTGGAAAACCCACTGTAAATTGGAAGCTTAAGGAAGGGATAATTGAGTTCATAGGTAACGATTAATTTGGTTGACTATACCTTTGATCTTCATATTCATCATAATCATCGTCATATACAGGCCTGGGTCGGGGTCTGGGCCTAGCTCGAGGTCTCTCGTCATAGTATTCGTCATCATAATAATCATCGTCATAATACTCCACTGGTGGTCTTCTTCTACCTCCAGGACGACGACGAAATCCTCCTAATTAGACGAATAAAACGTTATTTTAACGAAAACACTGACTGACAATTAGTATAATATGCGCTTTTGCTTTTCAAATTTTATTAACTTCAAATTTATTACATAAGAAATAATGTATGAATATCAATAAGAAATACCTCCGGGTCTTCTGGTAGGTCTGCCTTGTGGAGTGATTGGATCGCCACCATTGGGTGGGGCAGTGGTGTAAATGGCTGCTTTTAAATTTACAGGAGCACTAGTAGTGGTAGATTGAGCTTGGTAGAGAGCATCATTTCTGAAAATAAAATACATACACAAATTAACTATTTCTTATTAAAACCATTATATTAAAAATATTCCATATATATATTTATTTACCATATCTATTTTGATAGTTGATTGAGTGGAAATTGAAGAGCATTGGAGGTATTTTTATGAAAATTGCTCATATAGAAAACACAGTAAACTAAAAAAAGTGGAAAGTAATAAGCATGTGAAGAAATGATCAATGACTGTTTGACAATTGCAGTTAAAACTGTAAAATTTTATCAAATACGCAGTGTTAAATCTACAGTTTTCCAAAACATTATCCTCAGTTTCATCTATTCTACGCGTTGTAAATGTTGTTGACTTACCTATGCCAGAATTTCTTTGAATTTACGCAGTCTACTTCTGAGACGAATTGACAAATAAATGTTTTTTGATCAAAGGCAGTATAGTTGGCGCATAGGAAGTCGAATCTCGTACCAAATAAGCAGTGATGGTAAACCTGAAAAATAGTAGTAGATTATTCCTATATTACATTTAAAATCTACATTTCCGAAGAATAGCGTATTGTACATTTTAGTTTTCAAATAAAAATAAATAGGTACGGTATTTTTAAAATTCACCCCCTCAACCGGTGAGAGTAAAACGAAATTTGTTTTACATTTTATTACAGTTCGTGTGTTTTCAATGTTTTCGTTAGATAAAGAAATTATTTTCGAAAACATTGAAAACTCTGACTCTGGTCAACTCTTCTTTAACGTTACGTCACAAAACTTATGTAGCATCTAGGTGAGTTGAAAATATTTAATATCAACCTGGAATGTACTTTTCCAATTTGTTTACTTGGTCTCTTGCTGTGTGGGTTTATAGAAAGTTGGATTTTAATAAAAAGACAAAGTAAACGCACGGTAGGCTTTAATTCGTCGCAGAGAGCAGGCAGCAGCAACAATAAGAAAAATCCGATTTCTTTACTAGGGACCCTAAAGTCATCGGTGGTTTAGTTGTGCAGAACGTTGCGTTGCGTTAATGGAAGGAACTTTTAATTTATTCATAGTTAAGTTAGACAAAGTCACAGAGAATTATACAAGTTTTAGATAGATAAATTTTGGGCTACAGGAAAGTTGATGACTTTTTTTAAGAACAGCTTGGGCTAGAAATGAAAAAAAAATCATTTAGTGCTCGTTTCAGACATTGTAATATAGTAATTACATTGTGACAATAATTATTAGAACAATATTTTGACATTGTCATCAATATGTTTAATTGAACGTGTATTAATTTCTTAAGATATTTAAATAGAAAATATTTATATTTCGGGCGCATTCACCATTCCGTCAAGTCATATGATTATTTATGTCGCTGCTAAAGAAAATTATTATTTGATTAAGACGTATTTTTTGGCTATATTTTGGTGCCCAAAGCAAACGACCAAACTTTTGCTGGGAAAAGATGTCAAGCTCTTTAGCGGTTTATGGAGAACGTTCTGCAAAAAAATTATGATTTTGGTAATATTGAAAGAATGTTACCATGTATTTTAATGGAACTCGCTGTGAATTTGCTCCTATGCAAGACTCATATTCTGATGAGTTTTGGTCCATCCGCTCCGAGCAAATGGTAAATTGTGATGTCTTGGTTCAGAAATTTACAAAGGTTAGATCGTGTTCTGTTTAGCCAAAAATATGAAAGTACCATTTTGGCTATACGCTTATGGGACACCATGTACAGGGTGTTTCCTCCTAAGTTGATATCCCCCTTGATCGCTTGTTTCAAAAAAATTGTGAAAGTGACCAACACAAAAGTTGTTTAATAATATTTAATTTTTTAATTCTGAATTTACAATTAAAATATAATACACGGAAATAAATATATATTTTTCTAATCAGGAAAGAAATCCTATTGGTACCTCTAAAAATATATAGGGTGTTTTATTAAAAGCGGGGCGGTATTTCAAATTGTGACATTTCCGTGTTTTATATTTTGATTTTATATTCAGATTTAAACAAATTGAGTAAAATTAAACAACTTTTGTGTTGGTTACTTTCAGAATTTTTTAAAAATAAACGATCTAGGGTGGTATGTCAATTTATGAGGAAACACCGTGTACAAAAGTACATTTTTATTTATACAGGGTGGTAATCAACTAATTCTGTATAATCATGTTTATTCTGTAGCTCGCTATCAGTTCTTTCTCGAAAAAGTGTATGAATGTTCAGTTTGCACCCTACAATCCACAAAATCAGTAAATAATCGAATTCTTAGATGGAAAATGTAGAATAATTCTGGCAGTTTGTGAAAGTGTAGTGTACTTCTTGAGGATTAATGGGTAGAAATTGGAGGATAGGGCCCCATCTTGCAGAAAGCTTGTAAGAGTGACCTCTAATCTATAAATATTTTGGTTTAAACCGATTTCAGTTTTCTAGCAAGCAACTGAAATTATATGGATTCTTTATATTTCTCTCTCTGGGAATTATTTGGGCGGCTTTGTATTTTTGTACTAAGCTTATCTGAACCTTTTCGCTAAAGAACCGCTTCAGATATGGAAATTTGGGTATTCATTACAATTAGCCTCAGCTTACTGATAGTGTGGATTTAGTTCCGATTAAACAGTTGATTCCTTCACCAGAAATTTTTACTCTCGGAATATTTATGCGGCTTTGTATTTTTACATCAAGCTCATCTGAAGCTTGTCTCCAAAGAACCGTTTCAGATATGCAAAAGTGAATTCCAGTTTTATGCTTTCTGTTAAAAAAAGTCAAGAGTTTTTTTGCGTAAAAGCGTTCATTTTCAAATCAATATTCACGAAGCGCCCAAAATTCTGGATTTTATGCAATTTGAGTCAACTTTCGAAGATTTGAAATAATTTTGACGATATTTAGAGTGCACTATTCATTACTGAACGGACAACTCTGAACGTGTAGAGTATTTTTCGTTTCCGAGTTTTCTATTATAACACATCGCGTCTCACTGTGGCGCATTTTTAATTACGCTTAGCATTTAATCCAGGGGCGGATTAAAGCATTACGAGGGCCGGGGCTGGAATTTCAAAATCTACTTTCACTACCTAACAAAAAATATCACCTGCAACGCAACTGCACCGGTGAGTTATTGTGCCCGTGCGTTGGATTGGCTCAACAAGCCAGTTTAGCAAGACTGTGCCAACTCCTGAAAATTAACTGAAATGCCCAATCAAAATGGAGAATTTTTTGCCACAAATCTATGTGCCAATGATATGAACTGTGTAATTAAATGACTTCTATACTTTAATGTATTTGTTATTATTATTACATTGTAGTATTATTGTTATTCGATGGAAAGTACTTGTACGGTATTCTTTATATGTCAATTATCGTAACGGTTATTTCAATTTGTTAACTTGTTATTAATTTTTCCTTAGGTTGTTTTTGCATTGTGCAATAAAAAAAAAATTTTGCTTTTTTAAAACTTTTTTAACAGGTTCAGAATTTCAAAATTTATGTTACAAGTGGATTCGACAATAAGAAATTCATTGCAGGTTGATTAATAAAACATAAACATAAGGTACGTTTCCTATGTACATTTTCTTTAGTTCACATTTTCAATCAGGACCAAATAAATTATAATTTGTAGTTGAAAAAGTTTAATTTGTATTATATCTTTTAGAAACAACATAAAAAAATAAATTCTTGTTACACGATATTTTAACAGCAAGTTTTGATTGATTGATTTCTTGCACTTTAAAACTTGCAAGTATTGGAAAACTATAAACGGAAACAGGAAGTATGGTCTACCGCCTATCAGTAATACTTGCTTCAGCTTTTAGAGACTTAAGACGGAAGACTTCCTGTTTCGAAATAATAACTATAATTTATAGTTTTATAAGACAGTTGGACATTTATGGGAGGGTCCACGATTAACATGATTTACATATTATTTAAAGGTTAAGGTATTCGATGACTGAAAAAATGCATGGATGGAGGATAAAAAATTATTTCAATTTATTTCTTTCTTTGTCGTGCACTTGTAATTACTGATTGCATTACGCTCAAAAGGTATTTCCTCACCTAGCAATAACACTAAACTTATTTAATTGGCGCGACAAAAAATGTAACCTTGTCTTGTCGATATAATATTGTTCACTTTCACTCTACCATGTAATGGTTACCAGGTGAAATTAATCGTTTTAACCGATTTACTAACGCTGTTTCAATAGAACAAATTGACTGAATAACAAATGAAAATTACTGTTGTTTGGAAAATGTCCCATTTAGGCGTCCAAATTATCTGGTTATAAATATAAAATTCTGAAACTGAAACTGAAAATTTTTTCTGATAGAAAGGCGTTACACAGCTGTAGGTATATTGGAGGAAAATACTGCCATTCTCAGACAATTGCGATTTGTATGTTGGAGGAGGCGCGACCGAAAATCTGCCTTTTTATTGTAGTAGGTAGGACGCATAGGTGTTTTATGAGCAAATGTTTTATAAATTGTAATTGTTTAAATTCCCGAGTAAACAAAAAAATATGACTACTTAACAAAACTATGATTGTGTATCAATGCCCCAAACACTCTTTAGCGTTGGTGCTAATAAGGAAATTGTCACCAATGTCGTTTGTAGCTGAGGCAGAAAAATCCCCATTATCTTAAATAGTTTTGCGGACAAAATAGATTCAGAATTTTTTGAGCAATCAGGCCAAACATCTAAACTATTTTATTTATATGAGTACACAATTTCTATTCCAAAAAGGTGGCTCTCTTACGTGTAAGATATTCATTCACTTCAATAGATAACAATTTATCTGCAAGCAGCAAGAACTCAATTATAGAACTCAGGCTGCGGCTCAAGTTCGACCAATTTACTCTTTTGAGTATGTAGGTATGCAAGGAAAAAAATGTAAATCATAATGGCTACTCAAGTTTTATGGTAGGCCTGGGTAACACTGTGTTGATTTGCGCTTTTGAGTTGATGCCGCTTTGTGCGTTGGTGCGTTATAACTTATCGCGCCGCACATCGAATTGCGCTTAAATAATTCTTGAAATAAAAACTTTTAAAGAACATTTTTAATTAGTTGAAATCTCGCTGGTTTCTATTCGATTCAATACATATGGCTCGAAATTCAAAATTAAATTAATGAAAGATCGGTGCTTGGCGCGGTTTTCATTTAGTTGTTGTTGACTGTCGTTAAATTGGTACGTGAAATATTCCTTTGGAAATATTG
>NW_026018814.1:12823564-12859716 GCF_020466585.1 Dendroctonus ponderosae
CTTTATCAGCACCAGGAGTCTACAGAGTTCCGTGCAACTGTGGAAGAGCATACATCGGCACCACAAAACGAAGCATAAACACTAGGATCACGGAGCACAAACGAAGTTGCAGATTAGGACAAACGGAAAAATCAGCAGTAGCGGAGCACGCACTACTAGACGGCCACCAAATACGCTTCGACGAAGTTGACATTCTGCACCAATCTGAAAGATACTACCCGAGACTCACCAGGGAGGCCATCGAAATATTTAAACACCAAAACAATTTCAACAGAAAAGAAGAAATTACGGCACTCAATCCAGATTGGAAGCGCGTTTTGCGCCAAACAGCATGTGCGCCGAAGCGTTGGAACCCCCACCCATACCCCACGCATGAGCACACACGGCTGGGCGGCATAAATACGACTGGGAATCCAGCAGTTGAATCACTCTTAGTCGGAAAGCACGGGAGATCACTTCGCCCACTGCCTCATCGCAATAATTATGAATTAATTCAATCGCATTCTTAAATGGAAAATATGGAATAATTCTGGTAGTTTGTGAAAGTGTAGTGAACTTCTTGAGTATTAGTGGCTCGAAAATGGAGGATGGGACCTCAGCTTACAGAAAGCTGATAAGAATGATCTCTAATCCAAAATTCTTTTAGCTTTAACTGAGTTTAGTTTTCCGACAAGCCACTGAAGTTTTATGATTCTGTCTCTTTATGAGTTCAAATAAGTTTCGCTTTGGGCAGATTTGCTGTTGTACTAAACACATTTTCTTTTTTCTTTCCGAGTGGCACTATAAAGCTTTTGATAAGCTTAGCTTTACTTTGCCCCTGGTTGCATATCTCAAGGTTTTCTCTAAAGAACTGCTTCAGAAATTCATATGCAATTTGAGTTCCAGTTTTATGTTTTCTGTCGAAAAATATTAAGAGTTTTTGTTTTGTCTTTTTTTTTATTGCGAAATCAAAGAAACATAAGAGCCACAGAGTTCGCTTTTATACTATTGGATAGAGAATTGGAAATTCGATTCAGTTATAACAACGTGCGTGAGTAAGGTCACAAAAAGTCACACGAAATTTGAATATCAGATGTTAAGGTGCAATTTTACGCCAAAATTTCATTACAAAAAAGTCGTCTAGAGAATGTCAATCATTCAAGTTCCTACTGACTTGACTGCCTACTGGAATTTCTTAATGAAGAGTCTGCAGTTGCACAAACTCGTTCATTTTCAAATCAACAATTGAGAATCGCGAAAAAGTCAGGATTTCATGCGATTTGATTTAATTTTTGGATCAATTTTGACGACTTTTGGATCGCACTCTTCTTTACTGAACGCATAAATCTGAACTATCGCATCGCGTCTCACTGCGCCGCACTTTGAATTGCGCTTAGTATTTAACCCAGGAGCGGATTAAAACTTTAATAAGCCCGGAGCTGGAATTTAACATCTAACGATGCAACGCAACTGCACCGGTGAGTTACTGTACCGGTGCGCAACTTCTAAAATTTAATACTAATTTTAATTTGTTAAATTCAATGTCTGCTTGTCAGTTCAATTTTTTAAAGTGGAAGATTTTGTTCGAAGATCACTCAACTTTTGATATTCTACGTTCATTCGATTTGATGTTTTTTGCTCATTTTGCGTATGCTTCTTACAGTGTGCAATTTCTAAGCTAGACTCTAAGACGTTTCTTTTACAATTTATTTGTTAGACAAAAACACTGTGAGAATCTGTCAACTCAAGCCATTGGGCATAAAGGATGCCAGGCTAAAATATGAATTTGTTCTTTTTTATAAATAATTTGTTGCCAATTTTAAACATTATTGTTAAAACAGTGAAAATTCCAGCAACTTACTAAGTGCTTACTGTTATGTAAACATAATTTTCATATTTGCTGATGATATTATTAAGTTGCCCCTATGTAATAATGGTGCCCGTCAATAAACACATCTTTTACTTATAATTAACTGGCGTTTGAAGCGTTCTTTATCGTTCCACAGGCCCAATTCCTAATAAAATATTGGTGCTTTCTAATACAACTAAACGTTATTATTTATAAGACTACTTACTATCAACTATTAAAGCATATTTATAACTTACTTGACATTTATGAAGCACACTCGCGTAGAACCCATCATGCAACCCATCACACTTAAAGTCTAATACTTCGGGTACCTAAAAACATGTAATTTTAAGTTTTGCAATTAAATTAGTTGGTGAGCCATGAATGATATATTCAGTTCTACTGTTGCATATCAGTTTGAAGCGAAGGAAAAACTAATATTCAAAAAAATATTAATCAAATGATCCAGTGAATAGTGAATCATGTGATGAAAGAAGTAATAAAAAATATCAATGTAACACATAAAATAATAGCAGTAAGTAAGTACAGTTGCCTTTCGATCTTAGGTGTAAAAGTAAGTGAATGAAAGTAACTGATTGATTAAATGTAATCGTTAAATTTGCATGTTTCGTAGGATGTGCGCTAAAAATGTAGATGTTAATTTGAGTGATGTACAACACTAGAACTTATTAATGATATTATAAAATTGGCTGATAAACAAATGTACTTCACTTACCCTTTCATAGAAGGGATACTCCGACAAATTATAACCATTTAATTCTTTGGGCAAATTAGGATCCCAAATGTAGTCTATTTGAGGATTTCCTGTGAGAATTGGGCTCGTACTGTTCGTACCGTCTGTACTGTTGCTCTTTGTTTGCACCTCAGTAGTATTTGAACCCTGAAAGTAAGTTTTCAAAATCAAAATTCAATTTCACTTTTGGGCAAATCACTTTTTCATCTATAAATAAGGCCAAAAAGATATAGTTGTTTGTTACTATTCATAAATAAGACTGAAGCGAATTTGAAAAATTCATCCAGCAACAAACAGGGACAATTTAATCTACTACCTGAATCATATTGGGGAATTTTACTAATAATGAAAATTAAATATTTGAAGTTGCTTTCTTCTCCAAACCCCTCTTACATTGATTAATATTTTATTTTCTCGTATCGCTGCCATATTTTGCCAGAATTCAACAGACGAAGCAAAATTTAAAAAGGGCGGTGGACATAAATGAGCACATTCGCAAGACTAAGTACCTAAACAAATGAAAAAATCACACATAACTTGAATTGTTGCTACTGCTAATAATGCTACTGGACACGCATGTATACGTTTTGTTAAAGAATTAAATGCACGTTTCGGCTTCAAAACTATGTTTTTTCAACAATTTTTTGTAAATATTATGTAAACAACTGATGCAGAAAACCTATATTTATCATAATGCCACTAGCTAGAAACCTGAAAACATCTCACTGATTCCGCTGTTCGCTTGAGCAGTGCCTTCAGCGGTGCAGCTGCACTTTGCAAATAACAGCAAAACAATAATGGTTTGTTAATACAAAGTGTGACATTTTAATAGAAAGTCAAATCAAAATTACTTATGGGTGCAACTGATTCTCAACCTTGAATGCATCTAAATGATATTGGCGAGTCTGTTTAAAAGTAATTCCGAAAAATATACAGTCGAAAGTATTCAACACTAGTCTAAAGCTGCGTCCTCATCAAGTCGACACTGTCCTTCGACGATCGTATTATTTGATACTTTTACACTCATCGGGATCATGTCCCGATAACTCCCCCGAAGAAGAGCTACATTCCTACCACGTATGTCAGATACAGGCACAAGGACCCATTAAATCTATGATGTATCGAACAAAGGTACAGATTGAGCTGGGGTTAATTAACCGATTTCGAGAAGCCGCCCAAAATGTGAGCCCAGACTGCTACCAAGAGTACATGATAAAATGATTGGGACACAAACAAAACAGTTTATTTGATCGGACGAATTTACCATGTTAATGAGACCGATCATCTAGAAAAATATGGTTACCATCTTTCTGATCTAGTTTTTTTGCAAATATTTCAGTTTTTATTAAGAATGATTTTTTTCACTATTGTTGCAGTTCTCCCTAAACATCCCTACACAACGCCCGCACAGGAATGACGCCAATTTTGAACCACACTGTATATGTAAGGGCAGAGAGACCGTGGGTGGTAGGGTTTGTCGGTTTTTAAAAACCGGGTTTTTGGAGGAAATTATGAAACTCAAAAACCGGTTTTTTTAGTAGAAAATATCGCTTTTCAATGTATGAATAGCACGTAAAAAATGTGTAAAATTACAAATGTAGCCAAATGTACCAGATTGATAAAAACACTGTTGCAAGCGGTTTGGTTCTTGGATTCATTTCAGTCCGATATGATTTCAAGAAACACATGGTTTCATGAAATCATATCGTTTGTCTATTGGATGAATTAATTTAGATTTTATATCAGTTTGTCTTCTGGTTTCTTTATGTATAGTTAATAAATTCAGTGTTCAGTGCCATTGATCGTTATGTGATATAGATGATATTATACAAAATATAAGCAGGTAACATATTTTAATATCATGAAAATATAAATTTTAATTTGTATTTTTTATATATTTGTAGTCCTAAATGTCAGACGTATGGTATTATTTCAAAAAAGTAGAAAAATAAAAACCCCGTTAAATTTATTGCAATAAAATGCTTACTTGCAAAGGATCAAGCACAAGCAGTCTACATAATCATTTGAAAACAGTGCACGATAAAATAACCGAGAAAAAATCGTCTAATGCCGGCCCGAGTTCACAAACAAGTAGCCATAGAGGATTCTTAACTTTTGTGAAATTTGTGTAAAGAACTAGTTTAGAAGAAATTGTATCAAAGCTTGCTGCATTGGATGCATGGATAACAAATAGCTCGTTCATACGAGAGTCATTGCAACAACGAAATTATTGCTGACCAGAAAATAATAATCTAGAGTTATGAATGTGATTTATAAGTTTTATGAAACTATAAATGAATTAAATTGTATGCAGAATGAAGGGTAACAATTTTCTATAACTATAGATGAATGGACTGGAGGTAAAGGAAATCGAAGATACTTAAATATTAGCGTACATCAAGTTGAAAAATATTTTAATTTAGGATTAGCTCCGATATCAAGTACTTGCTATGCTAAAACAATGTTAAAACTGGTTTCTGAGAAACTAAAAACTTTTAATCTTGATTTATCAACTGAATATAGTTGCAGCAACAAATGATGGTGCTGCTGTTAGAAAAAAATTTGGCCACATATGACGAGCGATTAATCAACTGTGTTATTCACATGCCATACACTTAGCAGTTACTGATATATTATATAATAAAAATAAAAGTCCATTGGAAACAGATTTAAATCCTACAAGTGACGACTCTGAAAATGACGAATCTGATAATGACCGAAGAATTAGACTCTCTTGACATAAACAATTATAAATTCTCTGTTCCTGAATTATTGGATTATTACAAAAATAGCATTTATAAAGTAAGGAAAATTTGCAAATATTTCAGAAAATCCCCTGTCAAAAATAGCATTCTTCAGAATCAGGTAAAACGGAAATATGAGAAAGAATATAATCTTATTCTTGATTGTAAAACAAGATGGAATAGTTTAGAGGCCATGTTAGAAAGATTTGTACACCTAAAAAACAAAAAAAAAGCAAAAAATAAATAGAATATTTAAATTTATAATAAAATTGCCCGGAATAGAAAATACTCGGTCTTTTGCTTAATTGTCTTTAAAACTTAAATTGATTTGAATAAGTGTGTATGCATAAAGTTTATTTACTCTTGTCTTTCGGCTTTGATTATAATTGACATTATATAATTTACAGTTATATATTTTCTAATTGTTTTTATAAGTATCCATCTGTATCTAATAACATTGTTTTAAAAACAATAATTTGGTTATTATAAAAATATGAAAATATATTGGTTTTATTTATTCGAACCCTATGCTGAACAACTCGTTTCACTATTATAAAAATATTTACATCCTTATATGTGAAAATTATGCATAAACAACTAATAATTGTTTTTAAAGTTATTTAAACCTGTTAAACTATTATTTCTTTGTTCTGCTAAATTGCATAAAAACATTTTACTATAATAATTTCAGTCAAAAATTCCTTTTAATCTCTGTAAATTTTCTGTTAAAATTTTTGGTTCGAAATACAGAATTTTCGAGCAAAACATTTTCTTTATAAAAATTCGAAACCGGTTTTCTGGAAAAACTATTATTCGAAAACCGGTTTTTTTAAATGTCGATTTTTGTATAAATCCTAGTGGGTAAACAACTACAGTTACATTCCTGTAGGTCCAGGCTATTTATTAAAGTTTTGGGTTATTGCTTTGCGTAACTCTTTTATAGTTTGATGGCTACTACAACAACAGCATTTTTGCCTAGTGCTCTGTTGTTCTTGATTTTTGATATCGACTTTAGGGCCTTTTCTTTTGTTATCGCTGGGATCCCTTCCTTCTTCTTCTTCAGCCTTTGTTCATCCAGTTTTTGATGTAGACCTCTTTCAGTCTTTTCCATGCTTCTCTATTCCTGGCTCATCCACTTTCCTCCAGCTACACGTGCTATATCATCTATTAATCTCTTTCGAAGTCTTCCCATGCTTCCTTTCGCTTCTCAAGGTCTCCAAAATGTTGTGCTTTTCACTCTGTATGACGACTTGAGGCTGCCATCTGAGCCTCGATATTCTGTCCATAATGCCAGTTATCTTAGTTCTTCGACGTATTTATTTCTTTACATCTTTTCCTATCCTTGGTTTATTATGCGGGGAATATTTTCAGATGTTTCTGCTTGTCTGAAGTTCATATAGACTTGATGTAAGATTCGTCGACGTCTTCAATTTGTCTTCCATCTTCATTGTTATTTGTCGATTTTCTCGCATAGTTATTTCAGCTTTTCCTTAGTTAGACATGGAGGCATAGCCTTGGATAATTTTAATTTCTTCAGTGTTGCTGAAGTTTTAAAGTTGGCACTTCCATGGTGTACAGAAGGGTTACACTTTCACATGCCACAATTTGGCGTAATTTGCGGAAGACTTAGAGCTTCGACAAGAAGATTGTTATGACTCACAGTCATAAAAAATGATTTAAATATTTTGTGATTTATTTCATTTCAAAGATATATATTTCTTATTGTGAGACCGATGAGAGTTATCATTATCCAGATTATAATTAATGGTATCTACCGGCTCCCCCCGATATTTGATAATAATGTTCGAAGGGTGTGTTAATAATTTACCAATTTACATTGCTTTAGTTTTTATTGCCAAATTTTGCTTCAGAACAAGAGTTCAAAGAAAACGCATAAGTATGGTAAGTAACCTGTTCTCCATATCTTTGAGACAGAGTATCTGTTGGAAACGAGCGAATACATTGAAAGCTAGCGAGTGTAGCCAAGCAGCTAGAGATCTGATAGCCTACGGTTTACGATAGTAAGTTGGTAAAGCAACCGCGACTGAATCTCTAGTTGTTGAAATCAGACTAAAAACAGTAATTAAACCGTTTTCAGTTTTATAAAGACAAGCACTACCTCCAAGTAGTGAAAACTATTTAAATGTTTTGTTCAGGTTTACATCCATGTCCAGACATACTTTGAATTTCCGCTAAATGCTTTTTATATCACATATTCAAAGCGTCCACCAGAAAACTTATTTTTAACACCATGCTGACATATCAGATCTAAACCTTCTTGTAATCAATGGAAAGTGATGTTGTAAGTGAGATTATAAAATATAGTTGATCAGTTATTTAATAAAATTATTTTTTACTGTTTTTCTGTACTTGCGAAACATTCCTAAACAACATTTATGTGGGAAAAGGTCAATTTTTATACATACATATATAAAAATTAAAATATGCAGAGGTACCTATAGTATACTTTAACAGAAAGCCACCTGCAAAGTCAACGAGCAATTTTGTAGTCCTAATAAAATCGTGTATCAATTAATTAAATTCTATACGGATTTGTCTGTCTAGACGATGGACTAGACAAAAATCTGGGTGTTAAAAATAATCAAATATCGCTAACCAATTCGATAAATAATCAAAATTCAAGTAGAAAGTGCCCCATCGATTTGGGTACTAAGTGTAATCGGTAATGTAAGGATGCATTATGTAATATTAATAGCTGTTAAATAATTCAATAAATAGATACGAAGAAGATTCGACCTACGCTGCATGGAAACAGGCTTTTTCCTTTCTTACCTTGAAGTTATTAAAACAAAATTTTACATTGTGAAAAGACTATTGAATTCCAGCGTGCGTTCCTAGAAATATTGAAGCCTTGAAAATAAATGTTGCACAATAATTTTTAGTTGCAATTTTGAAAGGGAATCACAATTGTGAAATATTCTAAAAACGGTTTGAATAATTGGCCAACCAGCATTCTAAGAAGAAAAATCACAACTTTACATAAAACCTTGTAAAATCGTGTTTAATAAGTCGGCCTGGTAAAGATATCTTAAATTAATAAAAAACGATTTAAAGGTGAGGGTGATATTTAAAGGTGAGGGGACTATTCTTGAGAATAGTACCTAATCTTGAAAGCTAGTTAACGTCATTCGCAAAATTCGATATACAATGTGTTTCGTATTGATGAGAGAATATTTGCTTGATAATTGGAATAGTATATTACGGTACAAGAGGCGAAAGTCGAAGTTCCCCCACTACTTGATTTTAATTGACTAGGCGTCGTGCATTACTGGTGGAAACCAGCCGGGGAAGTATAAGGTTTTCGAAAAAAGCTTTGAAAATGTTGTCAAAACAGTCAGCTGACAGTGAGTGACAAAGTCAAACTGTCAGTGTGCGTGGCGAAAGTTATTACTTTCCACACGGGATGAAGAACATTTGTAATGGTTAAAAGTGATGCTTTCGCCATCGAAAACAGTGGCAAAAGAACGTACTTTCCACCAGGCAAGCAAGAAAATTAAATTTACGTCAGATATATATTTCCAATGAGCTCCTTACCTACAAAAATTTTAAATTGATTCAAACATTAGGGTTTTGTTTTTCAAATTTTGTAAAAACGAATAAAATTTCAAGCTTAGAAATTGGTAGAACTTGAGTTAGTTAACAATTGCAGATTTTAGTTGTTGAAATTTGGCTTTGTGGAAAATATTTATGTAAGGACTAAAAACCGCAAGTGCTAACTTTAATTGTTAAATAAAGAAATTAGTTTGCTTCATTAATCTAGTTGCTAATGTGCACTAAAAGTCAAGTTAAAAATTTAACTGTTTATGAAAATAAAATATTTTTTGTTATTACCATAAAATATGTTTTGCTATTTTGATCAAACAATTTTCACAACATTATCACGCACCTCCCTAAGAAATTTAAATGTTATGAAATAACTGTATTATTAAAACGACAAATGCCTGACCTCTTTTTGAAGCTGTTGGTTACGTCAAGTGTTTTACTACAAGAGGCGAAAGTAGTGAATTTTGTGACAGAAAGATCATTTTGAAAAAGTGTGCTAAATCATACAATCGTAATACATTTCGAATAACCATTTGATATCAGAAATATCATTGTATTTTTCTAATTTAACATAACTATAGGAAGCAATATTCCTAATTTTAATGTCACCTTCTTTACGAAGTTTCACATTTTTATGTCGTCAACTTAAATTAACTGGAATGATCCAATATTTATTCCATCTTTAATAGACCCTCCGTTTTGACTTTTTCTAAATTTCTTATTTATTATGCATTCCGGAACTTCGTCTAGAGTAAAATTTCATCATATTTCCTTGTTAGCAAACTTTTACTCACCATTATTGAAAGAATTTGAATCAAATTCAAAGAACTGTCAAAACCTTTGAACAATAATTGAAGCAACAACAATTTAAAAACTAACTTTGAAGTCCTGAATTACTGAATTAAGAAAATAAATTAAAAACTAATCAAAATTAAATCCTGGGTTTCAGTCATAGTTAAAAAAAAAGTTCATTAACTAATTTTTTTTTAACTATCTGTTAGTTTAGAAAAACTGATGATGGTGGAAAACACCGAAACGTATTTTAATTGATAAATAAAGACAATAAATGACTGAAACCCAGGAATTAATTTTGATTTGGAATTGAAACACAGTCAGGAAAGTATACATCTGCAATTAAAAACTAACAAACAATTTAAAAAAAAGTCAGTTTAAAAACCACAAATATAATATTCTAAGACACTTAAGAATATCATATGCCTTTATTTCATTTCTAAAGCACATTTATTACAACTATAGGGCACATTAATACTCTGTTTACAGGTGACGTAACCCTTTGCAGGTGTGGCCTGGAAGTATCTAGGGTGTAAAGAAGAAAATGTGAAGAAAACTGTGAAGTGAAACTAATTCTAAGCAGATGAGTACAACTCGATATTTTCCAATCTTATTATCCACAATACTCATCCATTCTTTTCCACCTATTGCTTTATACAGCGTTCCTTCTAAAGTTTAATATTAAAGACAACACTTTTTCAAACTCAAAACGATCGTCTTAAGCGTTACTTATGAGTACGCAAAAAACATACTGCAGGATGACTACAGGTATCACGTGCTAAATTGCGACCACTTTCACTTCTTTAACAAATTTCTGGCAAGAATCAACGTGCCTTCAAGAAACAGCATGTCTATTTAGAACCTCCACGAGGAAGATAAAATTTGTGCATGTTTGACATTGTTATACATTAATTTAACTTGAAATTAAAACTTAAAAGAGGAGAGATTAATGTAAAACAAAACAAAAACAGAACATTAGAAAAAGGCGTTTTATTCTTATTTTATGCGACATAAATCGGGGCAATTAGAACGACTAGAATAATACACAAGAACGCATTTTTGCATATAAAAACTGTCTATAGGTTAAAACGTTTGTTGTGGATTGCATGAAAAAGCCTCTTGTAATTGACTAAGAGCCTTAGGAAGATGCACTTTACTTCTGATTTTTTTGAAGAATGTTTTTATGAACATTTTTTCCATAAGAAAGTTAAGAAAGAACTAACATAGACTAGCTAAACTAAACATAGAAAAAAACTAATCAAAATCAGTACTGGTTTTCTTAGTAAAAAATCTGCTAAATCGTTTCGTTTTTTACATATATTTATTTTTAATTTTACAACAGAAAACAGATTTTACACTTAACAAAGTATCGTGCAAAACGTGTTTTTCGAAGTAAAAGTTTCGTTTATAAAGCGTTCTCAAAAACAGTGAAAGAAAACGGGAAGCAAAAATCTACATATCGTCGTTATTTAAAGAATCTTGATTGGCCAATCTTTAATGCTTCCTGGTACCAATTAGTTATAAATCAATGTTAACAAGAAGATGAATAATGATCCTTACACGGGTATTAATCAAAAACACGCAAAATAAAAAATTGAAATTTCTGCAAAAATGGTTTTGAAATTCTGAAACATTTTGATAATTAACGCTCTGTTCGTTGGGTCATCAGAATGGGTTTGCCTACTCTATTTGTAAGTGTAAATGAGTGGAGGATTTGTGACTAATTTAAATTGCAGTAGACCTTTTGAGGTTGAAGCGTTGTTATTGGCCTCTAAGAAAATCTCCAGGTCTTAGTCACATTACATGTTTTCCTTAAAAGAGTTAAAGGATTTCATACTTTACGTGGGTTGTTCAGGGTCATTAGTTATAATTTATAATCACAGAAATAAAAATAAACAATATGGAGTGAATTACTTTAAAAAAATATAAAGTCTGGTGTGTTACGTATTTTTGGTAGAGCACGATTAAAACGGGTTTACATAAAAATAAATTACCTTTGATTGGCAACAAATTTAGTATACTACTGTTTGTTCTCAAATTGAATAAAAAACTACTGGACTGTTGGATAAATTCTAAGCAGTAACTCTGTACAGAGAAGATAAAAAAGTTTACATTGCAAATATTTTTTGTTTTGCCCTTTCTGGATTTTCTTCAAACGGACGATATTCTTGTATCAACGATTGCTTAAACAACTGAGCCATAATAAAGGTTTTTGTCAATATCTTTTTAGAATCTTTCACATTTCATCGTGCCATCTGAAACCACCGTTTTAGTTACACAATTAACAGTTAGTTGACCTTAAATGAAGAAAATAAGCATACACAAAATGTACAAATACGTATATTTTTTGTTTAAAAATAATATAATAATAATATATAATATAATATAATTGATACAATTTTATTTAATTTTTTTTATAAAAATTAAATTCGCTTAAGGGTTAACAAACACATCGCATTGTTTTATTTGATATGTTCAGTTATACTATTAGTTTTCAAAGGTTGCCTGTACAGTCAAGTATATTTAAAAAGTAAAAAAGTGGCTGATTGTCAAGAAATCAACAATCTTAGGATTATGAAGTATGTTGTTTGATTATGAAGCAAATGTACCGGGTGGTTTACCGTTGAATGTATTTTTTGGGACTTTTCGTACTGAAATGCTGCAAAATATTTGAAAAATATTAAAATCTGTAAGGAGTTCTTCAAAATATTCTTTTGTATTTCTAAACTTCAGGCAAGATACAAAAAATAGGCAAAATGTGACAGAAAAAAATGTTTTGGTTGAAAAACAAATAAATTTGTTGTTTCTTAACACACTAAAACATTTTCATTCTTGTAAAATCAGTCCCTTTCATTAAGTAAGATTAATTAAATGTTAAAAACAGAAAGATACAAATCGAATAAAGTTTATTAATTCATATTGAATTCAATTAGGTAAAATGATTAAATAAAAATTTAATCTGGTTGAAACTTTTGGTGCAGTTGACCCATTTGGGGATGACTCTTGGTGGCATCCTGGCCAAAGGTAAATAATAAAGAAAAAAATTCAATCTTTAAGAGTTAATATTATTTAGAGGCAATTAAATTTTAAAACTTTCTTTCCTATTATACGGTGCCCAAGAACAGGGGGTCGAGAACTGGTGCAAAGTTAATTATCCTGTATTCTGGATTTTAGCCTGAAATATTAAAAATCGATTATTTTCGTACGTGCTCTTTATCATACGTGCTGTTTATATAAAACCATTTAAATACAATGATTTCCTCAAATGTCCCACATAGGTTAATCTTACTGCCTAAGACACATTTTACACTTTTGTGCTTCTGGACAAACTTCTTCTACAAAATATCACTCGTATCGGTTAAAACACCTTGAATATCTTTAGGTTGCGCCACTGGTATTGCATGTTATTTATTTTGCGAAATGCGGTGAAACTATGACATACGTGATTGCTTTACTTATGCTTTTAGCACTCGTTTGTAGCAGACATAATCATGCAATATACTTATTGTTGAAAATTGATTGATTTCTCGATTAGATAACAATGCAATGGTGTAAATTAAAGAAAAACAATTTACGTATTTACTGACAAACACCAACTGATCACAGCATATTCCAATTGGAAACATGCAATATTACCATGTTTGAGGTTTTAATTGTGATTTAATCCAGATATACCTATTTGAACCGCATGAAGACAATGGTTTTTCAACCACATGGCGACAAGGTGGCAGGTTTCATCAATACCTGATGAAATCTTCCTACTTTTACTAAACAGCAAAAGTGACAAAATCCTAGACTTTGATCATACATGCGTTTAAAATATTAAGTAGCCGCAATCAGTTCAGCGAAAAAAATAATAGAAAGTAAACTGCCGCTGTACTGCAATTTATTCAGACCGAGACGGAATTCCTCCGGTAACAAGGCTTTAAATCTTTTAACTCTTTGGCTTTTATTTAAAATTGAGACACGTACGAGTAGTATTATTTTACGCATTAAATAATGTTTCTCCAATAGTCCTTAATGACATACCAAGTCTGCACACATATCTTTCAATGCTTTTAATAGCACACACTTTCCTAATTTCAAATCATTTTTAAATTCCCATGATTATACGGATAGTAAGACTAAAATGTATTCCTTTGTTTCCGAGACACAAAATTGTTAAAATCTGAACATATAACTAGAAAAACAGAGAGAGACAAACTCCTTGAAATGTTGTATATACAATATACAATGAAAACGAGATTTTTCCATAAACGATAGAAATGATATAAACATTAACTAATTTCAACTATTAAGCAGGATGTACGGAAATAGACCGACAAACGAAGACAAAAAATTTTAGGTATAGCGGAGGGTTGAACAAATTACTCTCAAAAGTGCTCCATATTCGCTTTGTGAATTTGAAACATTGCGTGAATACATTAGATCTTTAAGCGTGCTTGAAAAGAACATGATTTCCAAGCAAATGACTAGCTAAAATCAATTACACGTTTTTACCTTTCCTAATAAACTAAAAATAAATCTATAAATCGTACATGCTCAAAACGGCAGCATTCAAAAGGCGCAACTTTGAAGAATCTGCACTCTTAGACACAAGTAGGTACATTTACATTTGAACCACTTTTGTCTTTTACAGAGAAACTATTCTTTTGAAAATTAGTGAGCGCCCTAAATCCGTTTCGCTTTTTTAAGCTTTCTACTTCAAGATTTTACTACAGATGTTCAAAATTCCACGCTTTAATCCGCCACAGTTTGGTGGTTCCCATTTGTTTTACATAGAAGTTCAGAGGTTGAAGTTTATTTTAGAATAAGGGAAATTTTAAAAATCTTCCAAAAATTGATCAAACTTCCAAATCTATTGAATGTTTTAAAGTATTCTCGCTTACGCTTCCCATATTTATGCTCGAAACTGCAGTCCTCTGAAGGTTCAAGTTTGGAAGCTATCGACTTTTAGGCACAATGCACACTTTTAAGCCAGTTTTGATCCGCACAGAAAATTTTAAAAAATCCAAAAACACTACGTTTCACAATTTTAATTTGCGCACTTCTACTTAATAATATTTCGCCTAGAAATTTTTAAAGTTTAAGTTTTCTATCTGTTACAGTTTGGCAGTTTTCAATGGGTGCACGTTTCATTCAATTTTCTAGTAAACAATTTTCTTTTTATTTCTAGATAGTGTATGCTCCAAATCGCTTGAAATTTTTACCGTCTACTCACTAAGGATTTGGCTAAAGACGTTCAAAAATTCAGTTTTTTTATTGGTCAATTTTGGGAGCTGCGAATTTTTAAACGCGGTTTTTTTGGAGATACATTTGTGCCTCCTGGAAAATGAAAACATTTCCAGCACAGAAAATTTAAAAAAATCCAAAAACACTACGTTTCACAATTCTAATTTGCGCACTTCTACTTAATAATATTTCGTCTACAAATTTTCAAAGTTCAAGTTTTCTATCTGTTACAGTTTGGCATTTTTCAATGGATGCACGTTTCATTCATTTTTCTAGTAGACAATTTTTTTTTTAGTTTCTAGATAGTGTATGCTCCAAATCGTCTGACATTTTTACCGTCTACTCAGTAAGGATTCGGCTAGACGTTCAAAAATTCAGTTTTTTTATTGGTCAATTTTGGGAGCTGCGAATTTTTAAACGCGGTTTTTTTGGAGATACATTTGTGCCTCCTGGAAAATGAAAACATTTCCAGAAACTGAAACGGAAGATCCAAAACAATTCAAAGTTTAAACGTCTAATAACTAAGGCTTCGGCCACAAATATAATAAACTGAATTGTTCTATATATCTGTTTCAGTTTGGCAGTTTCCAATTTTTGTACAGGCAAGTGCAATAGTTGGGATTCTTTTCTGTTGGGAGTAAAAAAAAATTCCGAAAATTAAGCGATTAACCAAATCCGCTGAGAATTTGTTGAATTTGATTACAAAGACCCTTTCGATGCATATCCAAAATTGTAGTCCATGTAGCATTATGGGTTATCTGGGTTTAGACACAAGGATCCATGTTTCAGTCGCTTTCCTAGCGCGCAGACAAATTAAAATGTTCTTGAAACTGAACAGAAGCTTCAAATCAATTGAATTTGTAAAATTCTAACGTCTAATTCTAAACGTCTAATAAATAAGGTTTCAGCTAAAAATATCGAAAATTTCAGTTGAAAACTGACTCAGTTTTGGAAAGTGGGAATTTTTAGATGATGGGTGTTTTAGACGACTGGAGAAGGAAAACTCAGAAAATAGAAATATTTTCGAAAACTGACCGGAGCTCTAAATAAATTGAGTTCGAATACTTGATAGCTGAGGCTTTTGTTATAAATGCAAGAAATTGCAGTTTTCTATGTGCTTTAGTTTAGTTTAGTAACTTAAACTAGAACAATTTTGAAAAATCAAACATTCACAAATTGATTGGAGATTTTGCCATTACTAACAGCCAACATTTGCAATCTATTGTAAGGTGATTTTTGCGTATTATAAGCGCTTAGGCACAGCTTGCTCGTTTCCACTCTCTTTTACTGCTGCCACAAAGATGAAACATTTCTAGAAATTGAACAAAATCTCAAATTCAAGAGAAATTGGGAGCACCTAATCACTGAGCCTTGTGCTAAAGATGTCCAGAATTGCAGTTTATTAGTAGCTCAACTTTGGAAAATGCGAATTTTACCAAGCAATAAAAAAAATAAAATCCCTCATTAACTTAACATAATGTTTTATTATTTGAATATGGTTTATGAAGTATATTCATATTATTTTTTTTAAAGATTTTCTATTCATCCTTGACATGTCTAGTCTAAATAAAATATGTTTTAAATGAAAATTCGAAGTTCCTTCGTATCGTAACTTTGTGAATTATTGTGTTCGTCCGCATGCCTACTTGGTTCGAGTTGCATTATAGGTAAATATTTAGTATCAAAATTTTTCGAAATGCCTGTTGATAGAACATGGCTCTCATGTATCTGCAGTTCCAGTTAGGCTCTGAAATTGAAAATTACAGACACAAAGGAAAAGTTCTCTGCTTATTAATTTCTCTTACTTATTGCTTGCTAGCATTTCACTGTTATTATTTAAGGACAATACAAGTACTGTACTAAATTTCGTTTAACATTGTTAAATTTGCTGCAGAAGCTAAAAAGTAAGCAACAAGTAGAAAAATGATGAATTAATCCCTGTCTCCAATGAATATTTCTTATTGTATTAAAATATTGGATGTAAAATTCATCAGCCTCTGTGTTTTGATTAACATGTATTAGGAAACATTGCTCATAATGGATGAAATGAGGCTTATAGCCTGAAATTTAACAGCTGAAAATAGTTAGAAATTTTGTACTTTCACTCACACGAAAAAATCAATCCCCACATCTACTTTGGTCAGTCAGCCATACAACATTGTTAAAATATTTATGTTTATATTTAAAGATAATTCTGAGAAATTATTGTTCAATGAAACAAACAATGACCTGCAATTCTCGCTAAGTCTTATGCATTAACATACACGTTTAATAGTTTATAGATGCATATGCAGGATGTTTCAGAGCTTTATTGAATGCAAATGAGACGAACCTCTGATTTGATAGTTTCTTCGGTGGAAGCGGTGGTCACAGCTTCTGTTGTGGTAGAGGTGGATGATTTACCAAATATCAGTGCCGTCGCTCGAATCCCATATACGTCTTGCAGACTTAGCCATAGTACTCCTGAAACAATTCCATCAAAATTGTATACATTTTACGTTTTACTTAAAATCGGTTAAACTATCTGAACAATGGGAATTACGCTTTCTTGCAGAAAGTCACAATTTAAAATAACTATCACATAATACAAGGTCTTATTATACGATATTTATTCATTGATCCCAAGGGAATAATGATCCGGAATTCCGCCTCTTTTCTAGTAAGCACTGTTTTACTTTAAATAGCGATGATATTTACTATGTTAAACAAATTATAGGTATATATATTCATATTTTAGAAAATATATTTTTATATTGCCATAGTGCCTTTCCAGAGTGAGTTGATCTGACGTGCTTACAACAACGACAAAACTATTTTAAATATTAACGTGTGTGCAATAGGCCGGATCTAATTTTTTTACTTCGGGGACTTCCTCCCGCAGTGAAAATCTCTTCTATAGGGTCTATAGGGTGTGCGCAAGAAAATTGGACTCTCTCTCTTAAACATCTATTTAGCAAGTGTCTCACAAGCACCTCAAGTTTCCCATTGATTTTTTTATGGAAAAAAAGTGTTAATATGTTTATCCTGCTAAAAACCGACCAAAATTTGGGATATTTGTTATTTAAGTTATTTTTTATTACCATTATGAGTTTGTCTCTATGTATCGTTTAAAAATCGTTGCAAGCAAAAATCGTCGGAAACCTCGAAAAACGAGTGAGTGTAACGTCTATAATCGTTCAATTTAGCTTTAAATTATATATTTATGCATATGTTTTGAGCCGCTGAATCGAGTGTGTGTGTGTTTATTTTTCGTCTACGTAGCAAAAAAATTTTATAATCAAAACCCGTCAAAAAACTTGAAAACTGGGTGAAAATAATTAAAATAGATCATTGTATTGTATCGTTGAAAGAATAATAAAATGAGTAAAATTTTCTCATTTACTTATGCTTTTATGTATTTTGAGCTCCTGAATCGACTGCTGCCAACAGTTTTTGTATAGGTATGGGCAATCGAAGAAATAGCCCTGTCTCTGGAACATGAAATAACCAGCACTATATCTAAGCCACAACAAGCAGCTGGAAAGTATGGGCTTTTATGTCAAACTATACTCCAAGTGTTTAAATTTTATCTACAAACCCAAGAGGTTAAAGAAACTGAAAAAGCCACTCGGTTTGGGACAAAAAAATCTGCTTGAAATAATTGAAAAATTGCCAACAAAGAACAAGAAGAAAGCAGAATAACTTTGAAAAGAAATAAGACAGCAAGTTAATGAACTCTTGAGATACCAGAAAAAATCGATTTGATTGATATTCACCTATTGATCATTTCAAAATTTTCAATTCTAAGTATAATGTAGAAAAAACGCATTGCGTTTAATGCAAATCTGTAGTGATTTTGAGCAAAAAATGTGGGAAAAAATACAGTTGAATATGAAAGAGGCAACGCCTTGATAATGATGAAGCCTTTTCTTCAAATTAAAGAAACGGCAATTAGTTCAGTCCATTATGATCCAAAAATAATCAAATCGTTCGTAAAACCCGTATAAACAATCACTAGCAACGTACCTAACACACGTTTACGAGAAGAAATATTACCAAAAACTGCAACAAAAACTACATTTCCAAGATGAAATCGAAGAAGATTAACGAAAATCGAACGACACGAAGTTTGTGCTTAACAATTAATTACCCTTAAAAAAATCTGAAAAAAAAGAAGACATTGAACTTTTGAGATGTAGAAAATAACGAAAGTACCCAGTGAAAGAAGAGATCAACAAAATGGAAAATTAAGTGAGGAACACACCAATGAAAAAAAAAACTTTCAAGTTGTTGCAAATCGGTTGTGATTTTGGAAACGTCCTGGACGTAACAAGATTTTTGTCTAAAAAGGGAAAATACAGTTGATTATGAAAAGACGTTCAAATTGTTTGTAATAAGTTCGAGTTTTCCTAGGATTTTTGATTATAACTATTTTTGACTAAACATTTTACATTCGATTCAGCAGCTCAAAATACGTAAGAAAAATTAGCTTCTGTTTTTAGATCGGTTTCTAGAAGAACAAAGGAATTAATACGTCTTTTTTCATATAAAGTCAATAGCAAACTGGAGGTGTTTTGAGGCACGTGATAAATCGATTTTAAAAGTCCAACTTCTTTTTGCGCAGAGTTTCTAAAGTCTGTAGAGCCGGTTTTCACCCGAGGACAAAGTACCCGAAGAAGAAAAAAATAAGGGCCTTCTTCTTCTTCAAAGAGCCTAGTGTGCAAATCAAAATCAAATATGCAAGACCTAATTTCACGTGTAGCGCTTTTGAACTAATATGGAAATAGTCGTTGATGACGTTCAGTATATCACTTAGTTCTTCTACTCTAGGGAGAGTGAATGTTAATTCTTTAGGGAATAATGAACGTCGGAAGATCTTCGAATAATGATAATAATTATAAATTAAAAAGTAGCGTCTATAACTTTTTCATACTCGATAACAGTTGTGAACAATTATTTGAAAATGGCAGACAATGTAGAGGTTAATTGGTTTATTCAGGCTTGGCACCTTACTGTGGATCACTATAGGTCTCGTCAAACTCATCTCGTTATCTCATCACGGGCAAAATAGATCTTCTAGCAGCATTTGGGGTCTACTGGATTTTATGCAGTTGCAGTTCAACCTATATATATTCCGACGAAGAGTGGAAGCATACAGGAACAGAGGACGCCCACCATTCCGATGGAGTGACGACCTAAGGAGGCTCGCTGGAAATATTGGATGCTGATGGCACAGTACCGGAAAGAATGGCAACATTTGAGAGAGGTTTTTGTTCAGCAGTGGGCAGAATAGACTGATGATGATAATGATGCGCCTATAATACTCGCGTTTTCCCGGTCTTTCTTATATGCACAGTTGATGGTCTTAGCAGTTTTATATTCATTCACAAAAATGAAGAGTTCACATCTGCAAACGTATATGAAATAAAATGAATAACCACAAACTTCAGTTGATTTTCATCGCACGCAATCTCTATTCTGCATTATTATTTACACTAAGAAATGAAAACAAATGAGATACTAAAATAAAAAATCAAATGACATACTGTGAGACATATAATTTTGTAATATTAATGATTATTTTCTGCGGTCAATTTACAAACATTAGCTTAATGAACTATTTCATTCACTTACCTGCTGATAAAAGAATCCACAGTCCAGGAGGTCTCCTCATTCTGAAACAAAAACATAATTGTGAGCCTAAAACTTTTACTGAATAATAACTATTGTTTGTATCGATAAAGAATATTTAAATATATGCCGTTTTTCCTCAGAATCTATTCCCATAATTAGCTAAAGTCATCAAAGCATGGGGCGTAAAAAGTTAATTAGTCAAAAAGGTTCTTCAAATTCAATCAAAATTCAAAATCACGGCATATTTTGCGAAAGGTTTACATTGATTCTGGTAGATCTGCTAAAACCTGTGCCGCCTCCTACAATAGATCAAGCTCAAAAGGTTTTCACGTCTCAAGACAATTGAACTAACGATTGATCGGGGAGCGAGTATTTTATTAGTCACCCAAAGGGCCAGCGAGCAAAACGATTCTATCATTACCTAAGTTCTGTAGCTCGGTCAGTTTTTTCATGTGACAAACACCTTAATTTCGCATGAGTTTTATCTGAAAGATTCAGTCTATTATGGGCAAGGGACTAAGTCGGTCGTCGGTTCTTTGTTAATCAACGGTATAAAAGTACCAATTTAGTGCCATTTAGGCACGAACAGTTGATCATCTTACCGGTTCATTGCTGAGTGTAATCCACATTTATTTTCAACTTTGTGTGGATCCTCATTGTGTGTTCCTAAAGCGTGTGTTTTTTGAAGTTTAATGGAGCGCAAGTTTGCAAAAAGCAGGTAAGCATTATTCTCTATTATCTATAAACCATTAACTTAAACTGAGTTGAGTTTTGTATTTTGCACAGGTGATTAAATCATCTGTTTGTTAAGCGAATTAGTTTTGCCTAAACGATTCGTATTATATTAGGGATTTTCAGGGGCTGGGATTCGTCCGAATAATTGCAATTTTATGGTGTATTGCTATTTATTGTTTATTGCATTGTTGGAGGATAGCACGTTAAAACGTTGCGTGTGATCCTGGTTAGGGTTTGTCGGTTTTTAAAAACCGGTTTTAAAAAACGGGTTTTTGGAGAAACTCGAAAACCGGTTTTTTAGTAGAAAATATCGGTTTTCTATAATATACTAATAATATAGAATAACACGTAAAAAAATTAAAAAATGACAAATGTAGCCAAATCTACCAGATTGGTAAAAACACTGTTGCAAGCGGGTTTGGTTCTTGGATTCATATCAGTCCGATATGATTTCAAGAAACGATGTGTTTTCTCTATTGGATGAATTCATTTAGTTTTTATATCAGTTTATCTTCTGGTTTCTTTATGTACAGTTGATAAATTTAGAAAGCACGGGAGATCACTTCGCCCACTGCCTCATCGCCTTTGAAAATGTCCACCGCAGTTGTGGACGAAACGTCAGGAAGAAATTCCTATAGACCACGGCTTCAAAGCCCGGAAAACATTCCTAAATATAAACAAAATGGTTTATTTGATAGGACGAATTTACCATGTTAATGAGGCCGATCATCTAGAAAAATATGGTTACCATCCTTCTGATCTAGTTTTTTGCAAATATTTCAGTTTTTATTAAGAATGATTTTTTTCACTATTTTTGCAGTTCTCTCTAAACATCCCTACACAACGCCCCCAGAGGAATGACGCCAATTTTGAACCACACTGTATATGCAAGGGCAGAGAGACCGTGGGTGGTAGGGTTTGTCGGTTTTTAAAAACCGGGTTTTTGGAGAAAATTATGAAACTCGAAAACCGGGTTTTTAGTAGAAAATATCGGTTTTCAATGTATGAATAACATGTAGAAAAATTTGCAAATGACAAATGTAGCCAAATGTACCAGATTGATGAAAACACTGTTGCAAGCGGTTTGGTCCTTGGATTCATTTCAGTCGGATATGATTTCAAGAAACGATGTGTTTTGTCTATAGGATGAATTAATTTAGATTTTATATCAGTTTGTCTCCTGGTTTCTTTATGTACAGTTCTAAATGTTATAAATTCAGTGTTCAGTGCCATTGATCGATATGTGATATAGATGATATTATACAAAATGTAAGTAGGTAACATATTTTAATATTATAAAAATATCAATTTTTTGTTTTATTTTTTATATCTTTGTATTCCTAAATGTCAGGCGTGTGGATTTATTTCAAAAAAGTAGAAAAAGAAAAAGCCCGTTGTATTTATTGCAATAAAATGCTTACTTGCAAAGGATCAAGCACAAGCAGTCTACATAATCATTTAAAAACAGTGCACAATAAAACAACCGAAGAAAAAAACCATCTGATGCCGGCACGAGTTCACAAACAGGTACACAGCCCTGTATTCTTAACTTTTGTGAAATTTGTGTAAAGAACTAGTTTAGAAGAAATTGTATCAAAGCTTGCTGCATTGGATGCATGGATAACAAACAGCTCGTTCATACGAGAGTCATTGCAACTTCGAAATTATTGCTGACCACAAAATAATTCTAGAGTTACGAATCTTATTTATAACTTTTATGAAACTATAAAAAATGAAACTATAAATGAATTAAATTGTATGCAGAACGAAAGGCAACAATTTTTTATAAGTATAGATGAATAGACTGGAGGTAAAGGAAATCGAAGATATTTAAATATTAGCGTACATCAAGTTGAAAAAGATTTTAATTTAGGATTAGCTCCGATATCAAGTACTTGCGATGCTAAAACAATGTTAAAACTGGTTTCTGAGAAACTAAAAACTTTTAATCTTGATTTATCAACTGATATAGTTGCACCAATAAATGATGGTGCTTCTGTTATGAAAAAATTTGGCCACATATAACCAGCGATTAATCAACTGTGTTATTCACATGCCATACACTTAGCATTTACTGATATATTATATAATAAAAATAAAAGTCCATTGGAAACAGATTCAAATCCTACAAGTCAGGACTCTGAAAATGACGAATTTGATAATGACTTTGAAGAATTAGATTCTCTTGACATAAACAATTATAAATTTACTGTTCCTGAATTATTGGATGATTATAAAAATAGTATTTGTAAAGTAAGGAAAATTTGCAAATATTTCAGAAAATCCCCTGTCCAAAATAGCATTCTTCAGAATTACGTAAAACGGAAATATGAGAAAGAATATAATCTTATTATTGATTGTAAAACAAGATGGAATAGTTTAGAGGCCATGTAAGAAAGATTTGTACACCTCAAAAACAAAAAAAAAGCAAAAAAATAAATAGAATATTTAAATTTGTAATAAAATTGCCCGGAATTAAAGCTTAAATTGATTTGAATAAGTATGTATGCATAAACTTTATTCACTCTTTTGCTTCGGCTTTGATTATAATTATCATTATATAATACACAGTTATATATTTTCTAATTGTTTTTAATAAGTATCCATCTGTATCTATTAACATTGTTTTAAAAAAAAATAATATGGTTATTATAAAAATATGAAAACATATTGTTTTTATTTATTCGAACCCTTTGCTGAATAACTCATTTCACTATTATAAAAATATTTACATCCTTATATGTGAAAATTATGCATAAACAACTAATAATTGTTTTTAAAGCTTTTTTGCTGAATGTTTCGTGCAAGGGATTTTCAGGGGGTAGGGTCCGTCCGAATAATTGCATTTTTATTGTTTATTGCATTGTTGGAGGATAGCACGTTAAAGCTTTGCGTGTGATCATGGCCAAACCATTTACATTTCGGACTGTTTTTTCCAAATTTGAAAATTTAGACAAATTTACAAAATGCTTGTTGGGTAGTTTGCCTCAAACAATTTTTGTCTTTAAAAAAGACAGAATTTCCTCACGTCTTTAATTACAAATTGATAAATAGTGCACTTATTTCGCAAAAAGAGCGAATTACACATTTATCAAAATCACCTAGAGGTTTTCCTGCGACACACTTGGGCTCAAGCAGTAAAAGAAGATTCAAATCAGTAAAAAAATTAATTTTAAAAATTGCCCTGACGTTTCGATAGCTATTTTCTGCTATCGTTATCAAAAGAACCTAAATGAACCTAAAAAAGAGTACGTTAATAAATTGTGTAACAATAGTAGGATAATACAATATGTAAAAATTAAATCTGATAATTCGTCGGTGCAAATTGTCAACAATTAATGTACTTTGAATTAATCTCATTGTTTAAACTAATAAAGGTTATGTTAATTATTAATTTTGGTGTGAATTTATTTTGGGTGTATGTTTCTCTGGTCTACTTCAGATTTGAACCTGATTGGTAACCATGTATGACTTAAATTAAATGAACATGAAGCAACACAATTAGATGTTTATTGGTGTTTCTTGATTCTTTTGTGTAACGGTCTTGAGGTTTCTCCTATTTATTACTACATTTTTCGTATTGAAACTGAAATTTTGAAATTAACGAATTTATAACATTTTTATTTTGCAAGGTTCTTCATTTAATTAAAGTTATTAAACGTAAACTTTATTTTTTCTAACTTCTTTTTAAATGAATAGAAACATTTTAAATTAAAATTTAGACACATACAATTAGAAATTACCTTCTGCAACCTTCTTCATCGAATGTTTAACATGCATTATTAACAAAACTGACATATTACACAGTGTGTATTGGCATTGAACAAACAGTCAAGCTGTAAACTTATAGAGAAAGAACATGGCAAAATGCCGAAGGTTAGCAAGTTATTCTTATATTTTTGCGCATACGTTTTTTATAGGACTACATTATATTGTATACCATTGAATATATTTGGACAAGACGCATTAAAAGATATAAATAAAGTTCATAATTATTTTATAAATAGAATTCGAGCTCAAAACTCGAACGAATAGCCTCTCTCTACAGCACAAAAAATGAATTTGATTTAGTTACCATAATGGTATACATATACGTATAAGTACATTTTATATTCAAACTTGGGTAATAGCAACAAACCCAATCAAACAGGTCTTTAAATCTGAAAACAGAACAAGTTCTCAAAGACTATAAATATGCTCAGTGTTTGATATAATTTGTAAACAGCTGTCGTAAATATAATTTGAAAGTAAAGGTTTTCGTAGCGCAGCCTAACCTGTTTCTTGCGGTGAAATATTCTAATGCGTCTTTGTTTGTATGCCGATTATAAAACACATGTGATGAAGTTTTCTATTAATAACTGATGTAAAAATCTGAATTTTTTATTCGAAGTAGTTAAGTAGTAATCAAAGTAATGGACTTACATAAGAAGAAAATATTAAAACTTAAATTATGTACTTAAATACCAGTTAAAGTTAACATATATAATAAATTATAACATACGAATCGCTTCGTGAACTTAGTTAAGGCTCTAACTAATAAATTACACTAAGTAGTGATCAAAAGAATAAAGAAAAAAAAAATGAATTTCTTTTAAAAGGTGCTTCCGTAATTCGCTGTTTGGTGACATTGCAGAAATTCTTCCAATCTGATATCGATTAAGTTATGATAGTGGTCGGAAGAATTCCATTAAAAAGCTGGTTACCTTCACTTGAAAGGCAGTTTACCTGCACAAAAGCTTTTTTCGGCCACTCCCTTTGATAAAGTGAATTATAATTCCGTGTTTACGACTGCAACAACCTGACTGTAAATTTGCCTCTTTGTCTTCAATAAAACATCATATTGAAAGTTCCTTAACTTCTATAGTACTGTTACATGCACTAAAGAGGACTTACGTGCATGTTACAGTTCAAATGAGTTCAATAAATTTCTTCAATCTTTAAATAGCTCATTCGTTTTTGAGGTACCTACAAAGAAAATAGTTTACTTAATTCTGTCCTGCTGATAGTCTGTTTTGGTGAGACGTCAGAGGTATTTTATTCACTCAGTTATAATAATTTCATAATATGGTTTAATTTTTAACTATGCCGTATAATCGTATCAACTCAGGTCAATACAAGTAAAATACTGAAAACTGCGAGTTGAATTAGACTGAAAATCAAATTAMMAATTCGTGTTTGGCAAGTATCACGTATTTCAGCTACTGGAATCGGTATCTAGGCGCCTAATCCGAAATCGATCAAGAGAAAATCACGACAGATTAYCTAACTAAAAATACCTAATTGGGTAAGCCTTTATTTCAATAAACTTTTCGCMTAAAGTGGCCGATTGTCGACATATCATAAAAGAGCGATATAGAAATGTAAAGACGGTTGATCAGGTCACGATTAGCATATCAATAAAATGTTTATGCGGAGAGGATTCTCGACAATTAGCGGAGAAATCTATATAACATTTAATGAGAAAATCTGTTCGAGCTGATTATATCATGAAAGCTGAAATAAGTGATAGGCAGTATAAATTGAAGTGGCATCTAACTTACAGACGAATACATTATTTTATATGAACAACTAGTGATTGGTTCTATACTTTAAGTAAAAGACAAATAAAGCTAATCAGCAATTGTAATTTACTTGAATCCGTAGAATAAAAATACCTACAATGTAGCGAAATATTTATTAATAACTGAAGGCCAAGTTACGGATATAAGAACCCGAAATGTAGAAAGTGCTATTGCATATGATGGTCAACAGAAGGGTTATTCTTAAGAATTGGATATTCAACCGCGCATATATTTAACATTCAACATTATTAGGGGAATTAAAAAAACAAGGATAAGATTTTGATAATACTAAACTGATTATTTTGAAGAGGATAATAAAAGTTTAATTATTTAAAAAGTAACGATGAAACATTACATGATAATAGAGAGTTATTGGAAATCATGAATATTGTAAAGCAGTAATAAGGCTAATCCTTATTTTAATACTGCATTTGCGTTATTAACGAACAAAATTATAGTAGCTTTATTCGCGGTAGCGATTCAGGATCGGTTCAGAACCGATAACGAACCGAATTAGAGCGCAGGCTCGGTTCAGGACCTGTTCAGAACCGACCCTCCATCCCTTCGATCCGCGAACGCTTTTAGAACCAGCTTTCAGTAGTACCAACCGGACTTTAGTTACTTTGCGCCTAACATTAATTTCCCAAAACTGAAATGCAATAGAGTGAAAGTGGAAAGACGGAATTACTGTGTTTTGTATGATCATGGCTTCTCTGAGAAAAGGGGCAGTTTTTGATTATTTTGAATAAAAAAGAATGATTGAGGTTGGCCTCATCCTACCGGGCACTTCTCCCGTTACGGGCTCAGAATGGCTGCCGGTCTTCAGATCTCGATCGTTTCTGCACTAAAACACCTTTGTCGACGTTCGACCTGTTTTCCTATGAATAATAAGATCTTAATGTTTGAGTCATGTTCAGCCAGTTTGTTGGGAAATGTCGGTCAAAGTCGTTTTTAGTCAAAGTAAAATAACTTGCTTTAAATCATTTGTCTCATTTTTTTAAAGAGCAAAAGTATAAAAAGAAGGAACTTTGAAATAACTCATTTATGGTTTACGACTAGATACACGTTCGAAGCAAACACCCGTTGATATTTAGAATACTCTGAAATTTTGGGTTGGCAAATTTTCAAAACTTGTGGTCTTTATAGCCAATTCACCTTTCCCTTTTTTAGGCAACTTTTTAAAATTAGTTCAAATTAATTGATGATTTCAATACTAACTAGACAAACTGCATCTGTATTTTTAATAACAAATAATGTAGACTGATAATAACGGTTGAGTCATTGCCGAAAAAAAAACAGCATTTTCTACTACTAAACATTAAAGCCATAGTGCATTGAACTGACTACTTAACAACGCCTTCCAAATACTTCCGTTACCTTTACCATATACAAGAACTGCCATTATTATATACTGCTACAACTTATGGCCGACATTTTTTGCATGCTGATTTTTATCGTGGCATTTTATGTAATGCTCTGTTTTTGGGTGCAATAAATCGTGAGGATATACCGGGTGATTCAAAATTGCCGTCATTTCTTTTAAGGGGAAAATTTCTAGAAGATGTTAACAGTTGCAGATCGAATTTCAACTTTGTTATTAAGAATTATTTTAAAAAACTCCTATGTTTGAGAGGTCGCTTATTAAAATACTTAAGCATTTGAGAAGAAAAATTACCATATCGACTGTATTACTGCACAACAACTTTCCCAGACACCAAATACCGCGGACGGGCTACATTGCTACCACGTATGTAAGATAAACAGGACACATAGACACATTAAATTTCTGGTTTACTCAACATCGGTACAAATTGAGCACGAGTTAATTAACCGAATACGAGAAACTGCTCAAAATGTGAGCTCAGACTGCCGCCAAAAGTGTACAATAAAGTGATGGGGCACAAACATGTTTGGAGTTAAACGGGCTGAATTTCAAACAGTTCATGTGATTTAACAACTTTATTCTATTTTATGTTTTGTTGTTGGTGTTTGTGGTGTTGACATCTGCGCAGAACATTCCCCCTATATTATATTCTGTGCGTCTATGGCGGACTCAGGTACACCACTCTTTTAAACCAAAAATGTTGCCTGCACTGACAATAGTGACAAAATTTATCTTAATCTCGAAATATTTATTTCCCACTTTCCCTTTTGTTGTGTTTGTGGTTGAGTGGTTACTACAGTTTGAAATAATTAAGAAGTAATGAGGCAGATTACCTTGAAAAACATTGTTGCCATCCTTCTGCCCAGTTTTTTTCAAATATCTCAGTTATCAGTAACAATAAAGTTTCTAAAAATTTTTTTCTACTTTCAAAACACTCCCAGAGGAATGTCTCCAATTTTTAATCACCCTGTATGGACTTTGGTTATACTGTATTTTTCAAAATCGTTATCCATATCCAGCAGCACATTTCATAAATATTACATAAACATGCAAAATTAGCCCCCCAAACCAGTTATATTTGCTTACATTTCAATATTATTGCTAATATTAATGATTTCAAGAACAGTAGAAAGTTATTTTATGTTTAACATTAACAGTTCATGTAAACATTTATATTTAATTGCATTTCTTGTGTTAAATCGAGAAATTAATATAATTGAATATATAGCCTAGATTTCTATAATGGATCGCAAACGCAGCTATTCATAAAATGTTAATAATGCAGTCTACAGCAAGCATCTTTATTATCATCTGATATTGACTATTTCATTTATCCCAAAACTTAAAAAGACTGTAGAAATTAAAAAAAGCAACTATTTATGTTTCGATACTGCCAGATTGTTTTTCGTTTGCTACGAAGTTTTAGATCAATTTTGTTTCCATTTTATAAATTGGCTTTGTCAAGTAAATAAATAGGTATATGTATTTCGAAGGTTTTAAAGAGAATGCTAAGTTTATCAGTCAGTTAACACACATTTTAATTCAATTCGTTAAGCCTTCTATAACGCATTTAAAAGATATAACTGCACTAGTCAATAAGGGAATTTAATTAGCATAATATTCAGCACATTTATCTGTATTGTTTGTAACTTAAAGTGAGATGTATTTTAAGTAATGCATATCTATTAAATGTGAGAACTGTATTTTTTCTGAAAACTTTTATATCGCTTTGAACAACCTATTCTACAGGGTGTCCCGGAATATGTGGGCATGTTCTCGGAGTTATTTGGAATTTCTCCAAAACAACTTGCCATAACTTTTAGAAGACTTACCTTTGACAATACGACAGGCGATGTGGTTCATGCAGGATGGGGTACCACCCTATWTCAGCCTGGCAATTCGAGAACACTTAAACAGGCAATTCGGATAACGTTGGATAGGAAGATGGAAGCCACGGGTRGAGGRCCCGTGGCTTGGCCTCCTCAATCGCCAGATTTCAACCCTTTAGATTTTTTTTGGGATATTTAAAAACTYTGGTARAAGTATGCCAATCGGGTTTRCACTAGGGAAAACTTATTGGAAAACATTGAAACATTTTCATTGCTGCCAAATAATAACCAATGTTCAAGCATTGTGGAGAACGCCACAATCTACAATTCTTCGAGCTAGGGAGTGCATAAGATTGGGAKAAGCTTATGTTGAACCTACATACAAAATTGTTCAGTAAATCCGTATTCAACAAACATATTTTTTCCTCGAAAACCGTTCTGTTTATCGATATGAATCAAGAGTGTCTTTTTTTTTAGTTTAACGTTAGGGCTACTTAAATATATTATTTTCGTGCCTTCATTGTAAAGGTAAAAAAATTGACTATTATTGTGCTCCACCTAGTCCACCCCTGGCAAACCAAAATGCTAAAAATGATTTCATGGGTCCTTTTTAACAGCAATGATGTTTAGCAAAAAATAATTAAATTGCATGAAGTATTCTAAAAGTTATTTAAAAAAATCCATTCTCAGGTGGCTCTTTTCGAGGTAGAAACTGGTTGCTTTTTTAACCTCCCCTGTACAAATCCGAGAGCATGTCCACTTATTCCCGGACACCCGGTAGAAGTCGTTAAGGCTGACACCTAAACTTGTAGATATGTGGCGAAGACAAAAATTAAGCAAGAACAGTGAGAATGTTCAACAAGAATGTTCAAATCTAAAGGGCGCTTCAAAATTGGCGACATTCTTGGGAACTGTCGAGCGCTATTTAAAAAATACCGAAAAAATAGATGCAAAAAAAATTTACAAATAACTGAGATATTTTTTAAAAACTAACACAACACTTACGAACAGCACAACAAACTTAGAGATAATTTGATTATTTTTTGGATGATACTATAAACTCGTAACTCTAATGAGTGAAGAAGAGTTCAACGTTTGCAAGATCACCTCTCCGAATTATGTTTCCAGAGCAATAGTTTAAATACCTGCCTTTCAATGTGAACTGTAATTCCTTAAGTTTTATTACAGAACTGCTGAACTTTCACCCTTAGTTTTCATTGCTTATAAGTTGCAAGATTCGAGATCAAAGAAAATCTACGAGAAACATTTTAAACGAGTTTCATGCTTGGTATTAGTGCGTGTTTCTATGAAATTCAAAGCATCTTAATTGCTGTTTATCGGGTTCGGGTCTTCAAATTGATGGGCAGTTCTGCTGCGGCCACTTCGATTTTCTCTGGCAAGTTAATGAAATGATTAATCAATCACATATTAGATTTTAGTCTGGGTTTATGTTTTGAGTGTGAGTGCACCACTCAAAATTAAACCAGTTTTACGTAATCAATCAATATACCAGACAACAGGGTAGGGTTTTAGTCTCGGTCAGATTTTTTATTGTATGTTTCAGATGCAATATCTTGTCTCAGCTGTGTTGAAATTATCTTATTATCACCAAAACGGTATGAATCCGAGCCAATACAACGATCAACAACACCTGATTATTACAATACAACACCTGATTATTAGTTTGCTTCCTTCCTGATTTCCGACTCTTCTTTCGCTGCTCTTGCTATTTTTCTTTTGCTTCCTAACTATTCTCGAACTACATATATGAAATTAATCTTCGTTTACTGTGGTAAGTACACAGTTAGAAATCCAATCGACATTTAGAACAGGATAAGTAGAACAGTTATCTTTTGATTGTTTGCAGGGTTTTTTTGTTTTTTATATTTTGATTTTACACTCTACCATGCTTTCGCAAAAGCTGCTTCTTCTTTATAAGCAGAGTTTTTTTTAAATACTCAAACTAAAGCCATACATTTATATTATTTTATACAAAAATTAATTTCAAAATATTGTTTTCCTGTAAAGGGTGGGTCAAATTGGACAGTTTTAAATGCAAACTACTATTTCTATACCAGATAGACAAAAAATAATGTCGGTATCTCAAGCTTCGATTTTTATGACAAAATCTATGACGAAAACCGTATGTCAATATCTCCAACAGTTTCCGAGATACGTCTTTTACAGAAATCTGCATTTTTGGAAAAGCTCTCTAACACTTTTCCTGTGATTTTTTTAAACTTTCTTCGGAAACACTGCCAAAGCAGTTCTTCACGTAGTATCCGATAGTGGAAATTTTATTTGCGGTAAGCAAATATATTCTTAGTTATTAACAGAAAGTACATATTTTTAAATAGGACACTCTGTATATTTTTTATTAATTATTCAAAACGTAGGATCAATCAATCAAATCATCTAATCGGTACGAAAACTAACAATGTTTGTTAATTTATGATTTATACCAGCAAATACAGTACTATTTTTTGAGCTATTTTTTTAAAGCTTTCTAAACACCCTCAGACCAGATTGCCCCGAGGTAAATGACGTCAATTTAGTTCGTTCTCTCTAGTCAGAAAGAAATTTAAACTTTCAAATAAATGTCGCTTTGTATATTGCACAAACTCGAATATACAACCTACGTTCATCTATTCTGCATGTAATTTAGTATTAAATAAGTTTTTTATGACCACAGATCCGAAAAGGTGCACAATATTATTTCAAGTTAATACTTTCTAAATTTGCAAAAATAATCGATAAATTTGCCATTGGATTTCAACAGTTATACTTATTGCTTAACGTATATGGAAAATAAGTGTTGCAAATCAGCAACTGTGTAGCAATTTGAATATATATTTATTTTATTTCGCGTTTATGTAATTGTTATGAATCGGTCTTTTGTTCCACTGTAACAAAAAAGTAKTAGACTCCACGATTCGGTTTATAAATGAGTCTATTTTACTATTAAATAAGTATGAAGCAGCTCCATTTAATTTGAAATAAATAAAGAAATAATATAAATGCCGATTTTACGTCGCATTAAGTTATTTGAATCGTGTAAAACTGCGAGTCATGTGGGTTGGGTTTGGTCAATTTGAAAGTAAAATTTTTCCATCTCTTTGCTGCCGATGGACTCGAACCTTCGTGCCCGCTGCAAATTGCTCATTAATAACTGCCCCGTGTCTTTTTACTCTGAATGAATTTCGTTTTTAATTTAACTTAAAGTTATGCATAATTTATTTAAAATGTTGCTATCATGCACATTTCTCTTAATTTTACCTCTTCAGATTGATCTTTTCTGATGTGGAATGACTGGAAAAATATCGTCATTGTGTTAAGTTTGCTTGATCCTAAGGTTGATGGTTTCTGATGCAGCTTATGTGAATATTAAATGTTTCATAAGATTTTCATAAATTGTAACTATAACTACGATGTCTTACGTAAATTRTACAAATTTCGAACTRCAGATTTCTGAGGTGAAAACATGATGATTTGACCGAATTCATCAATTCCWAAAGTRGWTATTTTCTTGAAATATATTAAAGGCGTCAAAGTTAAGATCAACAAATGAAAGAAAAAAAACTTGTTGGTATCATTTGATYTAAAYTTCGAATARGGAAGTTTTTARGCTGACAAAYTGAMAATTTCTAAACGCCCAAATTGATTTTCACTAATTTTAGATTCAACACTGGCCATATAAATTGMCTTKTTTTGACGGAAGCATGAYCTTTTTTTAATGCGYGRAAATATRAAAATTRAMGCTTGGTTYGTTAAGAAATGTTTGAATTTTTGYTGCCCCTGTACAAATATTTTTGGTTTTTATCTGCTACGAGCTGATTTTCTTTTGAAACTCTTTTGCCTCTTGAAAAATCTTTGTTAGTCCTACAGYGTCGGTACTTATACAAAAAGTTATGTATTTATMCTAATAAACATATATCTTTATTTCTCCCTTTCATAAAATATTCCTATCTTGAGACAAAGAAGTAATAATCTATCAATAAGGATTTCACTTSATTTAGGTTYTTAATGCATAATTCGGTAAAACAAGAGATATGCGAATATAACATGTTTAAACTTTTRTTTTTATTGGACTTATTTATAAGTKTTGTTACAGTTTCACATAAGTTGGCTYAATCRTATTCCTGATTTTCAGCATTTCGSTCGTTATGAGTGGATTTATTTAGTTTTGCTGACAAATCAACTACATTTCTAAAACTATAATACACGTCAGCATATAAAATAARCTTTTTATTTATAAAATATTGTTCAGCTTAATTCTGTGGGCTATACATATTTTTCGAGACAATTGCTTTTGTTTTCCTTCTCACCGCTTTCACCATCGTCTTCTCGGTGTTCTAGAATCATTTTGCATGAATTCAGGTGTTCCTGTTCTTCCAATTTATCTACCAGTCTTGAAGAAAATGAGATTTTCTCATTCTTCATAAATGTTTTCAATATTTTTATCTACTGCGTGGTCTTCTCACTGTCGCTGTTTCTAGTTGCAATTGCGAAACTTTTCTACTCTTCTTAAGTACGGTTTTAGGAATTTCAAAAACACTTTCATTTCGTAAGTGTTATTTAACTATGCTATCAAAGTTATTGATGAACAATGCCTCTAACATCTAGCAGTTTAAAGTAAGTTTAAAGATGAACCAAATAGCTCGAAACAACACGACTTTATGGACTTGCGGTGACAACTTTTCTGCTGTTAGATCGGTTTTCAGGATTTTGAGCTCATGTTGAAGCTGAAGCTTCACAGATAATCTTGGACAAAAATTCGGTTTACAGCGTTGCATAAAAAATGACTCAATTAAGAGTTGCCTCCGAAATCTGTGACTCTAGACACTTTCAGCTAAAGTGAAGTTCACTTTCATTCTTTCGTTAATTCATGCAACCCGGTATATCGAATTTTTTCGCCAAGTCCAACAACAACTTCAACTACAATTTGAACCCTAGTTTTCGGTTCGGTCGGAAAATCGGTTCAAGAGAAACAATTATCAATATACCAGTTGATTTTTTTCAGACCACGGTACAAATAAAAAAGATGAGCAAAAAAAGAAAAAACCTTTTTCAAGATTAGAGGTGCCTGTGATGTTAAAATAGAAAAGAAAATTAGTTTTGCTCAACTGAGAGCATGAGGAACTTTCACCAATTTTGCATTATTTTATTTGGCACCCTATAGAGACTTTATCTGCACTACTAATTCTTTTGCACGCCTTAGCCCAAAAATAATCGCACTAAGCTTCAAACAGAAATTAAATCGCTTTCAGCGATCAGAATTCATCATCTTGAGCAGTTTATATACATATTGTCTTAAGGTTTTTTGCACTTCGACATGTTCGAGTGCCAGCTAGTGAAAAAAAGCTAAAAATTTCGAACATCGATTTAATTGTAAATACAATAAAATTAAATACTCTGGTCGAGGTGCGCCACTTCATGGGCAAACATTGCGCGGTCCAAATATTCATCAATTGGTGTTTTATGCGCCCTTAAAAGGAATAAAATACTTGATGCGTTCCGAAAAATGCGAAAAAGTATGACAAGCCTTTGAGAACCAATTAGCCTAAACCACTAATTTTATCCATATTCAGAGAAACGAATAATGTAATGGCATGAAACGATAAAGTTTATTCAAACCCTATACTTGTCGTTTCCAGTAAAATTCTCCCATTACTTAACTATTATGATGAGTTAAATGGGGCATATAATCTAGCGTGTCTCCAAACCAAAAATATGGAAGTGAAAATTGCATATGAATCGAGGTTCTAGGTGGTGGAATGTGGGTTACCGCAATATCACATAAGGAAGGAACCAAATAAAACTGTTGATGGTTTACTGCACACATTACATAAGTTAAATTATCATAGGTATGTGACATTAAAGACAATAACTACGTTCAATCAGTAGAAGTAATGTTTGGTTAAATAAGAAATATGTCGCAACGTTTTCATATTTTACATTGTATCGATTTGTTTGGCGCCATTTGTTGTTAGTGTTTTTTCTGGATTAAGAAAATATTTCACTAGCTGTGTGAATTTTGAATCGTGGTTGATATTTGACGAAACTTTTCAATATTCTTTCGGATATTTATTATTTTTCACAACAACTAAAGCAGGAAG
>NW_026018814.1:12859816-12861959 GCF_020466585.1 Dendroctonus ponderosae
TTAATAATCTCGTACTTTTCATTTAGTGAAAAAGCTTTGCGTTTTTGTTTTTCCATTCTAAAACGATTTACATACATAACGCGGCAAAAAACAACAAATCACTGCCTGTTTCTCACTCTCACTATTATAACCAACTCATCACGATTCGTGTTGCTGGGCGTGGAAGTTTCGTTATAAACGGGAAGTGAATATAGAACTAACCTAAAAAGTGATCGTTATATCCGGAAGGTCGTTATAAACGGGGTCGTTATTACCAGTAAAAAAATACGTTGGTCTTGGATGACGTTTCAATTAAAGGAAAAAAGTTTGTTTTAACCGAAAGTTCACTATAACCGGGTTCATTATAAGCGGACTTTACTGTATATAGTTTTTGCAACTTGCCCCGTTTTATGGTATGGTGGCTAAGTTTGTGGCCCCTTCTTCATCTTCCTAAACCTCAATGATTTTTCACTAAAGAGCGTTATTTTACTTTTTAATCAATTCGAGTTAACCCTTCAATCATGATATTTTGGCGCAATAAAGAAGTAATAAAGTTACATTTACATAAATTTGGAAAAAGTTATTCACGATTTTGAAATATTCAAAATTTTCCAATAACTGATTAACAATTTTGTTGTTAAACTAATAATTATTTAGGCGAAAACTATTTTTGTCTAGAATTTAAATTTTCCTAAATAAATAAGGTTCCTAAACAGGTAAGTTAATAAGAACTAAGTATTACGACCACCAAAATCGACAACTTTCCCGACCGTAAACCAATTTTATAACCCGATTTTTTTTCTTGAAAAAAATGATGTTTGAATTTTCCTTGGAAAATTTACAATTTCTTCAGATATTGATATCTACTGACTTGATATCCGAAACTGACATAACATGCGAAAAAGTATACGGTATAAGGCAACTATCTTCCACTACCACCGATTAAAATCAGGGAACCTGCAATGAGGGGTCTCATACTGCTCTGCTAAGACAAGAAGTCGTATCTGCAATTTTTCAGTTTTTCAGCTTATGCGGTATACTGGTATAACACAGTTTGCGTTACCTCCCAGACAAGGTCTGGAATTCGTATCATCTTTATAATACGGTTTTTCAATGATATTTATGTGTCATATCTGCAAAAATCTACCAGTTACCAGGTCAAAAAGTCGTATTGATACTTACCAAGTCATATTGTCGTATCTGATTAAAAATATTTAAATTACGACATTTTGGCTTGATATCTGTACTAAGTCGTAATGATCAAAAAGTCATATTGATAATTATTATTCCTTTTGCCGTATGACGTATACGCAAGTGTGGTTAGAGATATTTTGGTTAGAGTTCGTTTATTAACTGATATTATTACTGCGATTATTTTAGTGGTTGTGTTTGTTAAGTTAGTTTCGAAAGTGTTATATAAGTTGTTTATGGTATTTTAATATTCTGTTGATATAGCGAACAAGGCAAGTATCTTATATTTAACTATTTCACATGTGTTTCATCCGTGCCGGTTATTCTAAGGTTATGTGTTTTTTATTTATTTCTAGATGTCTGCTAGATCTAAAATGTTAGTTTTACTGGCCCTAAACAAAGAATTAGCTCAACAAATGTCCACATATAGAGCTAATAATATACATGGCAGACTAAACCAAAATTCTATTGATAATTCTATGATAATGCTGATAGCCATCATCCACCGGCAGCAACTGTTTACAAGCACTACTTATCGTTACTCGTCTTTACCTATGTTTATAAGTTTCTAACCACACCTTTCATGTACTACATATGAAAGGGCTCAAGCCGATATAATTTCTATTCCGCATGCGCGCATTCATTGTCTTCCACGGAACCACCAAATTTAGAACGCGCCGGAAATTTTGAAACGGTGATAAGCAGAGACAATGAAGAACTTATTATTTGTCTCTGGTGGTTAACAGTGGAGGACATGATAGTATTGCCTTGCGTGACCTTCCTGGTGTCAGCCTCTAGGTCATTTTACCTCCAGTCGATTCCGACTTTTAACCTACTACATTCCGAAACCACTACTCTGTTCCTTGGACCAACCACCTTCCAAGTAGCGAGAGGATGGGGATCACCGCACCAGTGATCCCAAAGTTCAACTCCGAACTTAAACATCGACTTATCGACAAAAATAGTAAAAATC
>NW_026018814.1:12862026-12864024 GCF_020466585.1 Dendroctonus ponderosae
TACTCTGATCCTTGAGAAACTATTGAAATCCAACTCTGTGGTAAATTAATTAAAGCAGACCTGACACCTCCAATCAACAACAAAGCGGCTTTCGTTAAGAAAAGAAGCGTGGTTTCTGCGTTGGCCCGCTAGCCGCTTACGTGCAATTGTGGTACCCAAACCACCTGTTGGCCGTCACTTTCTAAGAGTATTGTACCAGCTGAGGAATTGCAGATTGCAGTGTGGCTAGACCGACGGCAGTCCCTAATTGTTACACAAGAGGAAAATGAGGCAAAATTGAAACATATGTAGCATAAAGTGAAATTACATTAAATATTACAAACAGTTCATTTTCAGTATGTATTCAAGCTTTTTAAGTACACAGGAAACCAGTAAGTAATATTCGGAACAATACCATAAACACAAATTATGAACTCGTTCAGTGGTTTTTAGAAGAGCGTTAGATAATATACATTGCGCCACCAACTGTCACACACATATAAAAAACAGCAGGCAGATATCTACAGAGTGATTCAAAATTGGTGTCATTACTCTGGAGGTGTTGTCTAGGGGTGTCTTGGGAGTACACAAAAAATAGTAAAAGATATTAAATGTTATTAAAAACTCGGATATTCGCAAAAAAACTAGGTCAGAAGTATGGCAACAATGTTTTTCAAAGTAATCTGCCTAATTAACATTACGTAAATACCTGTTCCTTCGTAATTATTAAAAACTCCGGTAACCATGGATAAACATGAAGCAAAGAAAATAAAAGAGAAAATAACATGCGTTGAGGTTAGGACAACGGTGTCACCTTGCGGTCAGTGTTGCGACAAAACAGCCCAAGTGTTCTCAAGAGCAAGAAGTCCTGCCCGTTTCACTCCCAACATCTTTGTGTCCCAATCACTTTGAGTCTGAGCTCATATTTTGAGCAGCTTCTCAAGTTCGGTTAATTAACTGCTGCTCAATTTGAACCGGTGCTCGGAAGATCAGATATTTAAGGTGTTCTAGTGTCCTGTGCATATTACATACATGGTAGGAATGTAGGCCCTTCCTCGGGGGAGTTCTCGGGACAATTAAGTATCCGGTGTTTGAGAAAGTACAGTTGTTGTGCAATGCTTCAAGTACTCCTGAAAGGCTCAGCTGGAATAATCTCCAATACCTGTTCCTCTAGGTCTGGAAACCGAGCACCTTTAGATTGTCCACTATCTGCGTCCATTTCGGGCCACTCGTCTATTGTGTAGCTCTTTGCTGGTGTAAGTTCTTACAGCTTCTGCTATGTTACTGTGGCATTTTCCCACAACTAATGGCATATTCGCAAATTCGCTGTTCGTTTACATTTTTGTACATTTTGTGAAAGAAGCTTCAAAATAAGCCACAGTTTGACAAATGCTTGTTATTATTGACAAACGCTGTCTATCTGTAACTATCTGTTAGTGACAAGAAAATAATTGCCGCTTTGATGTCACAAAACCGTTTCGGTGATTTTCTCCACCATCATCAGTTTGTATGTATGGTTGTTTCTACCTTCACAGTTTCTGACTGCACCTCAGTGGCCTGCCAAATGTGAAGGTAGAAACAATCATACATACAAACTGATGATAGTGGAGAAAAACACCGAAACGTTTTTGTGACATTTTAAATGGTAAACAATAAAATCGACTGAAACCCAGGAATTTATTTTGAATTAAGTTGAAATACAGTCAGGAAAATATACACAATGAATTGTGTTTAACATTAATTTCCTACCATGGGCACTACTTTTCAATGTACAAGACGAATAAAGGTTAGAAAAATTCAGGTTCATTTTCCTGCAAACGAAACCACTTTGCACAATTTTTTCTAAGTGTAGATATCAGTTTATTAATACCACAATTATCACTCGTTGACTAGTCTATTTCCACTTACCAAAATTTGACAATAAAATATGCCCTCATTTGCGGTGTTGTCACTTTGAATATTTTATTATGTTTTCTTGTAAATACTGCGTTAATTTTTCCGCTCGTAGTAATGGTAGTA
>NW_026018814.1:12864124-12865190 GCF_020466585.1 Dendroctonus ponderosae
TTGTCGCGGTATTTGTACTAATTCCTTTGTCTTTGTATGTTAGTGATCGAAAGTGTTTTGTTCTTTTTATCGTTTCTGTTCTGATGTTTCGTGTGTATTTAGTGAATTTGAGTTTGTGGTCGGTTGTGATCCCAAGGTACCTTACGTCGTTTTTCGGTTGTGTTGTTTGGCCGTCTGCAGTTATTGTAGGGGAGTCAGCGTGGAATCTGTAGTTTGGGAGCAGAAGTTGGTTTTTTGGCGTTAGTCTCCATTTATAAAACCATGTCATTGTGTTGTTTGTTAGTGTTTGGAGTATTTCAGTCGCTTTTTCAGTAGTTTTGTCGTGTATAATAAGTGCCGTGTCGTCAGGGTATTGTAGTATGTATGCCGTTCTGTCGATTTGATTTTTGTCTGGTAAGTTGTAATTGTATATGTCATGGCAGTATATACTGTAGAGAAACGGTGAGAGCGGGGATCCTTGAGGAAGCTCGTGCTCAGGGGAAAAAGAAAACGAGCGTGTGTTGTCAATTCGTACTTATAGTTTTCTGTTTTCTAATAAGTTCTTTATGGTGTGTAGTAGATATGGTGGTGTGTGGAGTTTGTATAGTAAGCCCCTATACCAGACACTATCAAAAGGCTTATTATGAGTTGTTTGTATGTTGTTGGTCAAAATAAAGCTTTCTCTTTGTCTGTGTAACGTTCAATTTCGTTTTCGTCAATTGTGTCAGTAGTATTAGTTTTTTTGTATTGCGCTAGTTTCTTAATTATTTTTCGTCAGTATGTTTTGCCTTTGTCCTTTTGCATTTCTTACATGTTTCTAGCCATTTGTCTTGTCGGTATTGTCCAATCAAAGTTTTAATGTTTATATAATATAGTATAAAAGTTTTCACCTTTTAAACTAAATTTTTCAATTATGGAGTTTGCAATTTGATTGTATTTTATTGTCTGGGTTGTTAAGCAAGTGGTAATGATAGTACTGGCAACACGCGAACAATTTGAACTGGCACGCAACGCACTCAAAAGTAGTGAAAAACGGCATTTTCTCGAAAAATCTATAGGAAAAATGTTATTTGTTATGAGATTTTCT
>NW_026018814.1:12865290-12872244 GCF_020466585.1 Dendroctonus ponderosae
ACAACTGGCAACTGTGCTAGTCTGCAAAATAAATACATTTTCGTTACTTTTAATTTTCAAGTCTAAAATCTGCTGCAAAGCATCTTGTAATTATAAGGAGGATTTCTAAAAAAATAATTAAATGTGACAAAGACTAAATAAGCTATATTTAATCACATTTAGCAGACAGGAAAAGAGCACGCTAGGCAGTGATTTCCACTGACGTCACGCAAATCGACGCAAGATCCTACCTTGTATTCATTGTATCAAGGGACTGAGCATTGCGTGGTTATCTCCAAATTGATTGAGACACGTGACTATCCAAAACAGTTTCGGTGAAAAAGAAAATATTCTACCTACACTGATGTTTTATCTTATTTTTCAATGAAATTCATATATCCCATACCTGGAATTAAATCCTGAAGAAATAATCGTTGACTAAACATCAGGATTCAATGGCACATTCGAACTAAAAAGCCCCACTTTTCACAATACTTGCAAACTGTTAAGGTTAGGTCTCCACTTTATGCACTTTGAGCTTCGAAATTGTGTTATCACATTTCAAGTTTGATGATAATAGTTGTATGTGAAGAAATAATCAATGTGATTTTTATCCTGACCGGTCAGTGGTTTTAAACCTCTTGCAACGTCATTAAAATGTTCAGAATCGCACACATCGAAAAGTTTTAAACACTGGAAAGTGGGTCTATGCAAACGGTGAACTCAACATGGCAAATATTTACAAGATTATCGTTTAATACATTATCTCCAACTTGACTATTTTTCCTCTGTTACATTTAGAATATATTAAACTTAGCGCATCGAATGCATAAAATGCATGGTTCGTCAGCGGCGTCGCGATAAGATAATCTTAATCCTGCGATAAGACACGACAGATTATCAACTACTAGTTCACTACTAGTGGCACAGACTACTCACTATCTCACTATGATATGACGAGTGGCATAGAAAGAGACTTACAAGACTAGTGGTTTAAAATGCGTGCCAATCACGACGGTAAGCTAAGCGATTAAATTTCGCGCTCGCGCAATGAAGCCTTCGGTGTGATGTTTATAATATCGGCTAGATGAGCTAAACCGTGATTTTAAAATCACTGTTATAACTGTGAATGTGATTTATTTTTAACTGTCAATCTGATTTCTCTTGCGGTTGCCGTTTTTGTGATATAGCCGCGTCTTAAGGTGATGGGCAATGGTGCGTCACTTGCAGAAACAATTTTAGAACATTTGTAAATCGTATTTTTAAAATAAAAAACTTTATTTAGGTATATAACAAATACTATTTTATACTTAAAGTACAAATGATTTTATAGACACTAAAAAATAACGGCCTCTGCAACTAGCAATTGGCTACCCATTTTGCAAACCTAGGTACTCCAAAAGTTCTAAAAACATTCGGGAAAAAAATTAAAATAGGAACAAAAAACTATTGTTTTACACAGAACGAATAGCGTTTAATAAAGTAGATCTTAATTCTTTGTGAACAAGCTATAATTGATTACAATTTTTAATCAGAAAAAAACTTTATTTGAGTCAAAATAGGTAGCTACTCTTCGCGAAAATCTTCAGAATTTATTGATATTGTGGGATTTGCATTCCATGTGCCGTTTCAAATTCGACGTAGGTACTTGCTTTGTAACATAATTTTGCTTTGAATAAATTGTATTTTGCAAAATTATTATCTAACCCAGAAAAGGAAGTTCAAAAAAATAATTTTCCGTCGCTTAGCACAATACATAATAAACAATTTCAATTCGAAAAATTAACAAAACAGAAACAGAAAGCGTGTTCCCAGAAAATTATTTTTAAAATACGCAAATAGGCTACCGATACAAAGTGGCGTAGGGAAATAAACTCGCGCCCAAGGCACAATACATATACGTTTTTAGAACTTTTTTTAGTCTAAAAAAACACGCAGTTTTAAAACAGTAAATAGCAAATATTTATTACTTCTAAGGAGATACATATATTTAATAATAATATGATTATAATACATTAATAAAACATTTCTAAATTTTCCTTGCTTTTGTTAAAGCAAATTTGTCAATAATATCATCAAAGTTAATAATTTAAATTTTTTATCTTTCCACACTTCAAAATGCTAGATCACTTAGGCTACCTTGTCCCATCGTTGATCGTAGATTTGTCAAAATTAATTTTAATTTGCTGAATGAACGTTCGCAGCTAGCAAAGCGTATTAACATTTTGCATCAGTCACATATTTCGATAATGAGTTATAATCCATGAAGAGCTGTATTATAAAATTCGTTATCAATCAATAAAGTTTCAACGTTTAGGAGAAATCCTATTTTGAAATAAAGGTCACTTAATGGTGTTAATCGTGAACATATTTCTTGTTGGAGACGATCAAGAACGCTTCTTCATAACGTGAGAAATTTCACTTTCTGCGGAAAGACCAACATTTTCAGCCAATTCTCCGGGCATTTACACGTATTGTTGTATCAATATCCCATTTTTCACAAAGAGACTTCGCTTTTTCTATTGCCTCTTCACAGAGCTTGTCTCGAATTTAAGCTAGTTCAGTCGCTAATGATTCAAGATCATGGAAAGCTTCTGTAAAATTCGTTCAAGGATCTTAAATTAATTTTCATTAAGTGATATAAGTGCATTAACTTTATACTCAGGCTTTTGTACACTTGTTCTGTAGCCTAAAGACGCTGGTCAAGATATTTTTCATTGAAAAATAATTGTTGAGCCGACCACTGCTCTAATAGTCTTGATACCACTTGCCCCAAAGACAGCCATCGTGTCTCACCGTCATCATGGATGGGGAAGCTTGTGAACTTGTTTAATCTCAGCTTCATTTACGGTATCGTTGCTTGTAAAATGTCTACAAAAATAACAATTATGAAGTAATTACTTAGATCTACATACAGGGTGTCAATTTGAAAACTTCCCACCGCCTTAATATCTTTCTTGCAGTTGAAAATATGAAAAATCGGAAAGACCAGTCAATTTTATTTGTAAGGGGACACTCTAAACAAACATCTTTAGCCTCCTTGTTTCAACCCCCTACGGTAGATGTCACCCTTAGAGTCTTAAATAGGAAGGGGAGTCAAGTGACACAATCGTTTTAAAGGGCGTTCAATTCTCTTTCATTAGTTAATACTTTGTTGCTTCTTGTTGTGAGGTTTTCGAATAATTGCGTTGCAAAATTACAGAAACAATTAAACATGCCTGCATTCAAATTTTGGTTTTCAGATTAGTGTTTACACAAAAATTATTGTGTTGGATCCTTGTAGTAGAATTGATTAGAAGAGTAGGTTACACCGTTAAAATCGTTGAATAACAGGAATACTCGTCTTTATCTATGGACTACTCACTATTCTAAGCTTAAGTCTAACAGTTTTTGATATATTTGACATTTTATGTAAAAAATTACAGTTGCAGCCATATATTCATTTTGGTAATTCTTGACTTTGCGATCTGATACTCAGACTGCCGCTTTGCCTTATAGACTATGCTCACCTTATAGAAAATCTCGTAACAAAAAACATTTTTCCTATTAATTTTTCGAACGAATTTCCACCACTTTTCACCCTCTGAAATTCACCAATTTCCAAAACAAAACAACGGTCGCCATGATGGTTCAGCTTTGCGCCGGCGTGCCAGTCGAAATCATGATTCTGTGATCATGATACAAGGAATATATATTCCTTATGTCATGAGTCGAAATTTTCGCATAGTTGCCAGTACTATATTTCCTTAACCCTTCTTTAGCCTTTTCCTGTAACACATCATTTATTATACTTAACTATTTAATATAATATAGATAGTCAATAGTAATACACAAATGATATATTTTCACTACTTTTCCCATTATCATCATAATTCCAATTAACCTAAGAACTCACAAGCGTTCATAGGGATCCACAAAGAAACTAAAACTAAAAATACTTCATTTTATTTTCTTTGCACACACAATTAATTTGATATTTCAATCTGCGGGATGCAGTCAGCTCGGCCCCATCAAAATTTCCCATACATTTCCCAATAAAATTTCCCATATAGATAGAATAAATAGATAGATAAAATTTCCCATATTTCCCATATCCCGTATGAGTGCCAACCAGTGTCGACTTTTATTTCCTGTATAGACCTTGAATGAATAACTTTTTTGTTTTCATTGAGATTTTTTACTTTGGTGGCAGTTTGGCAACATGGTTGACCAGTATGGAATTTTCGGCTGCTCGTACTAGAGATTAGTCTACTAATCTCTGCTCGTACTCTGCGTGCCGGCATGTGCGCATACGTCAGCAGTTCGCGAAGTAAACAATTACCTTCATTCTTGTTATAAGGGAATATGCAAGGGCGGACCCAAGGGGGGTCATGGGGGGCATGACCCCCATGACCTCCATGATCGATGGCCTCTCTGGTGAGTCTCGGTTAGTATCTTTCAGATTGGTGCAGAATGTCCACTTCGTCGAAGCGTATTTGGTGGCCGTCTAGCAGTGCGTGCTCCGCTACTGCTGATTTTAGACTCACCAGAGAGGCCATCGAAATATTTAAACACCAAAACAACTTTAACAGAAAAGAAGAAATTAAGGGACTCAATCCAGATTGGAAGTTTTGCGCGGAAGTCACACGCGTTTTGCACCAAACAGCGTGTGCGCCGAAGCATTTGAACCCCCACCCATCCCCCACGCATGAGCACACACGGCTGGGCTGCATAAATACGACGGGGAATCCAGCAGTTGAACCAGTCTTAGTCGGAAAGCACGGGATATCACTTCGCCCACTGTCTCATAGCCTTTGATAATGATGAGGATGGAGCGCCAGTTTGGGAAAAGCTGGTAAGAATAATTTCTAATCTATAAGTTCGTTAGCTTGAATTGCATTTATTTTTTTGAGAGGCTACTGATGTTTTATGGCTCTCTCAATTTCTGTTAATTTTCCCGCAGTTATTCAGTTTATTCTGTTAAGTTTTGATTGCACGATAGAGCCTCAATTGCGCACGTTTTCATATGAATCATCATTTTAAGATTGTTTACAGTTTTCACAAAAGATGAAAACAAATTAAAATCGAGCGGTTCATGAAAAACACTCTGACACTTAGCTCATGTTTTAAGATCCGGTTGAGTTGCAAAGCTCGCGCTGTCATAGCAGAACAGTGACTGAAATTGCGCACGCTTTCATGCTAAACTCCATTCAAACTTAAAAATGCCAAAATGTAATATTAATTTAATTAAGCGGGCCCTGAAAACCGCTCTTTTTTAATCGACTCAAATTTTTAAATCAGGATAAGCTACAAAGTTCTAGTTCATATTGTCGGATAGAGGGCCTTAAATTACGTACGTTTTTGTACCAAACATCATTTTAGGATTGTTTTTGATCGTTTGCAAACATTCAAAAATTAAGCGGATTTCAAAGCAGTTCTTGGCCTTGGATCCACATATTTAGGCGTTACTTCAGCTGCAAAATTCTAGTTTTTATTGCGGGATAGATCTTTAAATTGTGTACCTTTTTATATCAAACATCATTAAGGGAATGTTTTTAGTGTTCACACAAAATCCAAAATTTCATAAATAAGTTTTTAAAACCGCTCATATTTGTAGACTCATGTTTTAAGATCCGGTTGAGCTGCAAAGCTCTATCTATTATTGCGAGATAGAACCTTAAATTCAGTACTTTTTCTAATATAACATCATTTGAAAATTTTTTCTAGTTTTCCCGTGAATTGCAAAAACTCAAAAATTAAGCGGGTCACGAAAATCGAGTGGGTTAAGTTGTGAAGTTCTAGTTCTTATTGTGGAATAGAGCCGTAAATTACGCACGTATTCATATGAAACAGACCCTTCGGAATGTTTCTAGTTGCTGCTCGAGTTCCAGACCTGGAGCAACAGATCTGGAACAGGAGATAATTGCAGCGGACTCTTCCAGCAACTGCAAATAATTGTCCTGACAACTCCCCCGAGGAACAGGATACCTTCCTACTATGTGTGTAGGATACACAGGACACTAGAAGACAATAAATCTAATTTCTTCCGAACGCCCGTACATATTGAGCAGGAGTTAATTAACGGAATTCGAGAAGCTGTTTGAACATACATGTTTGAAGATAAACGGGCAGAACACCTCTTGTAATTTAACAACTTCATTGTATTTTATTTTATCTAATAACCATTAATAGGTGGTTTTGGTTGACAGCTGTAACGGATTTAGGTGTATCATTCATGTGCCTCAAAACGGTGACAGCACTGAGGGCAAAGTGACAACGTTATCCTAACCTCAAAGAATGTTATTGTCAATTTTACTTTCTTTGATTTGTGTTTACCCTTGGTTACTACAGTTCGAAATAATTAAGAAGCAATAGGTTTTTACGCAATATTAATTAGACAGACTACTTTGAAAAAACATTGTTGCCATGCTTATGATCTACTTTTTTGCAAATATCTCAGTTTTTAATAAAAACGTTTCTTTTTACTATTTACTACACCATTCAGAAGAGCAGCGAGGACGTGGATCTTATGCCCACTTGCACTAAACTTCTTCTAAGCACGTCCTTACCTAAGTATACCTTAAAATTTAAGTCCGACTTAAGCTTCAATGAGTTGCACCATCCGTTTTTTACGTGTTCTTAGCTAAGCTTCAGGCAATAACCGGCAACTCTGTATTTTTCGTTCAGTTCTGAATGTCTGTGTTGTTTCTAACCGAAATTCGAAATCTTTTTAAAATTTTATTTTACTAATGGCTGCAAATCAAAAGTGGGTCTACTAATTTCAGCGCTCCTCAAAGAGATACTCTTTTAGAGCTCGTCGCGTTTCACTAAGATTATCGAAAATTAAAAAAAACAAATGCTCTGTCTTCCGAAGAAAAGCCGCCAACATGCTAGAAAATAACGGGCGAATTTAATGCTATTTGTTAAAACAGTTAATAATTAATTTTTAAACAACAATTCCGCGTACGACCGCAACAATCAGGAAATTCTACAATA
>NW_026018814.1:12872344-12879727 GCF_020466585.1 Dendroctonus ponderosae
GTCAACTTCACTAACAATAACAATAACACAAGGAAAACACGCGTTTCCGACTCGCAGGTTTAACCTTCTTCTGCACTCGGTCGCTCCTGTCACTTCACTCCCCCGTCTGGTTCTCGTCGTCGCTTATATCCTTTTCTCCAGGTATTCCAGATAGTTCTAGAAATCTCCAGAACAGGTGCGAAACTTCCCGCTTGTCAGTGTCATATTTGACAGTAAATGGGGCCCAAATGGGGCTCCCATTTACTGAAATACCATGAATTTCGATCCCCCATTCCAAACGTGAGTACCCCAGGCCATTTCCGTTACAGTATTAATAAAGTTTGAAGAAATAATTTATACTTATAGTTACTACTGAACCTACGTTTGGGACTTTGGTTCCGTTTAGATATTTCTGGAAAATATTTCGTAGTCTCACAAGCAGTCTATCAGTACCGTATTTTATAAGTCCAGCCGGGATATTTCCTGGTCCGGCAGATTTTCCGCTTTTTAAGGCTGTGCATACGTTTTTAACTTCAGGAAGTGTTAACAATATCGGAGATCCTATCGTTCCATATGCATCACTTATTTCTTCTTCTTGAAATTCCGTTCTTTCTCCCGTTAAAAGTTTTTTTAAAGTGTGCATCCCATACTTTGCCTGATATTGGCGAAATTATATCTGGTCGTTTCTTTTCTAATTGATTTTGTCGTCTTCCAACTTTCGGTGCTTCTTCGATCTCCTAAATAAGCGTCTATTTTCTGGCACTTTTGTGTCCATTTTTCTTGTCACTTATCGTTCATCTTTCCTTTCATTGTGCGCTCTTGTAATTTTGTCTGGCATTCTCTGTTTTTTTAAATATGCAAATGTTATTTTTGAATTTTTCTCATTTCCTCTATTTATCTATCAATCTGAGCATCCCACCAATATGATGTTCTCCTTTTCAATTTTTCTTCCACTAAACCTTTGTGCTTTTTTGCGGCTTGATGAATGCTTGATGTAATACAATCATACTCTTCATTTTGAGTTTTTGCCTGAACGTGCATTGAGTTTTTCGTTAAGTCGTTTTTTATATATGGTTTTCACAATTGTATCTATGTGATCAATTTCTTCTGTCTCTGCGTCCTCCAGCTGTTGTTGGTGAAGGGTTTGGCCTTGACAAGGAAAGAGAGTTTCGGCTTATGGAAAATAGTGATCACTTCCGCATGTTGGTCCGCGTTTTATCCAGACGTCGTGGTTTTTAGTTTTGTCTTTTGTTTAGTAATAAGACAGTCAATTACTGATTTGAGATTTTGCGTATTTTCTTGTGTTGGAAAAAGCCATTTTAAATTTTTATCCCTTGTCAATAACAATATCTTCTCCGAATCGGCCCACTGTCAGATCAATTAACTTTTTACCTGTTCAGCTGTTTATATCTGCTGAATGCTGAATGTTGATATTTCGTTGTAAATTTGTTCGAAGAATTTGTCTTTTTCGGTTACGTTGGCGTCGTCGTTTATTGCATATATTCCGAAAATCGTCAGTCTAACTCTTTTAATTATTTTTAATTTTATTTTTGAATTTAATATTATTTGATTAATTATTTCATCCGTTCGTTTATAGCTTCCCAGTTGATAACACATTTTTTTAAAACATTTGTTGACCAAAATGGATACTTCTTATTATGCATGTTCTTCCTTTGAAACTTCGTTATAGAAATTGACCTATTGTCCGAGGTTTTCAGATTCTTTCCCTTTTTTCTTTATTTTCCATTTTTTCTTTATTTCTGATAGTACCGCGAGGTCTAGCCTCACTCTACTGGTTTCGAGAACTATTTTGTTAATTTTTCGTTGCTTGTAGTTACGACGCTGGAATTGTCAAAGGATAAGGAAAGAAAACTCCTATCAAAAACTGCCTGGTCCTCCAGGTTGAGGTTTGGGACATCAGACTAACTCTCTGGTACTCGGAAGAAACATAATGTCAAAAAACCCAATCAAACGCGTCGGAATGGAAAGGAAAACCCAAGTCCAATATGATATCCTAAAATGTTGGTACAAAAAAAACATTTTGCACTACTCTCATCATGCACTTTATCACATATATTGAAGCAAAGTGCTCGAATCTTACTTGTTGCTCACTTACTGTTGCATTTAATTGGAATCATCGATTTCTTAAACAAAATGGGACAATCGAAAACAGTTAAAAGCTTTATTCGCGGCAACGGTTCAGAACTGATTCGGAACTGGTAGAGCCATTCGGGGACAGATCGGATGCGCGTAGAGGCGATCCAGAGCTTGCGTTGTGTAAAGGAAAGTTCCATGTTCGCGGTACAGTAAGATCTGGTTCAGAACTCGTTCGTTACCGGTTCTAGCAGTTTTAGGATTAAAGGAAGAATCAGTTTTTCTGATAAGCGCAGAACAAACAAAACATAGGGTTCGCATGGGTATCGGGACAAACTCTCGGCATCATTATTTTTTTAATTTGTTAGGAGAGACTGGACACTTTTGTTTGTGGGCCAATTTTTGGTCGGCTGGTGGTACAATGGGTGCACGAGCATTGCATTCCATTTCCTAATTCAAATTTATGGCTTTATTTGCCTATTCAGCCTGAGAGTTAAAATGTTAGAGACTGCAGATGTCATTTGAAAAAAAAATTCATCAAAATCTTATTCGAATTAACCAAAAACTACCACTTTTCCCCGCAGATCAAAAGGAAAAACATCAAATCCCTCTTTCGAACTCCTGGCCAATTTCACCCGCGGTCTGACAAAGTCGCAACGCCGTCATCATTTAAAAAAAATTAAACTGAACTTGCGCATAAAACTAAATACTAGTTTTAAATTTTTCTATTTTCAACTATCGCTCCATTGGTCAAGCATTGAAGGTGATTGACTTCGATCGATTGATTTTGACGATTTGATAAGTGACTTTGCCAGAGAAAAATCAAGAATTTTTTTTTATTGTATAATAATTTGTAAATCACTTTTAAGTTTAAGAATTATTAAGATTTTTATGTTTGTATCTCAGTTAATTTACTAATTGACTATCAGAACGCCAATGTAAAAATAAACTTGGAATTGCCTATATATGTTAGCAATTATTTGCCTCAGGAAGAATGGAAACAAATCCATAAATTTGAATTCAGAAACTGGATGCAGACAAAAGGTCGTCGGTGGTACCAATTGCACCACCATCGACAAATATACAAAAAAGGGCAGGTGAAATGCAACAGGTGTAAAATCTTGCCTTTGTACAGTGGGTTTTTTGAAATTTATTAATTAAACGAGATAAAAAAAACCTCAGCAACTCTTTTTTATTCAAAATAATCAAAAACTTCTACTTTTCGCAGACAAGCCATTATCCTAAAAAACACTGCAAATCCGCCTTTCCACTTTCACTACATTGCATTTCAGTTTAGGGAAATTACTGTTAGGCGCAAAGTAACTGAAGTCCGGTTGGTACTACTGAAAGCTGGTTCTAAAAGCGTCCGCGGAACGAAGGGATGCAGAATCGGTTCTGAACAGGTCCTGAATGGAGCCTGCGCTCTAATTCGGTTCGTTATCGGTTCTGAACCGAGCCTGAGTCGCTATCGCGAATAAAGCTTTTAAAACCATAATTACTTTGATGATCATTGTGACCGTGTATTCGTATTTTATTTCTTACTCTTGAGTATTTTAATGTAACATTTCTAATATGGAGAAATGCAGAAATCGTGGAACAAATCAATTACCTAACTACTACGAAATTAAGCTAATGGAGGAGTTTGGTGACAATATTCACCCATTTTAATTGATTTTATCTATAGTTGAAGGTCCTGAAGATCTAAATATGGTGTTAAGTCAAACTTACGTAAAATCAATAAAATGTCGACAAAATTAACACCGCGAATTTTAAGCTGTTAAAAGAACCTGGAGTTGGAATTTTAAAAATTGGAAAATACCACATTTTCTGTTAATCTCGACATTAAAATGCAGTTTACTTTTGGAATGTGAGAATACATTGTCGAAACATTCTAACATTTAAAACTGTACGATTCAAAATTAAATTTAAATTCCCTTTTGGCCGAGGTAAATGAGCCATCGCGTAGGTCAACATTATTATAAATGAAACATAAAATTTAATAACCGATTTAAGACAAGCGTAAAAAGCAGTTACGTTTTCTGAACCTGATATTTTCGACAAACGTAAATAGAAACTAATATCGAGATATTAAGAATTTCACAAGAAGCAACATTTTTAGGACTCCCACTTTTATGGAAAGGCAAATAAGTTTCATCATTAAACCTATCATACCTCTTGTTCAAGGAAGGATTAAGTAACCTTCAAAATCCAGTAACCTCACGATAAAAAACGGAAGGATAGACAATTTCCAAGTAATTAATTATACAGTTTCATTGTTGTTAAAGAATAATTAATTTTGAAAGTTTGTCATCATGAAATGCAAACATGCCCACAAGCTGCACACAAAAAAGTTGCCTATGGAACATTCCAATCGCTTGGCAATCAACTTTTCTATGTAAATAATAGACCATAACATTTATTGTGAAGTGAAGGGACCAGTAAAACATGAAGAGTTATAGAGAAAATCTAAAGCAATGTTAGCTGGAATGGTAATGTACTTGATAAATACATAAAATCGGAATACAATTTTGAAAGCTGTTTAGCCTTGCTGGGAAGTACATTGCGAATTAAATAAGGTTACCAATGGCTAGAATTACGACAATGTTATCTACCAGACAGACATATGTTTCATATTTTTCTAATCAATCTTTCATATGATAATCGTATTCAACACATTAAGTTGTGACGTAAAGTTTCTTAACTATTACGGTAGGCAGATGGATATTTAATATGATTAAGACCATAAGAGATAAAATTGATTATAATGAAGGACAGGTTGCAGAATAATTGAAAACTGTTAGGCTTTGAAACCTTTGTAAAATGTCTTAAAATCCATTATATGTCTGGCGCGCAAAAACTTGTTTACCTCACTATACCGTTTCGAAATCGATTTCCAAGAGTAGTTCACCGAAATACCATAAAAGCCAACACTGACAAAACTGAAAAACCATGTTGTTGCAAAATTACTGTTCTCAAGTCTTTAGTCTGCATTTTTTATAAAAATTACTTTATTTCTTGGTTATTAATTATTTCAGTCGGTTTACTGCTGTTTCTAACGGTTTGATATATTTTTATTAAGAGCTGCGACGAGCGACATTTAGCAAAGCGGTATAACAAAAATAGCCGGAAAATCTGATTTTATTATATTAACACATTCAGTTATAACAGTTCCTCCAACGCAGTATTAGAGAAAAACATTATCTATCTAATATATTTAAAAATAATCTCCCTATTTAAAATCGATATTATAATGTTGTTCGAAAATTTACGTAATATTCTAGAATTACAATATTTCGCACCAATTAACCTATAGATTGGCGTATGGTTTCTAAATCTAGTATTATAATTTGAATGATTATTTAATTCCTCGAACAATCAAACTGTCTATAAGATCATTAGCGATCGTTCTGTCATTAATTAGTTCTACTTTTTGAGTCAAGACTTGAATGTGAAAGCTGCATTTCAAAAGACAATTAAACAAAGAAAATCATATCAATCGCAACTGGAAAGACAACATTATTGTAGGCACTGCAGTAAATAATAAGTCATATATTTCGCTGTAACCACGTAGTTGACATTTAATCCGTTAATAATAGTGAACCAAATTTCTCTTACATTTACTTCTGAGTATAAAAAGGTACGTTTTTGTTCTAGATGTATTCTAGTCTCAATCGGAATTTAATGCTGTTAATAATTGTTAAAAACTCAAACTTGTTTGTAGGTCACCTGTTTCTTGCGACTTATTTTCAACAATAACAATTAAACAACATAGGAATTGCATCGGCATTTAAAAAATTAAGGACAAACGCGTTACATCTAACATACATACCTATTTCGTCGACTTGTCTTGAATATCACGAAGAACTTACTCCAAAGAGAAAATGTGGCTTCTAGAACATATTTCACCAAATAAACTCCTTGTAAGGCACAGAATTAAAACACTTGTGTTATATAAAAAATGTCAGTCAATTTTAATCTAAAATATTAAAGTCTTTTTCTTTAGCCACGTACACGATGTAGAAGTAAGTCACAATGCTAAGAACGGCGGTAATTAGTATAAATTTAAAATAAAGAAGACAGAGGTCTCTAAATACCGAATCCAACTTGTATCGACTGGGATTCAATAAAGAGGGCTCCCTTCGTTAATAAAATTATTCACTGGAAAAATTCGAATGGGAGAAACCGTATACACCCCCTAGTAGTGTGTGTCGCAAAACTAACAAATTGTTATCAGAACTATATTTTTCTAGCTGCCGTCTGAATCCGGTGAAAAAGCACTAAAAATATGAACCATTTGATTCATTGATTAATAGTGTTACTTTTCGAATTTATTGTTTTTTTAGTTTCCCAACGATCGAAATTTTTCAGAGGATAGTATTTCAACGCACAGTATAATACGATGTTGCGCGCCGTACTTAGTCGATGTGACTTAACTATGGCTGGGTAAGTGGTACCCAATGCTATTGTGGTTTGGGTACCACGACAGGGCCGAATTGGGTGATTGTTTTTCTGGTTTCGTTATTATATTATTAGTAATTAATGTATTTTATATTGAAATGAATGCATGAAAACGAAATTGTTTTATCCTAGAGACAGTGCTTTAAAATTCGATTTATTTATTTTTCTATCTATACGGGTCGCTCTTCAACTAATTTAATAACTTCGATTTCCATTTGCGATGTTCCATACAAAGCAGATTAAACATATAATTGATGTTATTAGAACACTGGATTAAGAAAAATTATTAACATGAAACGCAAACATATTTATTTAGAGTTATTTTTTGTTTCATTTAGAAAGGTTGTACAGTTGAGTCCGGATATAACGAACTTGAGAAATGAACTAAAACTGGTTCGTTATATCCGGAGTTCGCTATAAGCGAATAATAATACAAGAACACGTGGTGTATTTTATTTCGTTATTTTTACATAGAGTAGTAGAAGTTATAGAAGTAGATATGACTAAAAAGAACACAAAAAGATAAACAAAATTCAATTTGAAATCTACTTCATAAAGTCTGTAAGTTTTGTTGGTACATTTCTGCTGCAAAAATAGATGTTATTTTGTAGTTTTCAAGATCACAAAATGACTCCCAGATATGATTAGGAACTTGGCGTGATTGTAGAAAATTCCGAGTTTCTGGCACGTTTCTTGTTATTTCAGAAATGGTTGGAACAGCATTAGTGTTTACAGTAGAAGCAGTTTCACCTAAATCGTCATCTTACTCATTATCGCTTAAAGCTGTAGATGAGGTTACGGAGTCTATAATTTGCTCATCGGTCAACATTTCTCTTGTAAGAATGCCATTAT
>NW_026018814.1:12880726-12884686 GCF_020466585.1 Dendroctonus ponderosae
ATTTTACCTCCAGTCGATTCCGACTTTTAACCTACTACATTCCGAAACCACTACTCTGTTCCTTGGACCAACCACCTTCCAAGTAGCGAGAGGATGGGGATCACCGCACCAGTGATCCCAAAGTTCAACTCCGAACTTAAACATCGACTTATCGACAAAAATAGTAAAAATCCTGTGGTTGTAAATAATAACTAGCTTGACTGAAAGCTGTACTCAAGTKGGCATGTACGGCAAAACAMTACTCTGATCCTTGAGAAACTATTGAAATCCAACTCTGTGGTAAATTAATTAAAGCAGACCTGACACCTCCAATCAACAACAAAGCGGCTTTCGTTAAGAAAAGAAGCGTGGTTTCTGCGTTGGCCCGCTAGCCGCTTACGTGCAATTGTGGTACCCAAACCACCTGTTGGCCGTCACTTTCTAAGAGTATTGTACCAGCTGAGGAATTGCAGATTGCAGTGTGGCTAGACCGACGGCAGTCCCTAATTGTTACACAAGAGGAAAATGAGGCAAAATTGAAACATATGTAGCATAAAGTGAAATTACATTAAATATTACAAACAGTTCATTTTCAGTATGTATTCAAGCTTTTTAAGTACACAGGAAACCAGTAAGTAATATTCGGAACAATACCATAAACACAAATTATGAACTCGTTCAGTGGTTTTTAGAAGAGCGTTAGATAATATACATTGCGCCACCAACTGTCACACACATATAAAAAACAGCAGGCAGATATCTACAGAGTGATTCAAAATTGGTGTCATTACTCTGGAGGTGTTGTCTAGGGGTGTCTTGGGAGTACACAAAAAATAGTAAAAGATATTAAATGTTATTAAAAACTCGGATATTCGCAAAAAAACTAGGTCAGAAGTATGGCAACAATGTTTTTCAAAGTAATCTGCCTAATTAACATTACGTAAATACCTGTTCCTTCGTAATTATTAAAAACTCCGGTAACCATGGATAAACATGAAGCAAAGAAAATAAAAGAGAAAATAACATGCGTTGAGGTTAGGACAACGGTGTCACCTTGCGGTCAGTGTTGCGACAAAACAGCCCAAGTGTTCTCAAGAGCAAGAAGTCCTGCCCGTTTCACTCCCAACATCTTTGTGTCCCAATCACTTTGAGTCTGAGCTCATATTTTGAGCAGCTTCTCAAGTTCGGTTAATTAACTGCTGCTCAATTTGAACCGGTGCTCGGAAGATCAGATATTTAAGGTGTTCTAGTGTCCTGTGCATATTACATACATGGTAGGAATGTAGGCCCTTCCTCGGGGGAGTTCTCGGGACAATTAAGTATCCGGTGTTTGAGAAAGTACAGTTGTTGTGCAATGCTTCAAGTACTCCTGAAAGGCTCAGCTGGAATAATCTCCAATACCTGTTCCTCTAGGTCTGGAAACCGAGCACCTTTAGATTGTCCACTATCTGCGTCCATTTCGGGCCACTCGTCTATTGTGTAGCTCTTTGCTGGTGTAAGTTCTTACAGCTTCTGCTATGTTACTGTGGCATTTTCCCACAACTAATGGCATATTCGCAAATTCGCTGTTCGTTTACATTTTTGTACATTTTGTGAAAGAAGCTTCAAAATAAGCCACAGTTTGACAAATGCTTGTTATTATTGACAAACGCTGTCTATCTGTAACTATCTGTTAGTGACAAGAAAATAATTGCCGCTTTGATGTCACAAAACCGTTTCGGTGATTTTCTCCACCATCATCAGTTTGTATGTATGGTTGTTTCTACCTTCACAGTTTCTGACTGCACCTCAGTGGCCTGCCAAATGTGAAGGTAGAAACAATCATACATACAAACTGATGATAGTGGAGAAAAACACCGAAACGTTTTTGTGACATTTTAAATGGTAAACAATAAAATCGACTGAAACCCAGGAATTTATTTTGAATTAAGTTGAAATACAGTCAGGAAAATATACACAATGAATTGTGTTTAACATTAATTTCCTACCATGGGCACTACTTTTCAATGTACAAGACGAATAAAGGTTAGAAAAATTCAGGTTCATTTTCCTGCAAACGAAACCACTTTGCACAATTTTTTCTAAGTGTAGATATCAGTTTATTAATACCACAATTATCACTCGTTGACTAGTCTATTTCCACTTACCAAAATTTGACAATAAAATATGCCCTCATTTGCGGTGTTGTCACTTTGAATATTTTATTATGTTTTCTTGTAAATACTGCGTTAATTTTTCCGCTCGTAGTAATGGTAGTAGTAGGCTGCGCGCGCACTTTCCGCAAAGCATTCCGGACTCATGAGAACCAAACTTAAGATGTAGCCGAATACGCTGCCGCCAGAGCGGACTCAATCGCTCACTCCACAGTTGCTCATCAGCTCTCGTCAGATGAACAACAGCTCTTCAAACGATCCACTGTTTGACTGTTTTTTTATTTGCTACAAAGTGTTTCACACTCGCGGTCCAACCTCGAGGTTGAAGCTTCACTAAGTGTGTGTTTTACCCTCCCCCAGACTACCAAGAAAGAAATTCGAGCTCGTGTCTCCCTCAGAGGCACGTGCAGGTCCCTCTTTCGGGCTCCGGAAACCCCCTCAGTGCAGTGCCGTTCAGGATAGTGTTCCCGAGTGTATTTTGTGATCGACATTGCCAGCTTTTGAAATACCAGAAGCATCTTCCTCCAGCGCAACTTCAAACCACAAAATGAGCTCTCGCGAGCGGAGCCCTTCAGGGTCCGAAAGCGACGAGTCGAACGAATCACAAACTAATCAAGGTAAGCCTGCAAGACGCCCTGCCCAAGAACCCCGCACCCTGCTTTCTTTTAAAGCCAAAACCAAGGCCGCCGACCTTCAGTCGCTTCGCTTGGCAAATTCTAAGCTTTAGGAGAGTGTCACCTCCTTAAAAAAACAAAATCAACTGCTCGCCCAAAAACTCGCAGAGCAAGATCACAAGATTTCGCTCCTGCTCTCAGCCGTCGTCGAGGCGCATAAACAAGCCCCCAGCAGCCACCCAGCTGAAAAGATGGAAGTCGACAACTTCCCGCTCCTGAAAGCCAAGCCAAGGCTCAATATCCCCAAAACTTCTAACCCGGCACTCCACGAGCACATGGTCCAGCATGCGCAAGCCCCCCAACCCTCTAAAGCCCCTCAGCCTGCCCCAGCTCTAGCCGCCACTTCGGCACCCCAGCCCTCAGGCCCTGCCACCACTTCGGCACCCCAACCCCCCAAGTCCGCGATTCCTATCGTCATTAGGAATACTGCGAAATGGACTAAGGCCAGAAATCTTCTTGTGCAAGATAATTGCACCTTTACAAACCCCAAAAAAGTAGCGTTGGGCATCCAAATCCACCCCAAAACTACAAATGACCACAGAGCCATCACCAAGCTTCTCGCTCGAGAAAAAATTGAGTTCCACACGCACACCGTCCTTGAGGACAAAAAGTTGATCGCCATTGCCAAATGGCACTTCCCGAAATTCAGGCTGAACTCGAAGAACTAGGCTTCACCCCTTCTGAAATCCAATTCTACAGAATGGGAAACCACAGAACGGCGACCAATATGGTCAAAATGCTCCTCCTAAAGAAACAAACCAGCATTTTTGAGGTCAAGTACCTCCTAAACCTTTCAGTCGCGATCAAACCTCAAAGGCATCCCCAAACAAATATCAGGCACATTCCTCAAGGCAAGAGGTGCCAAAAATTCGGCCACACGATGGCAAACTGCATGGCAAAACCCTTCTGCCACAAGTGCGCCCAACAACACTTCTACACAGATTGCAAAAAGCCGAGAGACATCCCGGATAAATGCATCAACTGCGAGGGTCCCCATCCGGCAAGCTACTTTTCTTGCCCCAAAAACCCAAACTTCCTTGCCCAAAAGCAATAAAAAGCCAAAACAGCCAGCTTTCAAAACAAAGTTTCGCCTGGCATTTCCTACGCCGCCAAAGCTTCCGAAGCCCAGGCTCAAGCACCCCCAAAGCCCACCG
>NW_026018814.1:12885685-12888044 GCF_020466585.1 Dendroctonus ponderosae
AATATGTTCAAATACAATACTCTTCCAAATTTAACTCTCTAGGCCAACCGCCACAAACCACTACTTTTCTCGCTCCGTACCCCTACTTTTTTTCTTTCTTCGTTCGCTCTCAGTCCCGCAACCACGAAAACCCACACCCCAAACCCACCAAGGCTCTTGCAGGCTACCAACAAAGACGTCACGCTCGCTGCCGCCAGAGCAGTTCGCGTTTCGAAGTAAACACTCCACCGAGCTCCAGATGCTCAGAATAGTGGAAAGAACTAGTGTGGAAATGATCCGGAATAAGACAACTGGGCACTTCGTTCTGGACGTATAAGAACTTTCCACAGAGTGTGGAGAGATCGTCCCGGCTACAAAATGCTGAGCAGACACTCCTGTCGGACACTCAACTCTTCGCCCTACAACGCGAACTCGGCAAAATTAAATCATCATTGACTAAGTGAATCCAGAAGACATGGAGGAAACCTGTTAACAATTCAATCGGGAAAAACCTTTTATTACTGTGGACCTGAAGGCGAAAGTCAAAGAGGAGTAGGTTTCCTAATCCATCCAAAAATGATCAAACACATTCAAAGCTACAACGGAATCTCGGACAGCGTAGCATATGTAACCTTGGAGTTGTCAAAAGACTACCGAATCAAAATAATTCAGATATAGGCACAAACATCAACTCACGAAGACGAAGAAGTACATATTCTATACGGGGACATTGGCAAAACACTAGACAAAAACTTAATATATTTTCATATTTTTCCTGTACTTCCTAAAGATCCCCCAGGAATGACGACAATTGTTCAGCACCCTGTGAACATACAGGGTGCTTACTTTAATTTTCAACAGAAAATTAAAGTTTTTAACCACACGCTTATATGAACTTTTCTATTTGAATTTACTTCAGAAAAGCATCTTTGAAACTACAGCCTATCGTTAAGTATCGTCATGCATGTCTACCAAAAAAAAAAAATTCTTCTGATAGTCCTTTTAAAATGTACTTTCCAATTATTATATCGCTTCTATAATCCACCGTTAACGTAGAAGGTGTTTTCGGTGGCGATACACCCCGAATAGCTACCGCATTGCTCCTGGCAGTCAAATCGATACACCCTTAGATTCAACTCTGTTAAAATGTCTGGCGCATTGTCGCGATTTTTGTTTAACATTTTAACAGATACCGGTCCTTTTAAATAGAAAATGTTCAATTTGTCGAATATAGTGTATTTTAATTGGTATACCAGCATTTTATCATAGCTATCAGAAAGTACCTGTATTTTCAATGCACTGTGATTGTCAAGAAAGTGTGTCATGATGTATAGAGAAATATTTGCTGTATTAGGTAAGCGAGTATTGTAATAGTTTATCGTATATCTACTATTCCACTAAAAGAACCAGATTTATACTCAAATTGAATACAAAAAAAAATGGAGCTAGGAGAGGTATGATACATTTTTGAATGATTAAGATCAGCTGCTTGCCGTTATTGTGCCATAATATTCAAGTAGTAGCTGCAGATTTGTTTAAATCATTATTAATACAATATCCCTTATAAACTATGTGGTTAGTCCTCTTTTGGAATGAGAATTAAATTTGAGTGTGCATTTAAGCAGGGTCGAAATAATTAATATCAACCTATTAACATATGCAGAGTAGATTATGAGCACATTTCAAATGCAATCTTTTTAATTTGGTTATTGGTTCGATAAATAGTATATAATTGACTTACTGATGGAATAACATCTGAAAAGTTTTACTAAAGTGGTCAAATCATTAGATCGAACTGAAATTATAATTAATATGTGTTCGAATGGCTAAGGGAGAGTATGGTCCTGTGGGACATTTTTAGATTTCAAGTTTTTATATGCACATTTTCTTAAACACATGGATTTTAATAAAACCACTGTCAAAACACTAATGATATCAATTGTAAAACGCCAAAGGGATGAAAGCAGGTTTTTACGTTAACTTAAGTTAAAACCCACCTAGATCGTTTATTTAAACAAAAAATTGTGAAAGGGACTAACACAAAAGTTTAATTTTACTCAAATTTTTTAAATCTAAATTTAAAATAAAAATATGAAGCACGGAAATGTAAACATTTGACATAGTCATTTTTTAAATGAAATTCCCTAATATAATACTATATATACAGGGTTATTCACGCTAGACGACACGGAAGTTTGCGGCATAACCGTTTTTTTTTAAGTATTATTTGATGAATAGGGTTAGAAAGATTCCTTAAAACGTCAATAAACAATTTACCATGTGTACATATTTTTATGGTTACCGAATTTTTAAAGAACGACGAACGCTTTAATTCAGCCGAATTTAAGGGTGTCATTTCCCAAACCTCACCGGAAAAAAA
>NW_026018814.1:12889043-12910115 GCF_020466585.1 Dendroctonus ponderosae
ATTACAGTCATTCAGTACACATATTCTGATATCATATGTACTTTATTCTGCTAAACTTGAAAACAGAAGGTTGTGTTTAATGAAGTAATTAGCCGTACAAAAAAGAGAAAACTGAGATAATTACTCGAAGATGTGCATAAAAACATGTTTTAAATTTCAAAAAGTATCTCGTATTAGCGGAGATTTAGAACTCATTAAAAAGTTTACCTTCCATAACGACAACCATTTTTCGCGCGGATTCGTGTGAATTTTCTATACAATTCATGCAATTATCTTCAAATAATTGCACCAAAGTCTAAACAATTAAAGCACCGCAAGTGATTAAGTCCAGTCAAATGACAAGAAGTAATTGATGTTCAAATTTGTATAATATTCATTCAATATTTTTTTTCGCAAAAACTATGAATGCTACAAGATTTTATAAAGAGTACAAAATTGTGAATAAATGATTAGTGCATCAACCTAAAAAAAATGAGTTGATTGCATCCTCCAACTAAAAAGTTCTGGTAGTTTTTGTACCACGACACTCAAGAATTCACCACTTGTCCAAAAGGGCTGAACTCGATTGTTTCATCAAAATATGAGTTTTACATAAGAACAAATTTACAGCGAGTTTCACTGAAATACATCGTACTATTCTCCCGATTTTTCGAAAAAGATACATTTTTTGAAGAACTTTCACCATCAATAGCAGAGGAGCCCGACATTTTTTGTTAATAAAAGTTTGGTCAGATCGTCTTCTTTTTATCATGAGCTTACGGGACACCCTGAATAATAGAAGTATAAAATAACTACAAAAGATGACATGAATGACCGAATCACAACTGTTTTTCGAAACATTAATAATATTGTTTTGTACTCCGTTGGCGATTCATTTGAAAACCGTATTAATAGTTGCTTAAATGTTAACGGCAATCATATTAAACATTTATTTTTATAGACGTATGCAGTTTTATTGAATTTTTTTGCTATGAAATTCCATGCATTTTATAAAACATTGCACTTTTGTTCAATGATTATGACAAGTATCATCAAATTTTGACACTTACGTATTGAATTCTATAGCCACCTTACAAAATGTAACAACTTTTTGAAATTTTTGAATAAAATAAATTATAATTGAAAACGCTTGATTTCACAGCTTAAAGTGTAAATAAAAATTTGTAACTTTGTAAAATGTCTATCGAATGACGTATTAATATACAGGTACTTTCATTTGAAAAAACAAAAGTTATATTGCGTTAAAAAGTTTTAGATTTAAGTCTATTTTGTTAACACCCTRTACARWATTGTACATTSTATTGATATTTTGGTTCAATAGAATTCTTAACGGATCTGTGGTGATTGGAAAGACCTATTTTTTGTATCGTTAACGGCTTTTTTTTGCTTCTACAATTAATTTTTAGATACCATATTTTTAAGCCAAATTTTACTAAAATGCCGATAATCTTCCAACGTCGCAAGTAAGAAAAAAACAATTTACGGTGCATATGCAGCGTTTCAAGCTGCATTCCCTGAGCTAATAAAAAATGGGTAGTTCTATTTTAAAAAAATACACTTTGATCTTATCTCGCTTTTCTGAGACACTGTACTCACTTTGTGCGTCAATGCACTTTTAAGTAAAACTAAATTTTCGAAAGTTCTACCCCAACGGAAATAATGGACTCTCTCTCACTAAAAAACCACCCTGTATGTTAGTTTTCACAATTATTCTACTTATAATTATTCAAATATTTATTTAAATTTTTCTGGCGGATATTTGAAACGGTAAGGGTAGGGTATAAGTATATGGTTCAAGCCCATGCGTTTTGTTCAATTATTTGACAAAAGCTATTCTTACAGCTGCAGAGCGCATAAGAGAATAAAATAAAGCTGAAAGTTACAACACGAAAAAATGTATTTGAATAATCCTAGCTCCACCTTTCTTTTGTATTCAACATACAAAAATCACAGCAATTTTAAACACGCAATAAAGGACCACCACGATCAACAACATACACAAGACAAACATGACCTCTTTTTATTCCATTTACTCAAAAACCAACCTATATTTTATTACAGTATATTTTGTACATTTTGGAAAATCGCAATGGGAATGTGCGCGTGAGTAAAAACCAAATTTTAAAGCAACCCACATGTTTTTTGCAATTTATGCTAGATACCCAAAAAACTTTTTTCAGTAGTGGTTTATCTAGACCTTAGAAAGTTTACTTCAATTTTTACATTCATCATGATCGACGGGCACGAAATGATTGAACTTCCAACATTTTGTAGCTGCCCTACAACATTTCATACAATGTTTTACGAGACCGTTGTCCAAAATACCTTTAGATCAAATTTAGAGATAGATGCAAAACAAAACTTTTTTAAATTGATCTGAATGTTCTCATATTATTCAATAATGGAGAGAGAAACTTGCATCAGAAACCCAAATTGATCCATATTTAATCAATCAAAGTCTTGGTCAATAATAAGGTTGAACGTACAATATGAGTTTCAAACGCAAGGTGCTTTAAAATATTCATGTGTTAATTGTGTTTAAAGATGAGCGAAGTTTTTCTTGTGGAACAATATCTCTCGATATGAAATAAAACTAAAATAAGTTAAGGTCAAAATAAGAATACCTAGTTGATGTTTTTTGTTAAATATGCAGATTGATTTAACCCTGAATTATTAATACAAAAGTTTCAATAAACAGCAATACATTCTAAGTCAATGTAATGTTGGGGATTGTTAATTGCCTAATAAGTCAAGTGATCTCAGATGGATGCAAACTCGGATTCATATATTTCTAATACGCAGGGTGCTTTAGGGGTATGCAGAGTGTTCAGTGCAACAATAAAGACTAAAAGCCGAAGTAACCCTGTTTGCCCGGCAGTTTATTAAACCATACGTTGTTAGTTCTACTATTGCATAAAGCATATCGTCTAGAACGGGCTATATGTGTTCATAAAACAGAAAGTCAATGGGTTGAAGTTGAAGAAGCCAAACGGAAGCTTGACTTGCTCTTTTTGCAACCTCCTCCTCAAAATGGACTGTTCCTCTTCTTAGTCGTTTGCTCGGTTTCCAGCATCATGAGTTCATGTATTGTTTTCTGTGATGGCTTTCCATTCCCCATCTTCTGCCATCTTGAATATCTTGTCGGCGACCTGCCTTCATCTTTTGCCAGGGACTGATTGTCCCTTCCAAAGTGAGTCTCTCAAGACCATTTCTTCTAACCACATGACCGAACAATTTACCTGTGTTCTTCGCTGCCACAATGCTCAATTTCCTCTTAACTCTGAGTTGGTCCAGAATGGATTGCATGGTTTCCAGTCCAGGACACTCTCAGTATTCTGTGCCAACAAAACATTTCGAAGCCATTTATCTTCCGCTTATTCGTCCTTTTTAAAATCCAGCATTTTGATCGATATAGAAAGACTGAAAACACCAAGTTCCTGACCAATCTCATTTGGGTGTTAAGGGATATGTGATGGCTTGTCCATACTTTTGATATTTTGGTCATCCAGCTGGATCCGCTCTTGCTCGAGGTGTGTGATATGAAAGCGTCAACTGTTTCTCCACTTGTTTCTTCTACCCTTCGTAAGTAAGTAAGTTGTTCGTTTTGTAGGGATCCTATTCTTCTTCGGATGCAGCGATTCGAGTCGTATCATCGGCATAGCGCAAGTTACAGATTTGATGCCCTCAGTAGTAATTCCTTCCTGCTAGTCATGGACCGCTTTCCTGATGATCCATTCGCCATACATCTTAAAGAACTTAGTATACAAATCTGCCTCACTCCTTTACCCACTCTGAATGAATTGGTCAGATCTCCCTCTACTCTCACGTATGCTGTGCTGATGTATCAATTTTTGATTCGTTATATTAAGAGAGAAGGCGCACCCATTTCAGTTAAAACCATCCATACATTTGCAATCGTACGCAATCAAATTCTCTAGAGTAATCTATGAAGCATAGGGTAAAGTCGGGACACATGACGCAGCAGGACAGTTGACGCACAGCAAAAATTACGGTTTAAACCTAGTTAATAAATCAGTAAAGAGTGTCACGTGAAAGCGTTGTTTTTACTGACCGGTTGTTGTCAAATTTCCATCAAAATAAGTGAAAAAAACACTGTTTTTTCCAATTTTATAAATTGGTAGGTATACAAACTTTAATATCGTTCTAGGTTAACAGTTTTTCCATTGCATAAACTATTAAATTCGTGAAAAAAGGCATTCGTTTTTAAAGTTGTGTTATGTTGTGAAGGTGCTTACGTGAAAATGAGAGTGTACGTGAGATAATCCTTTGTTATTTTAGAATAAATAAAGTGCATCATCTATCCCGCCCTATTGGGACAGATGACGCGTACGCGAAAACCCAAAGGTAGAACTTGAAGCACAAGATTTTCAAGAAAATCTGGAAATGGAACCCGAAGCACAAGCCATTGACCTTAATCAACCTTCTACTTCTTCGGATTCTAATCAGGCGAAGCCTTCCTCAACTTCAGTTCATAAATCTGTCGGTTCAGACTGGACTCCTTCTAAAATTCTGAGTGTTATTTCACCGATTCCGAAAATAGTAAGCACTAAAACTAAAAGGAAGAGACAGACTGCAGAAAATTAGAAAAAAAGAAAAAAAAAGAACTTGCAGCCAAGAACATTAATAAAAATTCCCAAATGGTAAATAAAACTGAGGAAAAAATTATGCCAAGGGCAGTCGCTATTCAAGCCGTCAAAAGGCGTTTGGTAAGAGAATAATCTTCTTCGTCAGATGATAATGACAAATTCTCAGTCAACGATTCGAGCGATGAGGAAAGTTTCGATGAAAATCATTGTATTGGCTGTTTAGAGCCTTATGAGGGTGGCCAAAAAAATGCAAATTAGATGAAGTACCTTAAATGTACCAAAGATGGTTTCATTGTACTACATGCAGTCCTTATGAAAATTATTTCTTGTTATGCGGGAAAAGCGTTAAGTAATATTTATGTAGGTAATCGCTTAATTTTCAATGCGAAGTAAACATTTTTTTTTCTTAAGGCATTTCCATAAGCAATCTCTCCCTACTGCAATACGTCATCATACCCACATGGTGGGGTGAGATTGCCAAATGTAATAGTTTTCTATTTTATTTTGTTAGTATGTTTCTGTTTTGATTGCTTGGTTTTTAATTACTTTCGAAATGATTATAAACTTAATTTTTCAATAGTTTTTGGTTTTTATTTAATACTAACTAATTAATTTTTAATGAAATTAATTTTCAAAAAATGGTGCGTCGTCTATCCCGATTTTACCCTAAGTAAGTAGGCACCTTGAATTTCCTACAACATGCAAGGTGTTCGTGCCACACATAGACAAAGCTCTACCCCAGATAGTTGGTACCAAAACAAGTAGATTTAGCCACATTTCCTGTAGTCAATAAGTTGAGAATAACAGCTATAGGGGGTGTTAAAGATAAAAGTAAAAAAATGAGTTAACTTTAAATTATTTCAACTGCGAATTAGAATTACATAAAATTTAGTTTACGCTGCTTTTCTAATACGCGAAATTCAAATCTGTTAAATATTTTGCATGTACTTCATAGGGAGCACCACATTGAAGCTCTGAATGCTTGGTTAATTGTATCGTATTTTCTAATCTGATGTTGTAAGTGAGGTTTGTATCGAATATCAGATTTGTCCATTATTTTTACTAGAGCCGTTTTCTGTACTGAATCATTTTAAAGTACTATATGAATAAAACCAGCGGTAATCACCGACGGTAATAAGAACGGTTATTAACATTCATTTTTTAAATACCGTTGCAATCTGAATATAACTACTATAAATTACTACTGAAGCTTAGATACTACTGAAGCACCACCTGAATATAACTTATTTCAAATGTTAAATAAAATAAAAAAATTACAGCAAAAATCTATTTAAGATCACTATACTTATATATGGAACATCATTTGAGCTGTAAAAAGATTCTTTTGATTTTAAAACGCCTATTTCGAAAACCACAATGATTTACTTTATATTTCAACCAAAAGCTTCGACTTTGTTAAAAAAGTTTTGTGGCACCATTTAGTTTTCTAGATGCTTTCAATCACATCTTTATCTTTATTTTTAGTTTGCTTCATACAGGGTGATTTTACTTATGAACGTTCTCCGCTCCCAAATAGAGAAACATTAACAAAAAATATAACGTGGTATTTTTATTAGAAACGTTGTACAAATTTGCCCGACATGTTTATACAGGGTGTTTTCTTTATTATTTACTTCTATGTACTAAAGTAAAAACACCCTGTATATGACACCATCCATTTAACCGGTAAATCAAAAATGGTTTAGCAAACTGCGTTTAAGTACATATTTCTGATTAGCAAAGCAAATTGTAAAAAAGCCACATACTAGAATTAAATAATATATTAATATAACATTTAAAAATAATGGAAAATAGAAAATTAATAGACAATTTAAATTTCTAGCAAACGTTTTTCTTACGCAACATGGTCTTTCGATATATCATTTTTGATTTGCCTGTTCACAACCGCGTATCTTCACATTAATTTTATTTTTTGCTTTGTTTTTCAGTGATAATATTGCTAGCTATAACTACCGTTTGTAAAGCGGAATGTCAGAGTAAGTTCGCTGTTATTGCATTTCACATTTCACCATATTTCTATATATTTCTTTGATGTGTGAATGTTGTACATTTAGATATATATTTACTCTAGGTGTTAGAATCTTTTAAATCAAATTCATATGAAACCATTTTGCATTTCAACCAAATGCAAGCTTCGCAACACTCTACATGCTACAATCATGGCTTGTAATCAACGGATACCACACTAATCTACAGGGTGTTCAAGATAAGGATGCATTGCCTGGGGATCTCCGAAACCATAGGAGATACGAAGTCAGTTAAATTAGAAAAACGTTGCACAACCAGAGGGTCATGTACATGGCGTTTTCAAAAGAAAAAGTTTTTCTTTTAATTTTTGAGACATTTTGAAAAAATTTTGAAAATTTTTGTTTTTATTTCATTTTTGAAGTTATTTCAAATCATATCAAAAACCAAAAAAAAATACTTCCTCATTGCGCCTTTTTGAGCGCTACAAGCTGGTGTCTATGAAAATGTATTATGACGTTTCGCTTCTTTAAAACCATCATCAATTTTCGTTTTTGATCTGGGCGAGGAAAAAAGAACATAAGGGATTAGGTAGCCCTTTTAATTGCGAATTCAACGATGTATAACACAAAATTATTTGTTCAGGTTCTTGACCTCGTCAGTTCTAACTAGACCTGGGGTTACACTGTGTTGAGTTGCGCTTTTGAGTTGTTGCCGTCTCTGAGTTAATGAGTGACAACTCTTTTATTAAAGCGGATTAAGGCGTTTGGAGATCCGAGAGACGGAATTTTAACATTTAAAAAAAGATTATGATCATTTTTATGATTAACTTTACCAGGCCTAGTAACATATGTGTATGTCAGTAAGTATTTAATACATACAGTATCAGAACTTTCGAGAGTTTTTCATTATGCCGGGAAACAACTTAACAAACGAAGACAACTTTGAATATTGGGATCTTTTATTTACCACCACACTTTAACTGCAGAACGTTACCTTAACTAATTGGAAAATCAATCAAAAAAAACTCGTAGATATTCTGCCACTAGAAAATGTCCGAAATTGCTGGTTTCAACATGACGGAGCTCCTAAGCACAATGCCAAACAAGTGCGAGAGTATCTGTATCAACAGTTTCCAGGACGATCAATCGGACCTTATGATGACGTTTCCTGGCCAACACGATCGCCAAACTTGACCCCACTCAACTTATCCCTTTGGGGTTACATTAAAACCAAGTTTACATACACTGAACACCAACTTTTGAAGGCAGTTACCTACCGATGCATTTAATTCAATATTAATTCCATAACTTCTTCTAGTATCCGGGGTTGAAGATTCCACGGTTAGAAGAGTGTACCTGTGTTTAGAAAATATTGTTTACCGTTTTGAACAATTATTATACATTTTTTGTTTTTTCTTCTGGTCTTAGTAGGTTAATTTTATTCAAATTACTATTTTCGTAGAACTTTTCCTTCATTGAAAGGTTTTATTCTGGTTCTAGTAAGCTTCTAAATGTCACGTACTCCTTAACTTGAAAGTTAACCGTCTGAAATTTGACGTATTTAGCTGTCTTTTGTCAGGATATTTGACGTACATGTAAGATAGGCATAATTTTAAAAAAATGTTATTTTGACGCAAGAAATATACCTTTATCTACTTTGTTTCGGTCCATATGAAAAACAAGAGTTGATGGTAGTTTTTAAGAAACAAAAACGTTGGAATACAAAAAAAAGGAAAAGGCGCGGTAATTTAACCACCGACTTCGTCTCTGTTACGGTTGCAGTGATCCCCATGCAATGCATCCTTATCTTGGACACCCTGTATATAGAGACGCCTTACAATCTGCCAGTCATTCCTAACTTTTAATCACGTCCAGAAATTTAAATGCAAATGTTGGTGACTKTCGTAAAGTCCATTACAGCTCAGGATATAAAAGTGGCATATACAGGGTGATCCAAATTAGATGGTTTTAACACAGAAYATTTGTTGTTTTAGTGAATTCCGTATTTTATAAAACGCAAATTTTATTATTTTCGMAAAACGTTTAATAACGCRTACCATTTTTGGCAAAATCTTYACCGCTAACTAAGATATCGGGGCTTCTCAAATTTCGGCTATTTAGCAWATTGTCCATAACCTTTTTTGTTACGCGGGATATTGGTATTCTGTATTGCCGTCTTTAAGCGGTACCACCGCAGYTAAGGCCGACTGCTCTGACGTCACGAAGCCCCTTTCGCTGTGAGAATGAGCGAGAGCCGGCCTACTTTAGTYCTGTGGTATCTTAACGGCTCGCGCTACTCGTGACTCKTGACGTTAGAGCAGTTGGGCCTAGAATTGCAGTGGTGCAGCTCTAAGGYGCTTCCTTAAGAGCAATCCAGTTCTATCTCCAGTTCTATCTTAAATGATAAATTGTTCTTTTTCTTAGGAGAAAACTTTAGCGCCTTTTCCTTTTGATTGATACATAATTTCTTTTACTAGGGAAAAAATGTCAAAAATATGAAAACAAACTTTTACAACATTCAACAAATGAAAAAAACTTATACATTTTGTTGCTTGGGTTTTTTTTACTCATTAAACCAACAAATCTCGAGTTAATGCAAACTGCAAAACTTCAATGGATGATCGTAATTATGCGTTTTTTTTAACATTAAGCACTTTGAACTTTCAAAACAAATTTTTTTTATGAAGTTCATATTAAAATATTTCAATATTCAAATTCCATTACACTCCAACATTCAATAATGTTTTGCTTGGACCGGACTTTTTGGACACCCTGTGCATTTGTTGCCATCAGGCACAAATGCAGTCTAACCTGTTAGATTAGGAGTAGAATTTTAAACATTTCGAAATATTGCAGTTTGAAAAATCTTGTGTTTTATCATGGATGTATGTTAAATCAAAATTTCCTGTTACGATGCAGTAGTGATGTAAGCAGGAGCGACTAAGTTTTTATTGCAATTTATCAATCACGATATCAAATATATCAGAAGAGCTAATATGGAAAATTGTATAGAGATAAGAAACCGTAAGCGAATATGACTAAATGGTGAAAAAACTTTAAGACGGTATGAATATCGAAGATACTGATATCAATATCTGAACCTGAAATTCAGAACGACGGACTTTCAACTAAAACATGTACAGGGTGATTCACAACCTTATGGGCACATGACAAGGGCGAGAACTTCAAAAGTCGAGTTTCCATTTAAGTTTTTTTCTCAGGCCCATGGTTGACGAGATACAGAGTGTTAAAGTTTAAAAAAATGTTGGTATTTTCTCTTTAACTCCCACAGTTTATGAGATATTTTGCTCAAATTTTAAACGCAGGCTAATGTTCCGACCCGTTACCCGTAGGTAAGCCGACTGGTTGTGAAAATCTACAGGGTGTTGATTTTTCTAGAGGCATACCCCCTTTTACCTCCCAAACTTTTTTGTGGTGCGCCACTGACTTCGACCAAACAAAYTTTTGAATTTGTTGTTCAATTTAAGAATTTATTTATCTCTTGYGGTTTTTTCGTAGTGTTTCTTAACAATTTTTGTTACCGATATAGTGCATGAACCGGGYAGTGTCGTCCACGTAATGTGGTGTGCAGCTGATTTATTTATTATATTGCACAAAAGCGAAGTTTTTTAATTGCCAAGTTTTATTCCCATTTAATCAACTTCGTATAAGATCCGGTGTTCGACATTCCCATACGGGCTCTTCTTAGTAACTTAAAAAAAAGTAATTTTCCTACTCAGTGCTCTCACTTTACTGTAAGTATTATAAAAAATGTTAACGTAAATATCTTATAATTTTGTAAACATTCAACACAAACACAAACGTATTAGTCGGTGAAATGGCTGGTAAATTATGTTAAGAGAAATTCTACATTTTAGTTTAAAAAATTAGTAAAAGGCTAGCACTCAAAAAGGGAATTGGTTAGTATAAAATACAGTCACAAATTCTTTATTTCTTAGTAGATACTTTTAGTTTTTCCTTGTCTGCATGAATATAATTGGCATTGCCAAACCTAAAACCGTCAATTTTATGCCAATATTAATATTACATTCAATAATATCGTTCATCCAAAGTGTTAATTTTCAATTGATTGGCTGAAAATAGGCATTTTTGTTTGTCAATGCCGAAAGAAAATAACGTTGTGATATATGTGGACATAGCAATAAAAGGAACTTTCAATCTAACGGACTTTTTTCTAGCTCGGCAAATATATTGTTATGAGTGTGACAGTTGGACAGATAGGAGATGCAAAGATCCATTCAATTATACGGCCCTGCCTCGGGACCAGCCGCCCCTGATGACGTGCAACGGCTGCTGCGTAAAAATGGTTAGAAACGCAAAAACCCGTAAGTTTTATAAGCTATGAAACCATGAATTAAGCACGAAAAAACATCTATCACATCACATTTAGAAATGTTTTCCGGGCTTTGAAGCCGTGGTCTATGGGAATTTCTTCCTGACGTTTCGTCCACAACTAGACTAAGACTGAGTCAGTCTTAGTAGGAAAACACGGGAGATCACTTCGCCCACTGCCTCATCGCCTTTGATAATGTCCACCGCAGTTGTGGGCGAAACGTCAGGAAGAAATTCCCATAGACCACGGCTTCAAAGCCCGGAAAACATTCCTAAATGTGATTTAACCGGCCGTGAAAGCCTTCATGATCTATCACATCATCATATGCAAGGTGTTTCAGCAAGAGTTGCTACCGGCCATATCTCAAACACCATTACTTACTTACTGCATGGCGGTAACGTTAGCAGAACGGTCAACCTCGAATGGGTCTTGGCCAACTCTACTATTTGCATCCATTGTTGTCGATATTCAATTAATGCTAAGCGTATTATATCCCATGGTCCTTAGGTTCGCTTTGATGTTGTCACGTTACTTCATTCGGGGCGACTCAAAGGTCTTCGCCCTATTGGTGGTTCTTCCCAAGCCAAGTTCAACAGTTTATCTGGCTGTATGGCATCTTGCATCGTCCTGTTGAAGCCAGATGCTGTTGAAATCCATATTTTGCAATTTTGTCACAAAAAAATTAGTGAACATTTCACGATAACGAACACACATCACTCACGGTTAATGATGCTTGACCAACTGCATGATCGAAGAAAACTGGTCCGATGATTCTTCCAGCTCCGACAATGCACACCAAACCGTGACTCTTTTAGGGTGCATGTGTTTCTGAAAGATCACTCGTGGATTTTCGGAACCCCAAACGCGACAATTTTGTCGACTAACAAAACCATCTATATGAAAATGGGCCTCGTAACTTAAGATGATTTTTGTTGAAAAATCATCGTCCAATTGTCGTTGTTCCAAAATCCAATCAACAAAGGCTCTTTGTTGCTCATGCTGTTCCGGCTTTAGCTCTTCAGCAAATTCAACTTTGTACGCATGAAGCTTCAAATCTTTTGTTGAAATTCGATGCATAGTGGTTGTGGAAACACCAATTTCCTGGGCTCTATGCCGAATATCAATTCGTCGTTGGGCGTTCCTCAACATTTGCACGCACTGCTGAGATATTTTTTGGCGAGCGACCAGGACTCACACGTGTTTCTGTTTTTACTTCATTAGCAGACCCAGTTTGCTGGAATGTCTTCTTTAATTTTCTCACAGTGGCAGTTGGAGCATTCCGTTTGCCCAAAACTTCCACCACTTTGATAATATTTTTTTACAATGAGAATTCGTTGTTGTCTATTGAAGCGCTCCATTTTACTTAATCTTTTGCTGTCTACTAACGAACGGCCTTTTTTAATGTCAAATCATGACACTATAAATGGCATTTCAAAACCATCGTTCTTATTGGATCACTCTTTAAATTAAGTTTTTGGTAGACAAGTTTCATGTTCCCATCTCGGTGTAATAGGGGTCAAATCAATTTTTGCAGTGATAACCCTTCTTATATCACGTTATGTCTGGTCCTAGCCCTCTGCGGTTTCTTGCTTAGGTATTAGGTCGGTTGTGTGTATATAATAGTGTGTAGTCTGTGGTCCTTAGGATGCGTTTTCGTCCGAACTACATTTCTGTTTTAGCGTATGTGGATATTGTCCACTGGAAGTTTTTATTTGTTATTATACAGGGTGATTTTTTATCTTGAAATGCTTAAATATTTTGGAAACGAGTGATCCGAGGAAAAAACGTTTCAAATAAGAAGTTAGTATCTGGGAGGGGGAAGTTTATTCGTGTCAGAAAAACAACACACACTTCGACTTTGTAAGATAGGCAGGGGCCAACTTGAGAATTTCAAATGGTAACCACAACATTTTATTGGAGATTCGAATAGTACATCAAAAACTGTAAAATCACCTATTAACTTTTTTTTGCTTTAGATCTGCTAAACTATTTATTATTTAATTGAAACGCTGAAAATTTTAGTGTGACCAATAGCATCTATTAATGTCAGACAGATATTCGGTCCGAAAATTGTTTGATGATGAAATTTAAATATGTACCTCCAAATCAACAAAACATCTATTTGTTTATTAAAAGTATAGCATTGATAGTTTGAAAATTCGCATTGCCAACACGTGACATTTCAAAATATATGTGGAATGGACAATGTAGGAACGCTGATAAAAGCGTAGAAATTTCAAATTGTTGACTTTGACATTTATTAATTTCGTTCTGAGTTAGAACCACTATTTGAATTTGATTTAAATAAGCTACTATAATTTTTGATATGGGCGCATCAACTGTGCAAGAAAAAATTGAARTTATTTTTGTATGCGGAGAAGCCGGCCGATATACTTTCAATAATCAAATRTWKATTTKGTWSATWTGGAGGTACATATTTGATTTTCATCATCAAACAATTTTCGGACTGAATATTCCTCTGACATTAATAGATGCTATTGRCCACACTAAAATTTTAAGCGTTTCAATAAAATAATAGKTTAGCARATCTAAAGCAAAAAAATTGATAATWGATGGATTACAGCGCCACCTGTCAAAATTGAAGAACATTTTTTAGATAAATTATTCCCAGTTTTTGACGTACTATTTGAATCTCCAATAAAATGTTGTGGTTACCATTTGAAATTCTCAGTTGACCCCTGCCTAGCYTACAAGGTCGAAGTAGGCGTTGTTTTTCTTACACGAATAAACTTCCCCCTCCCAAATATTAACTTCTTATTTGAAACATTKTTTCCTCACATCACTCGTTTCCGAAATAATTAAGCGTTTYAAGATAACAAAAACCACCCTGTATATCAACTAAGCAGATTTATGTAGGGTAATAACATAATAATCAGTGTAATTATACAACCGTTAATAATCATAGATGATTTTCTTTGCCTCTGACATGTTTTATTACATTACATTCCATATGACGTGCTAATCACGTGATCTGGCGTCTCTATTTGGGATGGGATAGTTGTAATTTCTTCATGGATATACCTTGTTTATCTACATATTTGATTATGCAATCTATTGCACTTTTCGCATTTACATCAGAAATTGTGTTTGTTTTTCCAACATTCCATGTTTCACTTTCCAACAAAGTTTCTACGACTTCTCTATTAGTCTTCCCCAGTAATAAGTTATCCTCTTTTCAGCTTATGAAGTCGTCCGTCGAACTTGTACGTCACAACTCCAAATCAGCCTCTTCATGGTAGACCACGTGTGCATGAATGAAAGTAACGGGAATGGTCACATGTGCTTTTGTGAGGAGGACATGTGCAACACGGCTGTGTCCCCAACGGGCTTATTCCATACAATCGCATCAGTAGTGACCGCTGTAGTACTGCGCCTGCTCTGCTGCATGATTAGTTAGACGAAGTGTTGCTTCTGTTGATCCTTCATTACATTATATCCATACCTTACAGAACAGGTATTGTGTACTGCAACCTTATAGAGTAGGTTGGATCCCACAACCAGGATCGACTTGGTTAATTTCTTGATCCGAACGTCTGAACGCGATCAAAGTAACCAAAATGGTACATTGACCAACAAATGGAATTTAAACAGAAAACGTTCAGAGAAAAAGATTGCCATAAAGATAGAGGGCATGCTTAATTCTTTAAATTTTATCGAATCATCTAGTGATAGATAATTCGACATTTTACATTCGGTTGAATAACAAAGAACATTGACAAAACGTTGCACTAACTGGCAATTAAGGAACAAACAGTAACGTAGTTTCTTCAGCCAAAAAAGTACAACATGCAATTCAGCAGTCCGTTCTTAGAAATGTTAACACTGTAGCATATCACTTATCAACGTAAAACAATAAAGGTTCATATCATTGATGTTCCTTACTCAAGTAAGAAAACACATATTTATCAGTGTTTAAGTTCAAATTTAATGTATTTTGCTCAATGCATGTGGCAGTATAATGCCCGATCGATAATTCAGTGAGATACTTTTGGTTTTAGATGTCCTTTCATATTAGAAGTATATTACTTATAGTTGGTTCGATAGAAATTAACTTCGCGGTAGGTTATTAGGTTTAAATTTAATCCTTCGGAGTGAAGTACTGATTTAATCGTTGAGCCAATATCAAAAACTCAACAGCACCAAGAAAATGCATGATGCTGTTTTGATGAATAGTTATCGTTTTTTCTTTTAAATGCGCTGTGATCGTTATACAGGGTATCCGCATAAGTCTTGTCGAAATTTACAGAATACACCCTATAACCTGAGCTAATATTCGTCATTCATACAAATATGATCTTTGCGACGTTTCTCTTGAAGTTAATCGCTTTCGAATCGAGCACCTTTTTATAAATAGAGTATAAAATAATTTACTGTTAGAGGAAATGCAAGCAAAAATAACAACTGAAACTTTTCAACTTTCAACTTTTTGAAAACCCCACATCCGATTTTTAAATTAATTTAATTCATTCATAAGCTAAGAGCTTTCTGTTTTTATTAATTTTTATTGTCAGAGATACAGTGTGCGACACTTGATTACTCTCACCTAATGATTTTGATTAATTTTTATTAATGCTATAACTGTTTATTGATTAGTAAGCTACATCAAAGACTAGATTAAAGATTTTAACAATATTTACTTAATATTTTGCTTAACATTTTCGTATTATACAATCGATTTTTTTTGTACCTAATGCAAATATTGTAATTTTTAATGGGACACTTGATTACTCTCATATTTTAGAATTAACCTAGAACACAAGATTTAAACCTAATACTTATTTCAATATCTGGTTTTTCCTCTCTGCTTCTCAATGACTGTTAACATTAGATGGGACAATGATGAGTAAATTTATATTTGATTCACTGCAACTTCCTCCCAGGTTGCTCTCTATTATTATTATTCTCCATTTAAACTTCTTCCTGCAGTATGAAGGCGTTTGACTAACCAAGCGAATCACTTTTCTATAATATTTAGTCTGGGGAAATAGCAGGCCAGTCCGGAACTGAAATATTACTCGGAGTCAGCAGAACGATAGAAGTTTTGGATTATTTCAGCGGTGATAGTTGGCACATTTTCTTGGTGCAATGTCCATTCTGTTGGTGAGAAGAAATGAAAGAGAAGATAATTTTGGAAAGAAATCTGTTGGTGAGAGTAATTAAGTGTCGCGGACTGTATCTAACAAAACGTTTTAAAATATATTTCTCTAAATGCATCAAAATATATACGTGTTGAATATCGGATTACCTTTGGAGTAGGCATGGGTAACAAAGTGAATTATCAGATGTTGGCGCAATGATACCGATACGGCTTGTCGCGAGAGAACAACGTGCCAGCGCAATTTATGATACAGTAAAGTCATTATACGATAAATATGTAGGAAGATCACAGAGGACTCTATGCTACGTGATGTGTATTGGTGTCGTATAGTCATGCGTCATGCGCCTTGCTTTTAAGCGCTTCAGCGTGCAACCTCTTTTTTGTGTTACTTGACACTGACTGATGACACACGCCGGCTGCGTCGTTTTAATGAATAAATGTAGCCGCAACATATTTTCTTCTTGTAAAGCTTAGTTGTCTCACCACCGATTTTTCGAAGAAAAGATCCCAACATTTAGACGATCTAAAAGTCGGAAATCGTTGAAATTACATAATTTCTATTTGTGGTTATTTCGTGTCAGTCCATGATATTTTTAATATACGCTAATGTTATGAGTGATATATATTTATATTATATATATTTCCAGTAGTTGTAATATAACACACCTTTACGAGCTGGGATAAATATTTAAAATTTTCCAATCCAATTAAACCGAACAATGTCAATTCATCATTTCAATTTAAATAATAATTTTATTTTGAAATCACTATTTTCCCTTGGGGATTTTTAGTAGTATTAACATATTGATATTACATTTTTTATTAAATTCAATATTTTGGTAGAGCATACGATTATTTTTTTAAAACGCTAATGTTTGTACATTATAATATGTAATAATGAGGATTTTAAAATAAGATAAAATTTGGGGGAYTCTYTCTGTGGCTTCGAAATTCCATAGTTACACGCGCGTATAATTGCATAACCTAACATTACATAACCTTACATAATCCCTGCTTTCACGAACTTGCAATCCAAAGTCTGCCATCTTGAATGAGGTTAAATGTTAAGTGTTATTCATGGTGGTGTTGCTCAGTGAGACGCAAGGTGTTATTACACATTGACACACAGAACGGTATCAACACAAAAGTGTCCCACAACATAGTGTTACCCAAGCCTAGTTTGGAGAAAAGCATGAAAATTAATTCTTAACTTTTTTGACAACCCATATCATTTTCAGCAATATTTCCTCTAAACTGGAGACAAACTGAAGGTGTCTCACGAAGTGTCTTATTAACAATACGTAACGAATAAGGTTTTAAGCAATGTTAAAAATGTACAAAAGTACAATCGATTATAATGTGTGGTATTTCATTAAATTATTTATCATCAAATTGATTGAAGCTTTGCATCTGTGTTTAAGGCAATTAGTGATACTTCTAAAAACATTGAAACTTGAGCGTGAAACTTGCTTGGTAGTCCAAGGTACCAAACACGAGCTTGGTAACCGCATTAATAAAAAAAACTAATATAATTCTACATTTGGAGCGATTGGCATAGATTGTGCCTTAAAATGTGTTCGAAGAGGGACTGAAGTTAAATATGAATTACTCGATTTCGCAGAGATTCACATAGAAAAACTAGGGAAGTGGTTACGGCTTAAATTTAACTAATTCCGTTTCAGTAAAAAGTCGGCTTTGTATGACTTTTCAAAAGCTCTTCACTACTAGAACATTAATAACAAGGAAAATTTAACATTTTTTATGAAAAAATATATAATTTTTTGAACACTTAATAAAATAAAGCGAAAAATGCTGTTATTAAATGAAAACACAGTGTGACTCAGTTTCTAACTCTAAGTTACTCTGGAAGTTTTGTTTTTGTCTGATCAGCCATCTATGCAAATCACCCAATATTTAATGCACGTAAAGAGACTGAAAATAGTTGTAAAGTTTTTGGTTTAAGATCTATCGGATCATCTTATATTCTTAAAGCTGCCTTAAGATAATGTAATATATATTTAATTTGTTGTAAAAAATCTGTATCAGTACGTAGGTACCTATGTGTAATACCCACATATAATTATGTAAATGTTAAGCCGTATTACAATTCTTGTTACATGTAGGTACATAGGTTTCAAACTACCACGTTGCTTATCTTACCCCCACTCATGTTCATATCATCCATTGAAATAGAAAGCAAAGCATGTTACTGCACGATTTGCACTTAGCGTAGACTCATTTCGAATTTCCATCAAACTGAAGAGAATAATTAAGACTTCGAATAACAGTTAATGGTAGTAAGCAGGTAATAAAACCAAAACTCCAACAAAGCAAAATATGAGTAATTAACTAATGAACATACGAACTGAACCTCGTACTGTTATGCTGCGTCCAGACCTAAGGAGCCGAGTTCGAGCCAAGCCTGATCCGCGGCAAATTCCTTTGCTATTTTATTAGAACACCAACAGAAAATCGATAGTCTGTCGGACTTTAACAAAACATCAAAATTATGTTGCCGCTGCTCAGGACAATCATCGCCGCAAGTCAAGACCCGACTGCTCTGACGTCACGAGGACCATTTCGCTGTGAGAGTTTTTATTTTATTTCACGCGTTCACATTCAAGTCCAGACTTTCAACGATCTGAAGCAACATACGCCCGTACATTTCTTTGATGCGACAGCAAAAGACCGACAACTCATGAGGCGCTGCGATGATACGCTGTTACACTGTTACGCTGTTGCGGACTGTCATCCAGACCTGATACGCCGCAGTATTACGCTTCTGTATGCTGTTGCACGTATGTACGCGCCTTTATCTTAGTTAGGCAACAACTAATGTTACGCGACGATGTTGCGTTACTTACGATCGATTTCCTGTCGGTGTTTTAACAAAACTTCAAAATAATTTGCCGCGGGTCAGGCTCAGCCAGGGTCCGCTTGTGAAGTCTGGGCGCACCTTAACGTTTCCAGTGTCAAACGCGGATTTATGCAGTTGCTTTGACAGAATTAATCGAAAAGAAACCGGCTTCTACAGTTATGCCATTCGGCAAACTCTCTGCTAACGACACAGTTTAAACTTACTCGAAAATAACCCACACGCAACATTTATAATGAAATATAGCTAAAATAATTATTCTAATGTATGTATATAATGCAAATAATTTGTTAGATTTTAAAAATTTATTAAATAACATGCTCTGGTTAAATAAATTTCAAATCAAAGTTAATTCAACAAGAAATAATTGAGTTATAAGCCTATCTCCGAACCTACAGTAAATTTAGTGATCTGTAAGCATGCTATGCTTGTTAGAAATCAATTTTCCAAAAATATGGCATTTTATCCAGGTTTCGCATTACATTACAGATATTTCGCCTACTGAAAGATGGCAAGCTGTAGATACTAGCAATTGTACTGTTTAGGGCAGCAAATCTTTGAGTGAGATGAAAACTGTTGTTTGTCACTGCTTTTAGATTTAAATTTTGCGATAATCGAGTCCCATTAATAGTTCACATTTGATTGCTATATCAATTTTGATGCCAACGATACAGTTATTTAAGATGAGGGCCCCTCACGAAAGCATTACACCTTTGCTAGTTATTTTTATTATGTGCACGCCCGAAATGTTTGCTAAAAATCAGCCTTTTTCTTGATGATATGTTTTACTCATCACGACAAAGGCTGGTGTGCCAAAATTTCGGGATTATGTTTTACACAATTTCCTTACAGGGCAAAGCTAGACTAAATTGCATTCCCGATAGTAGATATAAGAAAGTATTTTTGTTATTAAGAGGCTTTAATTGGGTGTTTTGTAAAATATGTTTAACATCGTCCCATAGTATTGTTTGTAATGGTAATGTTCTAGGAGAAACTTATCTGATGAGTCACGGTTAATAAGTGCTTGCCGTGCGAAAATCAGTGAAATCATAGTTAAACATTTCGGATTATTGTTATACTGTATTTATCAGCCGATTAATATTAAAGCGTTAGTAATTAGTAAATGGAGATTAAATGTATATTACAATCGAAAGTTGTTGCGTTAAAAAGTCATTTTAACTAGCTAAAATTTTAAATCCATTGTTATTATGAACGTATATCTGTTACATTGAAAAAACTGTAGAATAATAAAAATCTAAACCGATAGCTTGTGATTGTGAAATGTGATTATTGATAAACGATTATCCAGTCCGACGACAGAGCAAAAACCATATATTTTGTTAATAAATTTATATAATTAACAAAGCTTGTGAGGGTCTTAAATTCATTTTTAAAATAAAAGTTGGTTGCTAATTTTTCGTAATGCAATAATGCTGCTCGGTAAAACTACTCATTTTACTCTATCCTGTATAATACAAAATATAGTTATCCATACAATTATATGGTCATTTATACTATTAAAATAAAAGATAGCGTATTTTCTGCAAGTATCAGCATATAATTCAACTATAAAAGAAGCAGAATCTAGCATTCAGTTATTAATGCCCACTTGCACCAAACATTTAAGGAAGACTTAAGGTTATGCTTAGCATTAAGTTCGAGCCTAACTTCAAAAATGGATTGCACCAACCGATGACACGATCTTAAGTAGTTCGTCTTTGAAAATCTTAAATTTAAGGACTCGTTCTCGAGTCCTTCTTCCAACCTCACTTCAGTCGCTAGTTAGTCAAATATACAACATACGTATATAAATCTGTAATCATAATGTCCTATTTTCAAAAAATAACTACCTACGTACATCATGAATTTTGAATTTCAACATTTCACAAACGCCCTTTCTGACTAATTGGGAAATTGAGAGATGGCGGAGTTTCATTTGGCTGTACCCAATCACCATCAAAAGCAGCAAGTGATTGATTGACGCCATCCAAGGTCTTATTATTTACAATAGATAAAAATATTTTATCTGCATTGCCCCTTGGAACCGAAGGCACAACTCGTCCGCCACCAGTTTTATAAAGGTTTTTTTTTCTGATTGGAAATGTGTTTCCGGATGTCTTTTTTTTTGG
>NW_026018814.1:12911114-12929323 GCF_020466585.1 Dendroctonus ponderosae
TTAAATAGTTAAGTATAATAAATGATGTGTTACAGGAAAAGGCTAAAGAAGGGTTAAGGAAATATAGTACTGGCAACTATGCGAAAATTTCGACTCATGACATAAGGAATATATATTCCTTGTATCATGATCACAGAATCATGATTTCGACTGGCACGCCGGCGCAAAGCTGAACCATCATGGCGACCGTTGTTTTGTTTTGGAAATTGGTGAATTTCAGAGGGTGAAAAGTGGTGGAAATTCGTTCGAAAAATTAATAGGAAAAATGTTTTTTGTTACGAGATTTTCTATAAGGTGAGCATAGTCTATAAGGCAAAGCGGCAGTCTGAGTATCAGATCGCAAAGTCAAGAATTACCAAAATGAATATATGGCTGCAACTGTAATTTTTTACATAAAATGTCAAATATATCAAAAACTGTTAGACTTAAGCTTAGAATAGTGAGTAGTCCATAGATAAAGACGAGTATTCCTGTTATTCAACGATTTTAACGGTGTAACCTACTCTTCTAATCAATTCTACTACAAGGATCCAACACAATAATTTTTGTGTAAACACTAATCTGAAAACCAAAATTTGAATGCAGGCATGTTTAATTGTTTCTGTAATTTTGCAACGCAATTATTCGAAAACCTCACAACAAGAAGCAACAAAGTATTAACTAATGAAAGAGAATTGAACGCCCTTTAAAACGATTGTGTCACTTGACTCCCCTTCCTATTTAAGACTCTAAGGGTGACATCTACCGTAGGGGGTTGAAACAAGGAGGCTAAAGATGTTTGTTTAGAGTGTCCCCTTACAAATAAAATTGACTGGTCTTTCCGATTTTTCATATTTTCAACTGCAAGAAAGATATTAAGGCGGTGGGAAGTTTTCAAATTGACACCCTGTATGTAGATCTAAGTAATTACTTCATAATTGTTATTTTTGTAGACATTTTACAAGCAACGATACCGTAAATGAAGCTGAGATTAAACAAGTTCACAAGCTTCCCCATCCATGATGACGGTGAGACACGATGGCTGTCTTTGGGGCAAGTGGTATCAAGACTATTAGAGCAGTGGTCGGCTCAACAATTATTTTTCAATGAAAAATATCTTGACCAGCGTCTTTAGGCTACAGAACAAGTGTACAAAAGCCTGAGTATAAAGTTAATGCACTTATATCACTTAATGAAAATTAATTTAAGATCCTTGAACGAATTTTACAGAAGCTTTCCATGATCTTGAATCATTAGCGACTGAACTAGCTTAAATTCGAGACAAGCTCTGTGAAGAGGCAATAGAAAAAGCGAAGTCTCTTTGTGAAAAATGGGATATTGATACAACAATACGTGTAAATGCCCGGAGAATTGGCTGAAAATGTTGGTCTTTCCGCAGAAAGTGAAATTTCTCACGTTATGAAGAAGCGTTCTTGATCGTCTCCAACAAGAAATATGTTCACGATTAACACCATTAAGTGACCTTTATTTCAAAATAGGATTTCTCCTAAACGTTGAAACTTTATTGATTGATAACGAATTTTATAATACAGCTCTTCATGGATTATAACTCATTATCGAAATATGTGACTGATGCAAAATGTTAATACGCTTTGCTAGCTGCGAACGTTCATTCAGCAAATTAAAATTAATTTTGACAAATCTACGATCAACGATGGGACAAGGTAGCCTAAGTGATCTAGCATTTTGAAGTGTGGAAAGATAAAAAATTTAAATTATTAACTTTGATGATATTATTGACAAATTTGCTTTAACAAAAGCAAGGAAAATTTAGAAATGTTTTATTAATGTATTATAATCATATTATTATTAAATATATGTATCTCCTTAGAAGTAATAAATATTTGCTATTTACTGTTTTAAAACTGCGTGTTTTTTTAGACTAAAAAAAGTTCTAAAAACGTATATGTATTGTGCCTTGGGCGCGAGTTTATTTCCCTACGCCACTTTGTATCGGTAGCCTATTTGCGTATTTTAAAAATAATTTTCTGGGAACACGCTTTCTGTTTCTGTTTTGTTAATTTTTCGAATTGAAATTGTTTATTATGTATTGTGCTAAGCGACGGAAAATTATTTTTTTGAACTTCCTTTTCTGGGTTAGATAATAATTTTGCAAAATACAATTTATTCAAAGCAAAATTATGTTACAAAGCAAGTACCTACGTCGAATTTGAAACGGCACATGGAATGCAAATCCCACAATATCAATAAATTCTGAAGATTTTCGCGAAGAGTAGCTACCTATTTTGACTCAAATAAAGTTTTTTTCTGATTAAAAATTGTAATCAATTATAGCTTGTTCACAAAGAATTAAGATCTACTTTATTAAACGCTATTCGTTCTGTGTAAAACAATAGTTTTTTGTTCCTATTTTAATTTTTTTCCCGAATGTTTTTAGAACTTTTGGAGTACCTAGGTTTGCAAAATGGGTAGCCAATTGCTAGTTGCAGAGGCCGTTATTTTTTAGTGTCTATAAAATCATTTGTACTTTAAGTATAAAATAGTATTTGTTATATACCTAAATAAAGTTTTTTATTTTAAAAATACGATTTACAAATGTTCTAAAATTGTTTCTGCAAGTGACGCACCATTGCCCATCACCTTAAGACGCGGCTATATCACAAAAACGGCAACCGCAAGAGAAATCAGATTGACAGTTAAAAATAAATCACATTCACAGTTATAACAGTGATTTTAAAATCACGGTTTAGCTCATCTAGCCGATATTATAAACATCACACCGAAGGCTTCATTGCGCGAGCGCGAAATTTAATCGCTTAGCTTACCGTCGTGATTGGCACGCATTTTAAACCACTAGTCTTGTAAGTCTCTTTCTATGCCACTCGTCATATCATAGTGAGATAGTGAGTAGTCTGTGCCACTAGTAGTGAACTAGTAGTTGATAATCTGTCGTGTCTTATCGCAGGATTAAGATTATCTTATCGCGACGCCGCTGACGAACCATGCATTTTATGCATTCGATGCGCTAAGTTTAATATATTCTAAATGTAACAGAGGAAAAATAGTCAAGTTGGAGATAATGTATTAAACGATAATCTTGTAAATATTTGCCATGTTGAGTTCACCGTTTGCATAGACCCACTTTCCAGTGTTTAAAACTTTTCGATGTGTGCGATTCTGAACATTTTAATGACGTTGCAAGAGGTTTAAAACCACTGACCGGTCAGGATAAAAATCACATTGATTATTTCTTCACATACAACTATTATCATCAAACTTGAAATGTGATAACACAATTTCGAAGCTCAAAGTGCATAAAGTGGAGACCTAACCTTAACAGTTTGCAAGTATTGTGAAAAGTGGGGCTTTTTAGTTCGAATGTGCCATTGAATCCTGATGTTTAGTCAACGATTATTTCTTCAGGATTTAATTCCAGGTATGGGATATATGAATTTCATTGAAAAATAAGATAAAACATCAGTGTAGGTAGAATATTTTCTTTTTCACCGAAACTGTTTTGGATAGTCACGTGTCTCAATCAATTTGGAGATAACCACGCAATGCTCAGTCCCTTGATACAATGAATACAAGGTAGGATCTTGCGTCGATTTGCGTGACGTCAGTGGAAATCACTGCCTAGCGTGCTCTTTTCCTGTCTGCTAAATGTGATTAAATATAGCTTATTTAGTCTTTGTCACATTTAATTATTTTTTTAGAAATCCTCCTTATAATTACAAGATGCTTTGCAGCAGATTTTAGACTTGAAAATTAAAAGTAACGAAAATGTATTTATTTTGCAGACTAGCACAGTTGCCAGTTGTACAATAAAGTATAGCGTTAGCTGAAAATGTATCCTTGCAGTGGTACATTACGATTCACGAGACGGAAGTCCAAACAATGACCCAATGTTACTTTCCTATTATTTACGACGGAATATGCGTTTTGTGGTACCGTGGATGATATGTAAATTTTAATACAAATGAAATGACTGCACACCGCATTTTTTATATTTCTGAACCAACACTTAAAAGTAGCAAACAGTCTAGAGTACACTTTCCAACTACCAAAAGCAAAATGCTCAGTTTTGTCTACAAATTTCCCAAACATACCCAAACGCATTGTCCCCACGATACAATTTATCATTGTATGAACAGTGCATTCATTCATTGTGATACATTTAATTCATTATTTCGTTTGGCTCAACCCGATTTCTCAAATGACACTCTGGCACGCTAAAACGCTGAAAATCAGAGATTTTGTAAAGATTTATTTAGGGTATTTTTCTTCCCAATAAGCCTAAATCAGGTCCCAAACGCGACTTCCAAAGCATTGGGCTATGCAATGCTGCAAACCATATCCTCATATAACTTTTCATTTTTGAACTATTGCGTTTTGAATTCAGTGAAAATTCGTGTAGGTTACGTGCATTTTAAATGGGATCAGCTGTTCACTTTACCAAAGTGGTAACCAGCGACGTCATGTGCGAACGAAAATCGAGTTTTCGACCGATTAATATCCTACCTTGTATTCATTGTATCATGGTTCAGTCCTACTGCAGTCGGTGATCTCATACTACTAACTTCAGATTTATTTACTTTTGAGTTCATATTGCTGGACATAACCTAAATTTATTTTATTAAGTTTTATTTATGAAAACTTTGAGACGTTTTCCAACACTTTATCAACTTAGTAAGTAGTAACATTTAATTTGTTGATTCTTGGAAACCAACTTATCATTAGCTTTTTTGGATGTATTATATTTACTTATTACTTTATTTTCTTCAAAATTGTTCTTTTACATTTAAATAGTATTATATTATAATATAGCTAAGCTGCAATCTTTTCATTATAACGTGCAACAAAACGTAATTACTATCCACAGTCTTTCTATTCTTGTAATGGTACTTGTTAATATATTTTCACAAACTGTTTGTTGGGTATTTCGTCTGAAAAATTTTTGTCTTAAAAAACAGAATTTCCTCACGTCCTTTATTACAGATTGATAAACATTGCTGTTATCTCGAAATAAAAACGAATTCTTTATCAAAAGGTAATCAATAAGTTGATATTTATCGATGATAGGTGATCTGAAAGAGAGGGTATCTTACTTACACACAGGGTACACTTTAGAGTAGGCTCAAGCTGTAAGAGAAAGTTCCAATTAGTAGAGAAATTAATTTAAAAAAATTTACCCTGACGTTTCGATAGCTATTTTCTGTTATCGTTAACAAAAGAACCTAAATGAACCTAAAAAAGAGTATATTAATAAATTGTTTAACAATATTAAGAGAATACAAATATGTAAAAATTTGCTCTGTTCATTCGTTTTTACAAATTGTCAATTATTTGACTTTGACTTAAATCTCATTGTTCAAACCAATAAAGGTAATATTAATTAATAATTTTGGTATATGTTTCTTTGGTCTACTTCAGATTTTAGCATAGGTAACCATGTATGACTTAGATTAAATGAACATGAGGCCCTACAATTATTTTGATTTAGTCAAAGGAATGCGCTTTCTTTAATTTTTCGTTTTTTTGTAGATGGTTCTTTTATTAGAATTGTAGAATTATTACATTGAATTTTGTGGCAATTATCAAATGCATGTTGACAAATATGTGACCCTGTGATATTCTCTGTTTCTTATGTATGATTGGTGTTTTTTAATTCTTTTAGTTAATGATCTTGAGGTTTAATTACATTTTTTTATATTTCCAATTTAGTCATGAGGTTTTGTTACCGAAATTTTGCTTCTAATTATATTTTCAGTTTCGAAGATAGTCCGAATATTAATTTGTTTAACAACTACAGCAGAAAATTGAGATTATTTGATAGAACTAGATTTAATGAAATTCAAAAATTGCCAAAATATTTTTAGAATATACCCCTGGTAGTCCTTATATGTCCATGATACAATTATTTTTAAAAATCAAGCAGTTTAACTGCAATATTTTGTGTAGTAGTAAATAAACCTGTATAAACGAACAAATTTTAATGACATTTACGAGCCTGAACGGATATTCAAAAGCATCCAACATATTGTAGGTATTAGAAATGTTACGTCTAGATGCCTATCAACGAATAATGGCATCAAAACAGAAAAAGTTTTGGTTGTATCTAAACTATCCCGATTCGAATTTGAAAAGAAAAAGTTTAAAGACCTGACAAACAATCAGGTATTAGATACTTTAAGACAGAGGGGCACCGATATAGAAAAAATGATCAGATACCACGACCTACACAAGAAGTTTGAAGAGAACGTAGTGAATACGTTCGAGAATTTGGGAGTCAGCGTTAAAGTTGTGAATAGGTTGGTTGATAATTGATAACAAAATAATTATATTAGTGCAGTTTTAGTTCATTGGTGAAGAGATGAATAATCATATGTTGTAGATATTCATACACACCAGAGGATGTTGCAAATGCCGATGTCGTTATCCCTACAGGAGGCGATGGAACATTTCTCCTAGCAGCAAGTATGATAAATGATAATAAAAAGCCGGTCATAGGATTGAACTCAGATCCAAATAGATCAGAAGGATATTTATGTTTACCAAAACGATATTCTACAAATGTTAGAGATGCTGTTGAACGATTAAATAAGGTAAATTCGTGTTGTGCTCACTGTTCTTTTGCCTAATGCCGCCTCCGCTGCTTGGTTTATGTTGTTTAATAGGATGTCCCATGCGCGGTCCACTGTATATTGCTGGAGAATAGAATTTATTGCTGGAGAATTGAGAAAATAATCTATTTGTACAGATCCCGCGTGCTTTCTGTTTTTATTGACTCGATATTGAACTTTGTTGTCTGGTGGTCTTACCATGGCAATTATTCCCATTACTAAGTTATGGCAGGTCCGATGTTTGCCGATGTTAGTGAACTGATATTCTGTCTTAGCTCTGGTTTAATTTCTCTATTCGTTATTATATAGTCTATTGTGGACGTTAACCCTCTGGTGCCCTGAAACGTGACTTTGTGTTGGGCTTTGTGTTTAAAGTATGTGTTGTTAATCCTTAGTTCCTGGTAGGCGCAAAATTCCACAAGCTTCTCACCTCGCTCGTTCACTAACTCCTCATTAAATCGTAACTCCAGGTATTACCTCGTTCCCTACCCGTCCGTTCAAGTCGCGCATTATTATTCTGCCTTCTTGTTGCGGTATTCTTTCTATCAGCAGTTAGAATTCATAGAAATCGATGGTCTCCTGGACAGGCTTTCCAGTATCTGGTGCGTAAACGGACACTATATGGAGAGTGGGTTTCACATTCACAGTTACAACAGTGATTTCAAAATCACGGTTTAGCTCATCTCTAGTAGCAAGATTAATTAAATTAATTTCAGGGGGACTTTACATGGCTAATGAGGAGTCGCATCAGAACAACGTTATTGGTATGTGGAGAACAGAATTTGGTGCCCAAATATTTGCATGACAGTGAATTCGACTGTTTCCCTAGACAAACAGACGGAATTGCAAAAGAAAAAGTATCAAAAGTTTTGCCATGTTTAGCGCTAAACGAGGTAATGATTAGCTTTACCATTGTATTTATTCCAAACTGTTTTGAGTCGACTGTTTTTTTTCCTTTATTTTCTAGGTTTTTGTGGGTGAAACACTCTCGGCTAGAGTATCCCACTTACAAATGCGTCTAAATGGTTCTACTGAGAATACAAACTTAAAATGTTCGGGGATCTGCATTTCAACCGGTACAGGTTCAACATCCTGGCACTTAAGCATTAATCGATTGCCTGTTCAGAACGTAGCAGAACTGTTGAGACTTATTGATATTGATCCTACAGAAGGCAAAGATAGTTTGGCTACTGTGCTTTCTGATATTTACAACAAGAATTTAATCTTTAATGCAGGTAAGCATATTTAAGATTTATTATTTGGTATTTTATCAGACTAAACACCAAAGATTCGGATTTAGCCAAACACTCCTTAGTAAATATGGCTTATTTCTGTCATTCACAGCCCCGCTCAGTCTCTTTCACACAGAAATTGGATAATCTCTTGAATCTTTTTTTAAATTAATTGATTTTGGCCGTGTAGCATCGGCATGATGGAAAGTTTTGGGAGTAAAAACAAAGACGCACGACTGCTTTTCTTAAGAAAAATTGCTAATTTTAATGAGCGAAGTGGTTTATAAAAATATTAAATATTTTTTTAATGTATAATATTTGTTAGTATAATATTTTCTGTTTATATTTTAAAACATTTTTATCTAATTAAATAACAATTAATATCAAATATAGCACAGTGTATCAATTTCTTTTTACAAATTCAAAAGTTGTCGACAAAATTATACAAAAATAAATGTAAGCAAAATCAGAAATTAAGATTATTAAAAGTTTTTTTCAATAAATTTATTAGATTAGGTTGGTTCGTAGCTAATGGTTCTGCTTTTTATGACTTTCAGATGACCGACGCATGTCGTACACCATCAGAGAACTAATCTCAGCAGCAGTGTGGCCAGATCCGAAAGGTATCAAGCCAAGAGGATTTGCCAGGAAAATTGAAATTAAATCGAATTGCTTTGAAGCATCATTGGTAATCGATGGAGGCGTGTCTTTCTCATTTAATGATGGCACAACAGCTCTATTAGAAATTCGCCCGGAAGATGCCTTAAGAACAGTTGTTTTTTAAAATTAAATTGCTATAAACTAAGTATAACTGTTAAAGATATTCGATGATAGTGGATAGGTAATTGACTTAATATCAAATAATCTTATTCTTATTGTATATTCATTAAGGAAGCAAGCTTCAATTGAGACACTTTTTTAAAAGATACCTTTTCAAGGTATTAAATACCCTGCAGTATAAGTCTGATGTGTTTATCGCTAGTAAAAATAGCAATAATAGCTAAAAGTTTAGTTTTTTTGTGTTAAGTTCGTTTCAAAAAGTGTTTTGTGAAGCAGCAAAAGCGTGAGAGTTTTTATGTTTTCAAACATTTAAATTAATTTGCAAACGTTTAACCAAACTTGACTAAACAACACTGAAAATTAATTCTAAGCATTTTAAATCACACATTCATTCCCTGTGATGTAAGTCTTCATTCTCTGTGATGCCTTCAGTGACCCTAAATATCTAAATGAGAATAATAATAAAATGAGTCTAAATGGTAATTAACTGAATAAAATGCAATTTACTCAACGGTTAAATTTATGTCTTGTCTTTTATTACTATTTTTATGGATTTGTTTTCCTATAGTTCTTATGTCTGCTATTTCTTTAAATAATATTTTGGTGTTTACTTCAGTAAACAACTGTTGTGCAATGTATGTACTAAATATTTAGATGCTTTTTTATACGTTTATATTGTTTTATTTGTTGATCATGACCCAATTGATTTATTTTTATCGAATAATATAGGTATAATGTGTTCAGTAAGATCTTGATTGTGACGTCCGAGTACGTCGTTATGTACATAATTTTACTGTGACATTGCCTTTGTTAATCACATATCTATGATCAAGGTTCTTAGATGTTACCTGTTAATCCTGAGCGGAAAGTGTGACGTCACGTGTTTGCCATTTCCCATTTCAATACAGTGGATTATAGCGTTACTACTTATTAAAATACGTATATTTTTGTTAAAACAAGATGAACGTCTCTTCTATTTCTGCTAATGGTGGGAAATGGGGAAAATTCCTTATTGTGTGGTGAATTGTGGACTATTTTATCTTCGTTTTTCATCCATCCTTTGGCGCTTAAGGATCTAAATATCTGCCTTAAGCAACCAGAAATTCTCCAGAAACTCCTAAACCCAAAACTTCCTGAGGAGTTGTTTGTAGTGTGTTTATGTGCAAAAATAATTCAAAAAATGCAAAGGAACGTGCAAAGAAACTCTCTTTCAAATTACCTTAAGGTTCAAAAAGAATAGGTAAGAAAATGTTATGGCAAAGATAAGACCAGACGATTTTGAAGATGCGCTGCAGGCTACAATAATGAATACACATCCAAAACGCCTGCTGTTTGCTGCTGCTGTAACCATTGGTGAACAATTTTAGCACCCGTTATTTTGCGCACAGAAACATTTTTTTACCCTAGTTTATAAAGCAAATTATTATTATCATAAACTAATTTTTCATGTAGAAACACACTCTTCGATTTGCATATCATTAATCGCCGCCCGGTATTTTATGAAGTCTGTTTACAATTGAATAGGTACTTATAAGTATATACTTACTTATAAGTATATACATTTTACTATTTACAAACTCATTTATTAGTCTTGTGTCTCGTCTCGAGTGCATATCCCTAACTGAAACTTTTGTTACTGTGGGCGTGCGGTTGGATGTGAGGGAATGTAGATTGCAATATTTTCCTAAATATTTATTAAGCAAGTAAATTATAAAGAGACACCAGCTAATTGTAAACTTACTCAATGCAAACGCTCTGGACGTTTAAAACATGAGAAGAAACCCAAAAAACTACGAGCACCAAACTATAAATGTCGGCTGATTCAACGTTATAAGATTCAATAATTTAAACTGGCAAGCTTGTGACGTATTCCAGCGCGCTCTCCCATTGGTCCAATCATGTATACTGTAGGAACCGTGAGTTCGGGTTTCGAGTCCGAATCTCGACTCGGATCCACTCGGTCTCGACTGATTCGACAACCGGGTTTGCCAATATTCATGACCCGCATGTAAGCTTTCAAAAATAAATGTAAAATAGATATTTTTCATGTTATTAAATTTAGTTCACTAGTTTTTGTAAGTTTTGAAATAATATGTTAACTAAGTTGTACGACAATTGCACGTTGCTGTATTTCTAGACATATAAAAGATCCGTTCAGATCCGAGACCCGTATTTGGAAAATTTCAAGATCCAGATTCGTCCGGTCTTCTCAAAGATCCGGATCCCTGAGTCCGGTAAGTCCCGACCCGCCCATCACTATCTGTGCATAACCTCAATCAATTGGCATGGTTAGCAAAGAATGAAAAGATGTGCAAACTTTTAACACTTTAGCAGCAAATAACACCAGACAATCTCATTTTTGTGCATAATAACTTTAATAAATCGCTGAAAGTGAAAATAAGTGCTTAATTTGAATGTTTATTAAGGTAAAAAAAGGCAGAACCAAAAATTCGGAGGGACTCAAAGGACACAAGTGCCAGGAACATAATTAATTCTGAACTATGCCTTGTTTTACAAGACAAAATATGAGTTTCTATAAACCAGATCCTAAGGCCATTTGTGTTATGGCTTTGAACTGCAGTGATGGTAAACTGGCACTTGCAAGGTAGTCGCAAATTCATAAATTTTTAAAACAAGTTCTTATATATGTTTCTTGACATTTTTTAGGTCAGACGCTAGTATAGAGATATGGAATTTAAACCATACGCCATTTATGGAAAAATCATTTACTTCGAATCTAGACAACTACAGTGTGGAGGGTTTAACGTGGTGTAGTAGGCGACTTTTTAGTACTGGACACCATGGCTGGCTCGTAGAACTGGATTTGTTCACACTTACTATGAAAGACAAGTGGTCCATTACAGGAGAAGCAGGCACCTGCTTGGACTCCCGCAATTCACAGATAGTGGTGGGAACAGAACAAGGTTATTTGAACATATTTCAAGTTACCGGTACCGATACCCAATTTGAGAAGTTTCTGGATAAGCAGGAAGGACGAATTGTTTGCGTCAAATTGAATCCGACCGGAGAATTTGTAGTCGCAGGCAGTTTAAATGCCATCAGAATCTGGAGTGTGAAAACGGGACATGCTCTGCATAAAATGGTTTTAAGTAGAGCAGAGGCAAACAAAAACACTATTGTTTGGTGCTTGGAAGTTTTATCCGATTTCACTATTGTGAGGTGATTATTAATTTTTATATGCGTTACTTTAAAGGTCCAGTAGTGTTAAAAACATTATTTTAGTCCGACAAACGTTTTGTTGTTTAAATTGTGTAAAATATTCAAAGGTTTGTCAAATAATCAATTTTGTTTCAGTGGCGACTCTAGAGGAGTTGTTACTTTTTGGGACGGCAAACTCGGTGCCCAACTAGAGAGCTACCACTCACAAAATTCAGATATTAGAGCAATCTGCATAAATGAAAATGAAGATTCATTGTACTGTTCTGGTATCAATCAGTTGATTTGCAATTACGAAAAAGTTAAAGTTGGTATGCATCAAATCACTTATTGTCGAGACTTCTGTTTAATTTCAATCTTAGGTTCCAGTATTAAGTGGGTGAAATCTGTCGTAAGAAAAATTGACGAACATGATGTCAGAGCAATGGCTGTCTACCACAAAAAACTGTATTCCGCAGGAACAAGTGGCGATTTGGTTTGCAGTTACCATCCACCGAAAACGGTGGTAAAATATGCACATATTCCATACGTACAAACTGCTTCAGATGGATGCCCACTTATTCTACTAAGGTGAGCACACCATTATCATTTGAAGCTTACAAATTCTTTCGAGTATCTGGCGTCAACATTTAGAGTTGTTGGAAACATAATTGTTTCCCTATTATGAATTATTAACCAATGCGTTTATTATGTCCACATAAAACCATTTTAAGTATGTTCCCGTCTCAACCAGTGAGAACCAATTACACATTTCATTCGCATAAAATAAATGTCGGAAGTACAATGAGGCGAAATTTAAACACCCTGTTTGACTTTTTTTTATTATTACTTTAGCTTTTTAAAGTCTATAAATACACTCCTAAACGAGAATTGTTACATACATTACATAAACATAGTACAGGAATTTGAATGAAATTAAAAATTCTAAATTTACATTTTCAAAAAATGCTACAAATTTCTCAATACAAACTATGCAAGGTACAGTGTGAGTCAATAAGCTCACGTTCTATTTCGGATTCATTACTTGTAGGTTCAGAGTGTAATAAAATCAAGATCGGTGGTATTTACGGAAAGCATGTCTAAGATGTTTGGAAACAATCACATTCACCAAGTTTTCCACTTTTTCTCGTGTAAGAAATTTCGTAGGATTTGTCGCTCTCTATGTGACATATCAAAATGTATTTTATACTTTTTTACATTAAAAATCTTATTGACCCCAATTTTTACAATAATAATGGGTCACTTTTTAGAATCCTTTCAACATATATTTTTCTCTAAAATAATTTACTTTTTGATTCTTTTAAACTGCCATCATGCTTATTACGGATATCCAAGAAATTCATATGCGACAGGCGATCAAATACTGCGCAACAATTTGTAAATGGATTATAAATTTCTAGTCGCCTGACTTTAAGGAAAAAGTGATTGTATTTTTTACAAAGAAATACATTTTAGTTGTTACAAATTATAATCACTGCCATGTCGGCAAGGCAAGCTAAGGCCGGGACACATTTCTCTATTCCGACCCCTCGATCGTACACTCGGGCGAAGATCTGAGAGATAAATGGTATTAGAAGCTGTGGTATTAGACTTTGAACGCCGTAGTTCACATCTTCCCGCTGCCCGCGTGATCCATCTCCGTTTTTGTATCCGACCATGTTCCGATTATGGTGCCTACCTATTGCGGGAACAGAAAACGGTCCTTAGTTTAGGTTACGTCAGTAATACAGGTTTTGGTGTTTTGGTTTTAATGCAAATGAAAAACGTGAGCTTAATGCTAAGCTTAATTAATTAATCTGAGAAGCTGATTGAAGAAGCGAGGAAATATTCGGTACTGCATGATCAGGCCAGAGAGCACTATTGATTTTTGAAAACACGTCTTTCTTTCCACATTTTTCTGCAGTTTTTTCTCAATAGTCTAAAGACTAACCGCCAACATGGACATTCTAAAACATTGATAAAATTTTGATTTCAATTTCTTCAAAATGCTACTAAGATTTTCTTGTGAGTCTCTCATCTACAATTTGGACACAATTAATTGGGTATAAGCAATTGTGCATCGCAACTTGTATTGCAATTCATATATTTACAAAAAGAATGTTGGAAAACTGTTATGCTTAAAGAAAGGAAAATATGCTTAGAGTGTAAAAATAGGAAATAACTTTACAATATTTGATATAGTAAAGTAATTTACTAGTAATTTTTATTTTGTCTGTGGCTCTTCCAAATTTTCAAATATTTGAATAATGTACACTGGGTTAAATAAATAAATAAAATTCTGAAAATCATACTTAAAGCAATATTCATTATTTTACTTGTTATTCGCATGGATGCATCGCATCTCTTCGATGGTATAGTTAAATATCACAGCTTTGGTTGAAATTATCTTCATTTCGACCCATTCTTATTTTTATTTCATATTTATTTGATATTGTAAAGTTTGTTTGTTCTAGATATTCAAAACATATTGAGATATGGTCTTTCTCATGTTCGAGAAAAAATGATTCTGAGCACCAAACCCCACGGTGCCCAGAGGGTGTGGATCCACAGGATAGACCAAGAAAGTTGGTTAAAATTCAGAAAGTAACCAAAAATTCTGAAAATATAAATGAGGTAGAAGGAATTATATGTTCCTGTATATCTGACGACGGAAAATGGATATTTCTTGCGACCAATTCAGGCTTTCGTCTGTATGCCCTCCGAGTGGTATGTTTTACATTCATTCTAAAACATTGATAACATTTGTCTTGAAAAATACTCTTTTCGACCTGCAACTCTTATGACTTTCAAGCTTGTCAACTGAATTCAAGGTTGCAAAATACGCTTTTTAGACAAAATCACTCGCTATAGAAAGAATTTTTAATTATCCAAATCGGGCCCGTATTAACAAAGTTATTAATTTATTCATACCGAAGGATCTGATTATAATAACAGCATAATATTCATAATATGGGTGTCATTCGCGTTTGTGTTTGCCATTATCCAAAATAGTTATATTTATTTGCTTAAATTATCTGTGAAATTCGAAAACATATCATTAGTCAACATAAACTCATCACAAACGGGGAGTGTCATGACCCCCATGAACGTTCTAGCAGTTTTCATCAGTTCCTGAGAAACGCGCAAAAAGGTGTAAAACATGAAATTTTGTCATAATCTTGCATTTAAATGTGTTATATTAAAATTCAGCATTTTGTGTGAAAACTACCACTATTTTTTCACTCACATTCTACTAGCCGAATCGGGTTTCCAATTTTCTCGTGAAAGTGGTAGGAAAGCACGCTTTGTAGCTTAAGTGGCTCTTGAGATACGACGAAAAAAGCGGCGTTATGTGTGGGACCAATGTGCAATATAATAGAAAAACCAAGCAATTCTATACATTTTTGCGAAAACTACCAATATTTAACCGATGCTTCCTTGTATGATCACCGATCGAAGAATTTTTCAATGTTTTTTATAAATTTTCGATTAGCAATCAACGTTTCACATACGCGTATTTTGAACTCAGTGAATTCCTTTCGTCCTAAGACGCTCCCAATGTTTAAAAGCCAATTTTAATTTATTATTTTATGGATGTTTTTAGGTTGATTCACATCCAAAGTTACAAAAAATTAATGATTTGGATGATAGCAATATTGCCTGTGTTAAAGCGGCATTTAACAGTAAAAACAATCATCTTATTGTAGCTTTAAGTAATGGTAATCTAGTTGTATATGACCTGGAAGATGGAGACCCTTTTATTAGTCAAAGACTTGAATGCTTCAAAGGTGAGAGTCGCTAGAGTGATTTTTGAATATATTTCATTTGTTTATATTTTAGTGCACTTGACAGACACAGTAAGTCTACTAGAGGTGTCTAGTTGTGGCAAATATTTAGCTGTTGCTGATGCGGAAAGCAACATAGTAACGTTTACTTACACATCAGATGGGTATTCGCGACACTTAAAGTTGCCGAAAACCACCATTCCACCTACGGCATTGCATTTCCAGAAACATATTCTAAAAGTTTCTTATGCTAATAATGTGGTAAGTGGTTCAATATATTTTGAAATTTAACCAATATCACTACGTCCATGTATTTTCAGGTTTATGAATTCAATATAAAAAGTAATGAATGGACTGAGTTATGCACTGCTCGGAAGAAGCCGGTAAGTTTACAGAAGGAAATACATTGCATTAGAGCATTTGCTTCGATTTTCGTGGAAAGACATTTTTCTGTTATATTCTACACTCAGTTTGGAATCTGTAAAACAGGTCCTCGTTTTGTCACGGGATATTACTAAAACTTCCTTGAATGAATACTCCTAATTGCTTTTGCAGATTATGATTGCATACTTAGTGGTAACCAAAGAATGGTTTATTATCACAATTTTGGTTAGTCTAACACTGTTTTTAGTACTCCATATTGTGTGTGGTGGATATATGCGTTTCAATGCGCACGATCATTACAAGAGTTTCACATCACTTCTTGAACAAGAAATACATTTGGAAGCTTTTTTGAAGTATTTACCTGAAATGACCTGAAGAAGGGTAATTTTCTGTATTGCTCCTTTTATCACGAGCGGCTCAAAAAGCGGGATTGTTCACATCGTTGCATTGTATTTATGATAAAAATGCTTATGAAAATGGTCTTTATACACAAAGGCATAATTGCTATATGTATATGATGAAACACTCCTTAGGTGGCTCATCGTAACATTGGATACTTGATTACTTTGTTGGATAATTATCTGATTTAACAACTATACCCAAAAGTTTTAAGTGTTGAAGGATTTTTCACAAAGTGTGTTCCAATAACAACTCCGTTTTTGATTGCTGCACTATTTATATGATGAGGATATGACATGAAAAAATCACCATTTGTTAGTAGATAGCGGTTAATTATTTATGAACAATCTATATTTGATTTTAATTTTTGACCTGAAAAAAAACTCCCCTTAACAATGTTTGATAACGAAAGAAAATGGACCGGCCATTTTAAATTACTCTATAACCGTAATAAGCAAATAAATTTAAAAAATAAAAGAAGTAAACAGTGAGCGATGTCATTTCTTATGTTTAACACACGTTATTGTACTTTCAATGCACTTCTAATTTTCATAATCATCCAGCTTCTCGTGTCCACTGATGGACATGTCTCCTCCATACGCCTCCAATAATTTTTATGTTGCCCAAGTTGCATCCAGTTGTGTTCTATTCTCCGTATATCGTCTGACATCACTTATATCTTCCCTTACTGCATGATTTTTTGTTTTGCTTGAAATAAATCTCATCAACAGACTTTGCCATATGAAACATGAAATTTTTTTTTTTAATCTGAGTTGGAGTTTAGGAAAAAAACGACATTTTTAAGATGTCCCATATTTGGAACAATTTTGATTTATGAACAAATAAACTTTTTGAAATTAAAATATTTTTTATTGTGAATGAAATACAAAATTACATTCAACAACATACATGCAGTAACAAGAACATATACATGCAAATTGATGAAGTATGTAATAGAAAGTACATTTTTAATGAAAAGAATGAACTTAGTCAGTATGAAATGCATTGAAATTTTTGTTTAGACACAAAAACACACTATACTTTCCGCAAGAAACCATCGACTTTCCTTTACAGTCCGGATCTTTACAACGTTGCCTCTCATCATTCCACGTAGGCAGATGTCCTAAGTTATCTTTCATCAGGTCTTGTGATGGTATTTCCTTCAGGTTCAGCTGCGTTTGGAAAGAATTGCTTGGACGACCGCTTTTCCTTTGAGGTGGAATATTAGATTTTGTCAATACTTCGGCAATAGCCAGTCTAAATTCCGAAAGGGGAAAATACATGTCGTCCTCACATGAGTGTCTCCATAGTATCGAACTATTCGCGCAGATCATATCCAGAAAATGGTAAAGTACTCGTTTATACCATTTTTTGGATCTAATCTTTATACAATAGAATCCTAACATGGAATCAATTAAGTCGACTCCATCCATGTACGATTTATAAACTGAACTGAATAGCGCCCCATACACGAAAATATCTGTCATATCTGATACGTGGCAAGCCAAATTCCAACAGATATCGGTGCGTTAATGGTTAACCACGAGCCAGATACGACTCGATGCGAATTTCGTACAAAATAAATCTGCAGATCTGGACTTGCGGACCAAACTTCGCCGTTAGTGGGTACGAACGAATACAGAAATTATTGCCGCCTATGCAGTCATGCTATGCCATACTTCCGCGGCTTAAAGAAAATACATATTCAGATAAAATTTAACGGTTGACATTGGTACAGATTTGAGATATAGTGTATAATGTTATAATTCAAACATCGGGCAAGAGGTGATGATGAGCAAAATTTGGGCATAGAAATCTTGGAAGATGATGAGATAGTAGCTAATGTCACAGGAGAAAATCACTACTTCGATTACGAAGACGAAGCTATT
>NW_026018814.1:12929438-12931172 GCF_020466585.1 Dendroctonus ponderosae
ATTTCACTAAGAAAGTGGTAGATCAATTGCCTTTTTAACGTTGGTTTTAATTAGTTCGGTTTGTATCGTTTGTTTGTTTTTCTATAATTATGTATTTAATTGTTTTAATAACACCGTGTTTATAAAAAAAATCCCAGCGTGCACTTGATTTCTAATTTTTTTTGCCGCATTTTTTCCTATGGCTGCCGACGCCCTTCCAGTCTATAGTCTACCCACTTTCTTCTCACTTTTTTTGCGTAGATTTTCTGAAACCACTATGATGCCAGCACAAGCAATAGCTCTCCGTTTCTTGGTTCGCATTTTAAACACTTAGTTTAACTAATCTGCCTCTGCCACGACCAGATTTTTAGTTCACTTGAAATACCACGCGTCAGATCAAGTCTGTCTGAAACGTAAGATTTCACTCCACTAACGGACGGATCTGATACCTCTAATCCCACTGGAAGAATCGGCACTCGTGCTTGGTATGTTAATTAGTGGACAGGAAAAGATATAATTCGTCGGATCTGGATCTGTCGAATCAAATATCGTACGTATCTGAACTGTACGGATAATCTGCCCGTGTATGGGGCGCTATTATGAGCTTTGTTTCTGTTAAATTTTCTTATTATTTGGTTGGTCCAACATAAAAATCAAAGTTGTAGCTGAATCCGGGCACTCTACTCAAAACAAAAATCTTATAGTCCCATTTATGAGGTTTTTGCGGATTGTACTGCTTTAGGCTAGACCACTTTGGTGGGAACTATTTGTTCATCAATGGCCATATGTTCTTCTTTCGGGACAAGTAAAAGCCGGTAATTTTGTCTAGAAAATGACGTATTTTGAACAGACGGTTATAACCAGGTGGCGCAATGTCACCTTGTTTTCCATATTCCCTTAAATGTGGTCATTTCTTCTTCGGAAATATCTGATGGTTTTTCAGGTTTTGTTTGCACACCAGATAAATTTGAACTTTCAGTAATATACGATGTAATATAATCAGTCATAAGAAACCTTGTTGTCAAAAGTCTCCAGATCTTTTATATAGTTTGGTAACGATTCACTCGTACCTTTGAACTTTCCAAAATCCTCTGAAACACGACGTTATTTATCATCCCACAACAATTTAGGTCGTTCGTTTTTGTTCCCTTTTGTTCCCTTTTCCTTTACTATTAGTTACTGGTGTAGACTCGAGTGTGCACATCTTTGCTAAAATGCTGAGAGAAATGTGGTTTTCGAATCTTCACTTTCATTTTCATCAATAAAAGTTTTATAATCTGACACAAAAACATCATCTCTATCGCTTTCAGACTCTTCACACAAAATATTAGATTTGTCTCGAGCCAATGGGCTTTTTTGAACACTTTCAAATCCGATATTATCCGATAAATCCGAAGATATTTTCTTCTAAAAAAAATCTACTAATCTCTGCCAAAACATCAATTGGGCTGATCAATGATTTGGTGGTAGGAAATGAATTTAAATTTTTTATTACTAAATACCGGCTATTCCAACTGTTTGCAAAATTTGAAGTTTAACGCTCTGCATAGTAGTAATCGATCAATAGGCTGGCCATGCTTCATTAGATCCTATTATTTTGATATCAAGAACCTGCCGTTTTTATTGGAGCACCCTTTATTTTCATTAAAAAAGTTACCACCCCACTAATAAAAATTATTTGGTTTTATTAGTAGGGAAATAATTTAATAATATTAATAGCGCTAATAATTAATTATCTCTTCTAGCAGTCTATAC
>NW_026018814.1:12932171-12936470 GCF_020466585.1 Dendroctonus ponderosae
TAAGAGAGTTACATCCAGGATTTGGTAATTGTTGTAAATGATGATAAATTTGACAAACAATTTCGCAACCAACAGTGGAAAATCATTGTTTGTAATCTGGCTAATTTTCCCACTCCCTTGGTTTGTAAAATTTGATCAAATAATTCAAAATTTTAAATTCTGTTGCTGGTTGGGACATCAAAAAAAGATTAATTGAAAATCCAGACTGTTTGAAAAGGGAGAATATCGCTTGGAGATAGTAGTAGTAAATTGTTTCTGTGCTTCGTTCATGGAGGTCACATTGATTTTATTTGGAAATAATACGGTTTCAATCTCAAAAATCTCACTGAATTCAGATCTGCAGATCTCGGAAGCCATGGTGTGGTAGTTGAGTCCTTCGACTAATCCATCGACTGGAGTATCGTGTGTTTAAAACAGTTTACGCACTTGATCATTAAAGTGGTCTGGGGCTCTATACTGCATAAAATACATCGAACCTCTTAACTATAATGATAAGAATTTCTGTTTAAATATTTGAGGGCCTCTATTAGTTTCCCCCACAAGTTTTCTCTGCTTTTTTGAACAGGTGGCACCACAGTCGGCAATACGGGACATTGACTTTAGTATGGAGTTCATTTGTCCTGCGCGAATTTAAAAGTCCAGACGCCCCTGGTGCCTAAAATTATTTTCTGATTGTGATTTGTTTTGTTTGATTAGTTGATCAAAAGTTGATTAGTTAACTTTTGCAAGCTTTTAAAGGAATAGAAACAGATCAAAAGTGTGCATTTAGTAGTAGTAGTTTTATGTTATAAATGGCACCAACTCCAATAAATAAACAAGGCTGACAAGTCCAGCGTCTTGGAATAATATAAAACATTTAAAATTTAAAGCTCATCGCGTAAAACGACATTTTCTATTTACTACTACTACGATTGTTTTCTAGCTTGAATCATTCATACATAGATTCGGAGTTGGCACGTGATAAAAGCAATTAGACAAATTTCAAAATATTAAAGACTGCCAGATTGCCCACAAAGCGTCTCAGTAATAAAGCCTGCAATTTCGAATACTATTCGGGTCAGAAGTAATGAGAATATTGCAAAGTTTATTGAATATCCTTACCAATAATATGTCGCGGTTAAACCCGAATCTACTCCTTTAAAAAACTAAGTTATAGGGCGCATTTGATAATCATAAAAAACACTTTCAAGTCACCACTTATGGCAAAATATGACGTAATTATTAACAAATAATTTATAACATTTTATCAATATTTTTACAATTTTGTCGAGTATGTATTTTAACTGGACTATTATACAGTATGAGTTAAAAGGGTGTGATGATATTGCTTTCCAAAATTTTGCAAAAATATATGCATTGCATATTGATGCGGCTATTTGATATCTCCAAATATTTTATTTTATGTTTTTGATGCAGTTCGATCGGTCGATTCGTCACTTTACAGGTAAAATATCTTCTTTTGATATCAGGAATTTTGAATTGACTTTTTCTCAATATTTTTTATCCAAATTGTCTGACACTAGCTTCTCTGCCCCTTATTGCTGTCTCTCTTTCACATCTGTAAGCATGGCTTTCCTTCTCTTTCTCTGAAAATACTATCGTATTTGTGATTTATTGCGCCATATTTTCTACAGTTAATCGAATTAATTCGATATATTCTATAATTGAATATATACTTAAATGGATTATTCGCATCAATCCAATTCACCTTTTATATGAACATGTAAACTATAAACCCGATCTCTGTCCGTACGGCGTTTGCGAAGTCTGTAGTTGTCTTCATCTATGTGCGAAGTACTCGAAAACTCTGACAGAGTGAAATTGTCAATGTGTTGTCAATTTACATCTGCCGCCAATATCAGACTACATGCTATCTAGTGTGATTGTTTATAGTTAAATTTCTAACATTTATTGTTATATTAGTAATAAAAAATTATTTCTTAATACAACAGAAGAAAATATAAAAAATGGGGGTAAGGGTCATGTAAAATTGGAAAACTTATAGTATATTTATATAACTAGTCGTATTGCTTTAGAGAAAAACTGCGGCTAGTAGTGCTAAAGGAAAGGAAAAACGATTGCAAAGGAAAGAGGAGCAGCAAAGAATACGGGAGGCAATGACAGTGGTGGCCGAAGCCAATAAACTGGAAAACCCCCTGGCAGACTTTCCAGTTTTTCAAAAGTACAATAAGAATGGAATTGTAGCAGATATAATCTATAGAAAAAGTTCAGATTTGAGTGATATCGAAAAGAAGTGGGCTCTTTCCCTAACAAAGAAAAACATGCAATTAAAGTAGGTGTATGTTCTTTTTATGTAGGCATATGAAACCATTTAACGTTCGAAATGATGTTAATCTCAATTTCACTCAGTTAATATCTAGAATATTTTCATATGTTCAATTGGTTACTGTCCGAATACCTAATTAGTTAATTGATATTCGCTTAAGAAGTATTCCTGGTAAAAAGTGATAGTTCATTCACAATGTATCTCAAATACATTCAACATGAACAGGCGAGAATGGCTGAACTCGATATTTACCAGATAATATCAATAATCTGAATTTCTTTCGACATTAATTAATTAAATAAGACGCTTGGTTTACCTACTAGATACATACAAACAAAAGTTCACATTTATTTGAATCGTTTTCGATTACTAATTAATCAGTTTTTACCCTCATTTACATCGCGTTCAACAGAAAAGTTAGACCATCATTGAAAAGAAAGGACACGTAAACATTTTATAATCATTATTAACATTTTTTAGGTATGAACAGTGTTCGTGGGGTTGGAATGAACCCAAGAAGGTTGAGGAATTATATGATGAAGCTGCCAGATATTTAATTGCCAAAAGTACAAATGATGGCAATTATTTGGGATTTTCCCACTTTCGATTCGACCTCGATGAAGGAATCGAAGTTCTATATTGGTAAAGTATTTGAATTTTTTAATACTCGATCAGATTTTATTAAAGATCAGTGCTGTTGGAGTTATGAAAAACTGAATACCCGTATGTATTCGTTACTTACAATCTTAGTAGTCGTTACTAGTACAAGAAACACGTAAATATGGGAGCTGATTTATTTTGCTTGAATAATTTTATAATATTTAAAGCATTCACACGAAAGCATACCGACGATACACACGATGATTTACAGAAATTCTAAGTGAATTGTGTAGGTACTGGGTGTTTGTATACAAGTTCGAGATATTTGAATGTTGATGGTGCTACATTACGCTTTCGATCGAATTTACCATTACTACTAAATATTTATATTGAATCTCTAATTATTTATTTATTTATCGTATGGCAATACATCACATTAGTACACAAAACATGCTGAATAAATCGTAGACACATACAAAAAAACAATCCAGTAGTCACTGATAAAGCGAACACATACAGAGAAAGATGTTGGTCCATTGCTTCTATGCATGTGATCTTAGGGGGCATGCCTCCACTATTTGTCGGATAGTCTGTCTATTCGTTCGTATTCTGGTCAACGTTGACCAAGCTTTTCGTAGCAAATCAAAGCCGAGTGGCTGTTGTGCTAACGGCAACGTCCTTTGATTCCCATTCTCTTTTCCATGGTTTGGTGAGGTTGAAAGCATCGCGTAGCAGAGTTTCTTATTCACCTGTGCCTAGTGCAATATGTCTTGTGCGAAGCATATTCCTTTTGAGGTCTGGGACAGGTATGGGTAATTGGGGTTTGTCCGGTATTCCCAACAGAGTGCGTTCTGTCGGCGTAGGTGTGGCTTAATACGGGAAACAACTGGGTGGGAGTTGATTTTTTGTTCCGGACGATGCGCATTGTGTTGTTCAATTGGACGTCCACTCTTCCCACGTGAGTACTGTTGAGTGACGCCGGGTACAATATTCAGCAGCAAAGTAAACCAACCCTAGTGCGGAAGAGGGTAGGGTGCCAGCAGAAGATCCCCAGGCCCAGGTAGTACCACATCTGTGGAGAGTATTCTGAGTGTTCAACTTAGCTGCTGTCTGGGTCTGGGAGGTGCTTCTTAAAGGACAAGGTCAAGTGAAAGCAGCTAACTTCTGTCTTCGCTGCGTTTGGAGGCAGCAAAAATATTCCACTTACATAAACGTAACATCCCCAAGATATATGAAGGCTTTCACGGCCGGTCAGATTACATTTAGAAATGTTTTCCGGGCTTTGAAGCCGTGGTCTATCGGAATTTCTTCCTGACTTTTCGTCCACAACTGCGGTGGACATTTTCAAAGGCGATGAGGCAGTGGGCGAAGTGATCTCCCGTGCTTTCCGACTAAGAATGATTCAACTGCTG
>NW_026018814.1:12936814-12943954 GCF_020466585.1 Dendroctonus ponderosae
CTCTTCCAATGTGTTTATGAGCAATAACTATCGCCCAGTCATCCGCCTGTCGTAATTTTATCGTGAGCGTTGCCGGAATATCAGCGATGTATAGGCTTGCGGCAAGCCGTCGTTGAGTTTCATTTTTTGCTGTCCTCACCTAGTTTCAAAACATCTACCGTTGGGTAGCGTTGTTTCCTGAAAAGTTTGTTTCGTTCCCTTTTGGTGTTAATTATGATCTTTGCTCTAACAGGCCTATGATCACTTCCGATGTAAAATTTATTCAAAACAGACACGTCTCTACATATGTTCTTGTTATTTGAGACTATAAAGTCTATGTCGTTTTTCGTTTTGTTGTCTGGGCTTTGCCATGTCCATTTACGCTGTTTGGGTTTTTTAAAGAACGTATTAAGGCAGTATAAGTTTTCGTTATTGAAGCAATTTGTCAAGGTCCCATCCCTGTCGTTTCTATGGCCCAATCCAAAATGTCGAATATATTCTGGGTCCCCCTCTTTTCGTCTTCCAATTTTGGCATTAAAATCTCCAGTAATTATTCGGAAGTGGGTTCTTTCTTGTTGTTTTGCTTTGGTCAAATCGTCATAGAAGTTTTCAATTTCTTCATCATCTGAAGCGCTTGTCGGTGCATATGCGTGAATGATTTGTAGGCAACAATCTCTTGTTATGGCAATCACAATATATATCACACGATTGGATATTGCATGGTATTTTGTGACGGTGTATCTAAATTTTCTGTTGATAAGAATAGCTATTGCTCTGATATGATCTTTGTCGATCATGTTGTTCTGGAATAGAGTATGCCCTGATTTTAAGACAGTGGATTTTTCTCTGGGTAGGCGAGTTTCGCAGATCGATTGTTGCGCGTATTGATTTAGTTTATTATGAAATGAGGTGGACGACAATAATTTTTACAAATTCTCAGTTCTTATCAATGAGTAGAGCAAGTTTCAGGCAAGAGGCTATGCGTTTTATTAATTAATTTTTGGCGAGAATCGCAATCCTGGAACCCCATGTTGTGCAACTGGAATGGAAGACGATGATTTTATTGTTAGATATAATTTCAATAACATATGCTCAAAAAATAATATGCGAGGAAATGGTGGAGTCAAATATGTCGCTTCCTCCCCTTCTACGACAATCGGTTAGATATTTCCAATCGTCTCGTAGTATTCGCATTTGCACATTTCGCTCACACCCATACAGTTGTATCGATCCATACACGTACCGAGTGACGAAACATCCGTCGTAGTGCCGAGTCGGTATCTTCGACCCGTTACTCAATAACGAATACATACGGTTTGCAATAGTTCTATTAATGATGCATAATAATAACGAATTTTCACTTAAGAGCGAATCATTTATAGTTATGAACTGCAACTGGATAACCACGTTCAAAGGAAAGGGTTAGGCAAATTTATGATGCAGATATTGGAACTGATCGCCTTCAAAAACAACATGAAAAAGGTGGCGTTGACTGTCTTGAAAAATAACACAAACTCCAAATTTTTCAAAGCTGTCGGGTACGTATTTAGCAATCAAGTTATACTGGGTGGTCCGTAATGACTTTATCAATGAGAGCATGATCAGAATTAGAATCAGAAATTGCAGATATCAAAATAATGAAAATAAAGAGCCGAAACGCGTCAAAAAAAGATCGTAACATTTTTCCATTCTTATTTTTATAATTATAAAGTTTTAAAACATACAACCAGGAATAATGGTTTAATCTAAAAAAATCAATTAACAAACAGAAAGAAGCAATGACGTCAAATGCAATGAAAACATATCAATAAAGCACTGCAAAAACACTTAAGGTTTATCCTTAATTAAATTAAATGGCAACAATTTGAATTTCGCAGCGTGTAGATCGTGCTCTAGCTCTGATTACTGCTCCCCCCTTTGTATGGGCATACTAATAATAAAAAATTTGAATGGTCTCTTTGGGAATATTCGATACGAATCGCTGGCTCAAGTTTCCTAAGATTCATAGGAGCAGGTGTTGCCTGACTGATCGTTTGTCGCCTCGTTAACAAAACAGCCGAAAATTGTTGTTTATACGGCAGGGAAATTCATGGTTGCTCCGAAAATTAACCTTTAGTATAAAGGCCGAAAAACGGATTACCGGACCGAAACACACCTTTTAAAGGATATTAAAATATTCCAATCGGCGAAATGATCCAAGCGATGTTGAAATGTAAATGAATCGGCTTCTTCCTATGTTATTATTACAGATTCGAAAATATGCCATAAAGCGAAACTATTCCGTATTACTCAATTTTAAAGCTTTGGCTCCTAAACCATTGTTGGAAAACTAATAATTTTCGTTTTTTGGTAACAGTTGTGACCCCTAACTGTCGGGTGACGAACGTTTTCGATGACAACTTTACTTGCATAATTTTCCCGTAAATTTAATGCGGCTCACTCTGTATAGCTTGTAGTAGGGGACTATATCTGCAAAGAAAGCCATAAAATAGCACTTAATTGTACTAACTGGCTATCCATATTCTAGATACGAATTAGACGAGTCATCTCCTATTGATGACGAAGAGGAAGCCTTTCCATATGAAATCCTCAGTAAAATAAATAAAAGATTGGCGTCAACATTGCCAAGTTCGACCATCAGTAAAGCTCATAATCATCTCCAGAACGGTCACGGACACAGCCATGGCCACAGTCACCTAAACGGTCATTGTTGCCCTGGTCATCATCATTAGTTTAGGAACAAATGTCCTTTTTTGTGTTCGTCGTGTAACATTAAACAGTATCTGAATAAGAGAATTATTGCTTTTTTTGTGGTATCAGACTATTTTTTGTGGTAGTTTGGTTCTTCGACATATTCGACTTACCCTAGAAAATGTTTATATAATTTCATTAGACGTAATAAGTATTTTCAGCTAAATAAACAACGAGTTAAACTGATCTCATTTAGTATTCTATTTACACCTTTCGTCCATCTGCATCTTGACCTTTGAGAAATCCAAAAAAATGTAACGTAATAAATTTTATAATTCACAGGTCGAGTCAGTAGTTGTAACCAAATTTATTATTTTATTTATGGATAAAGCACTGAAGAAGCTGAAAGATCCGGAAACAYAAAGAGGTCTAACAACGACAAATAAAGACGATCTTCTAAATAAGGGGCTGCCAGGAGGAAACCATAAAAGATKTAGTGAAAATCGAAACATATTGTTACGTTTCCCGGGGTTCGAATGATTCCAGTAAGCAAATAAAATAACACAACAATTTATTGAACTCCCAAATACYAACTAACTCAAAACTATAGCTCGCGAATMKAACACACTCTGAATATCGCTTTAAATATTTCACTATATAGTTGTCTGATTAACTCTGAATGAATCCTCACTCCRGTCGCCTTGCCGTATTTATATTAGCGCRCAAGGGCTCTCGACGACCTGCGAAGATTCTCCATTTTTCGGGAATTCCATAGCCCAATCGACTATTGCCGTTCGTTCTCGAAGTATCGAGCTAGGCGTCCCGAAAACGCTGGAAGCCGCAACAATATATAACAACACAAGAAAATACTCTAATTTGAACAAAGCCGCGTAAATCCATTTTTCTTGATCCGCTGGTTGAAAGTACGTACTTTGGCCACTGTTTTCGATGGCGAAAGCATCACTTTTGCCAATTACAAACTTTCTTCATCCCGTGTGGAAAGTAATAACTTTCGAAACGAACGCTGACAGCTTGACTTTGTCACTGACTGTTTTGACAACATTTTCAAAACCTTATACTTTACCCAGCTAGTTTCTATCGAGCATGAAGAAAAATAGTATATGGTACTTCGTCTCTTGTAGCGTAATATTCTATTAAAGAAGTCTATTTAGTCCAAAATTCGCGAGTTCAACTACCGATGGTGGCGCTGCGGAAACGTCAAATTACTCGTCGAGTCACAGTGGCGCCTTGTCAGATTTGTTTATTATTGGAGTTGATGACATTTACAGCATAAAACAATACGAACACACTTTCCTATCTGTTTCTATTTCTTTAAAAGCTTGCAAAAGTTGATTAGAACAAAACAAATCACAATTAGATATAAACACCAATGTCAACAAAACAAGTGTCAATTACTACTTAACTTGTAATTATAATTTAAGTCACCAGGGGGCGTCAGTGTACTTCCCTGCAATGCGAAGACGTCAGCCACACTTGTAGTGTCGGTTAATCAACCCTAGACTATTAGAAAAATCCAACATTAAGGACCGTTTCGTTTTCCCCGCCTATTTTCGTTGACTCACTATGTATTTGCCAAGAAAACACAAACATAATATTCATACATCTATTTTTTTTCGAATTAAATCTATGTTATCTGCATATGTCACTATTTAAATTGGCCTATATCTCTAGGTAGGTATTCAGTTTTAACGATTTTGATGCAGAAGTAATATCTGTTCGACCCTAAAAATAAAGTATTTCTGTCCACGTCGCATCAAAATTGACAACTCTGAAAGTACCTATGCAGTCAATATATGTATATTTGATCTATATTATAACAGTGCGCCGCATTTCGTTAGATGGTTCATTCTGTCGCAGTCAAATGCAATGAGTAAAAAGAATGAGACATCGTAAGGCACTTCATTAAATTTGCATACTCTAGGTTTAGGTCCACTATTAAGCAGTTATTCTAAAAATTCACTTAACTGCGTGAATATTGCAAGAATTGCCTAATATAATATTTTCTCCAAAAAATCAGAGGAATATCGTTCTAAATATGTTTTCTACCCCAGTATTAAGCATAGACCAAAAACTAAATATTGAATGGAATATACATGTAATAATAGTGAATCTGAACCTCAAACAAGTCATCAATAGCGATCCAAAAACCAAGTGAAGATACTATTAATTTGACAATATTCAATAATACACAACTCAATAGATATACACTTGTTATTAACACAACACATTCGTCAATTTAGCAAAAGCTTCCAACACCTCTTCGCGAATGCCTGCTGCTTGGTTTAATCTAATTTAATGTGCTCATCTCAAACGTAAATTTCTTTATTAGAAAATAATGTGGCAAAAGGACCTTGAAAACAAATTACGGTTTTTAACCTCTATCTGAGGTTCCGTCATCTTGAAAACCCACCGTTGACCAATTTGTGATGATATGAACTTTTCGAATTAATTCAGAAGTTGTATCGACGAATTATGAGGTTCTATCGTTAAACTCTTGCTACACAAAATGAGCTAACAAGCACGTTACAATCAGACATAATCTACCACTCTACAATAAAAAATATAAATCGAGAATAAGCAAATACTGATGTTAATGCATATTGAAGCGGCATTAATATGGTTGGATAGGGTTGCTAAACTGACGATAATCAACTCGTTGAAGATCTAACTATTTGTATAGATAGACACATGTTAGGTTTACATCAAATTTTATTTAAAACCTTTCAAATATGTGACTTAAAAGTATCTGAGCAATAAACAGTGCACATCGCAAAAATTAAGAGGCCGTCGCTGCAATACAGTGTGTAACTTTAGGTTCACCTACTTTTTTGGCCTTAACTCATAAACTACTAAACCAAAAGAGCTCATCTTTTTAGGAAATACGGTACATATGACCAGTAAACTTCCGGTGAAATGTGATTTAGTAAACCTAAATCATTTTTTCGGTCTGAAAATCCGTACATTTGAAAAAAACTGTTCAAATCACATATCGCCACAAGTTTACTGCTCATTGTACCGTATTTGAGTTAAGGCCAAAAAAGTGGGTGAACCTAATCATTGCTACACAGTGTCGGTTTCCTGATGCAATTGCAGATATTTGAAAGCCTCTACTTGTGCACTTAGCAAATTATTTTCGGTAATGTACTGCGAATTCAGCTACATTTCCTATTATACCAATATCGAATAAACTTAATTGTCAGATACGGAACGTCTTAAACACTTAATTAAAATTGCTTTAATTATTTCAATTTTTGGCACTGGAGTTAACAAATAAATATAGATAGGTTTAACTTGTAAATTTTAGACTAAATTTTAAACATTTTATGAGTCATCTCTTCAACAATACTGTGTAACTACTAAGCGTATTAAAATTTGGATTTACTTAGAGCTATTGAAGATTATAATTTATTTGAAACATTAGATATTTTAGGAGCGTGCTGAAACCAGTTTATACTTAATAGTAGTGCAAACATCACATGAAAAATGTACATCATCGTCTCTGAGTAGCGATTAATTTACTGCATTTTGATGGATATGATAATAGTAGATAATTAGTGACTTTAATGTTCTCAATGCCATAACAGACTATTATACTAATACTATTATAGAATAAATATTTCACAAATAATCAGGAAAATATTCATATTCAGACATATAAAAAAGACAGAGGTAAGGTTTTTCACCTTTAGGCCATATTAATGTAACGCCCTGTACTCAAAGCCTTTAAATTGACGCATTTACCTTATACATTCCCTTTACCCTATCAATTAAGAGAATATGAATAGAAACCTTATTATTACTTTTAACACAATATATATTGCTTCGGATCGAAAATGTCTAAAAAAACTCAGACGAATGTATATATAACACAGGAAATTGATCACCTTAAAACCTATCATATCGATGAATTTATCAGCTAATGTCCTCCACTTTTAACATTTAAGCTGGATTTATAAATTCTGCAGTTGGTGCCGTTAGTCGTTCGGAGTTGCCGCCGTTCGAGTAATACACATACGCGCGCGCACGTGTCAATTTATAAAATCGGCGTTGCTTGAAGTTCGTCGATTCTATGCCGTTGGTAATTAACCAAATTTTATTTCGCCGGCAACGTCGTTTGTGCAGTTGGCGATTTAATCAATGAGAGAAAGAGTTTCATCTCACTTGAGTGACTTGTCAAAACAAGACCGTGTTTTGTTCATGTTTTTGGCAAGATAGCAGAAGAACTAAGTTTCGTTGCAGATTCTGATATTAGCAACTCGCTAATAGAACCAATTTAGGTAATTATTTACAACGCGATCTGATACCAGGACTGCTGCTTTGTCGATGCTCACCTATATGGCTATGCTCACCTTATAGAAAATCTCATAACAAATAACATTTTTCCTATAGATTTTTCGAGAAAATGCCGTTTTTCACTACTTTTGAGTGCGTTGCGTGCCAGTTCAAATT
>NW_026018814.1:12944953-12948594 GCF_020466585.1 Dendroctonus ponderosae
TTAGCTGGAGTCCCACACACACCAGAGCGACAGACCACCAGCTCTGGGAGTGCGTAAAAGAGCATTTCCCAAACCTCACCGAAAAAAAAAAAAAATAAATCCCCTTTGCCTCACAAGACCGACAAAACACTCCCGTTTTCATTCCCCAACAGATACTTTACTAGAACACCTACAAACGCAACTGATCTAACGATTAACTGGTCAGAAGAGGAAGTTATCATCGACGGCGAGAGATTAACACATCTGAGATACGCAGACGACATAGTCCTGTTCGCCTACAATGCTGAACACCTGGAAAAAATGATAACATATCGGAACCAAAAATCAAGGGAAATAGGCCTCAAAATCAATATGAATAAAACCAAAACTATGTGCCCGGTGGATCCCAATATCATAAGAGACAACAACAAAACGACTACTCGGAACAACCCGAATAAAGGATTACAGGTGGGATAGAAGAGTGTTGCGATGGAGGTCATGGACCGGCAAAAGAGCGAGAGGATGAGCTATCACACGTTGGTACGTAATATAAAAACACATACATACGACGGACATAAAAAAAGGAGGCAGGATGAGAATTGCCAGAATGTATGGATGAGAATTGCCCAGAATAGAACAAAATGGAAAGAACTAAGAGAGGCCTATGTCCAATTCTGGACGAAGAACGGCTAGAAGACGAAGAAGAAGATCGAGCTGAGAAACATGAGAACCTGAATAAAGTACTTTAAGCTAAAGTACTAAAGCCTTACCCCAATTTAGAATTATGAGTATTTGAATGATGAGTAGTAAGAAACAGGATGCCTGGGCTGAAATACCGGCCGCGCTGTATACATCTGGTATGATGGTAAAATAGAATAGAAAAAGAAAGTCAAAAAGAACGTAAAAGCAAGTAGCTTGCGTCTCCACATTTTGATATTAAAATGAGAAAAACAATAATTAATGTGTGTATTATTGGGTAAATACAACACGCAACATAACCAACATATATGTAATCATATGGGCATACAATCTGTCAATCTGACCAATCAAATTCGAACGTCGGCAACTGCGATAAAGAACGACGAACGGCACCACCTGCAGAGTTATAAATCCAACTTTAAAGTATTTAAATTTTAACATATGACTTGTCATAGATAGATAATAGATATTCATCTCAAGCGGAACTGTTAAGTACTTTTTAATTATTATGTAGTCGTACGCTCTATAGTCGTGGAATAAAAATAAATGATATTAATAATAAAAAAATTTGTACAGAAAGCTGACGTTTGAATTCGAGATCATTTTTTGAAATGATATCCAAGCATTTATTACGTGCAATTTAATTGTGCACATGCCAAACAACTTGATCAATGATTTTTAAATTTCTATGCGATTTTTTGTTCGACTGTGATGTTTGGCAGCTTAATTTTCAAATACGTAAAATGTCTGTTAAATATACAGTTAAAAACAGAAAATACAACCGACTAATAATATCACAATTGGCAATATTAAGTACCTACATTAAAAATAAATAAAAAAAATGTTGCAAAAAAACGTCGCAATCTCACACAGCTTGAGCTTGATCCTCAAAATAGCAGGAATCGCTATTAATCTAGAACAAAAATGTGTAGTAAAGTAAGTAAACGTTTTGCATTTTTGAATCATTTCAACAGGTGAGCTCTTAAAGTGCCGAATCGTTTAAGCAGTATTAATTTCAGTTGTGTCCTACATGCGCCGCACCCTGTCAACTCCCAGTGCAACTTCTAAGTAATTCGTTTGAGGAGACGAAACATTTACTCTAATTAATCTAACCTGTTTCTGACGGGTGAAGATAAAACAAAACTCATCCATTCATAAAATATTCAAAACCATCTTTTCTTAGCATCACGATCCTAAAGCGAAAAAACTTTTACACATTATTGAAAACTACTTGCTAATAGCATTTATAAAGTAATGCCAACGACATGGGGAAAATTTCCTTCTGTACATTTCTACTTTGTCGATATGATCGGACTGTTTCTTATTGATGACAGATTCGTTTCATAGGTTGTCCTTGCAATATTCGTCTTCTTTATCTCATATACCGGGTGATTTAATAATTATAGAAAATTCTAAAGCTGCAAATACGACACACTAAATGGTAAATATGGGCCTAAACATGTATTATCCAAAGTTGATAGTTTTGGAGATACATTGTTAAAAATTAACGATTTTCTGAGTTACATTTTATCATCATTCTGAAGATATCCATGTTAGCAACGTGAAAATGTTGGTATTTAGGGGAGCAATAAGATACATGTTTCATATGTTGGCCATAACGGTGAGGTTATCTGTCCGAAATATTATGAAAACTGGTTTTTTTTCAGCAAGGTGCTTTTCATGTACAAGCTTCTTGATGCAGCAAAATTGTCATATCGAGAGAAAAGAAAGGCTCCTTCGCGGCAACACTTCATTTAGCAAACCCTAAGCGGGGGGATTTAGACCAATTTGGCTAGGAAATGTTGGAGCATCCTCCCTGTACTCATGACTTGTCACCTTGTGATTGTCATCTTTTTAGACCTCTGGAGAAGCGTTCGACACCAACCAAGACGAGCAGCTAGTTGCCTGATCTGACACTGCCTTCTTATTGGCTAAAAATACTCGGCCACAAAAAATAAAGCAATTAGTTAGGCATGAGTAACACAGTGTTGAGCTGCGCTTTTGACTTGATGCCGCTCTGAGTTGATGAGTTATAAAATGAAAACGATGTTATTTCAACGATTTCCGCTTAGAATTAGACACCGTAGGCTTTACAAAAAGAAAATATATTGCGACTGCATTTACCCAAATCATTAAAACAACACAACCGGCGTGTCTCATAGGCTGGTATGTATAATCGATCTCTTACGATGCTCCGACCAATCGCCGTTAAATTGTCGTGAAATTACCATCGTCTGGAGGCAATTTAGGTGGTGGAGAGTTGTCGAAAAAAAAACTTGTGTTTGGTATTTTTTTGTTGCATTATTTGGACTTTCTGCTAAATTAAATTTAATAAAATCTTCCAAAATTCTAATTTCTGGCTCAGATATTTTGAGAATAATGGCAAAAAAAGAGTTCAAATTACGACTTTTACCACCCTCTATTTCCAAAAATATCAACTTTCGGATGTTGTTAATGAATCCCTATACTCATTGTCTGCTAAATAACCACTGAACAAAAATGTCGCCTAATGACAAAGATGAATATACATTTTCAAGTACTTATATCTAGAGAAATAAACTGATTTTTTAAAACATGGATTAGAGGGAACTCACTTACTTTCTATTATATGTGAATAAGCATTCAGACTTCGGCTTATGTAGGACACATCGTTATCACCTTTGTGCTGTTAACTCAAATTTTCTTACCACATTTTCGCATTACGAGCATCGTATTTTCCTGGTTTTATTGGCCATAAAGACGTTTTCAATAAGCCATCTATGAACTAAAAATATCTGGTCTTCTTTTCGACACTTTTCCTCCACATCTGCATCTCGTATTGAATCAAAAACCTGCTGAATCAATTCTGGTTCTTGATAGTGGACGGTAATTAGCTGCTTGTAGAGGCAAAAGTTCTGTTTTAGGTAATGAAACGTAAATCGACCATTGTGGGTAATATTGAGACCAATTTTCTTCGCGCAAAT
>NW_026018814.1:12949097-12950839 GCF_020466585.1 Dendroctonus ponderosae
CCACCTACTACCATACTTGTCTTTGTTTATGATTTGCATTCACTTTCAATTTCGTTCGTTATTGTTCTTGACCTATCTACTCAAACGCTTTCAATGGAACATGCACAGAAGAGGCAAAAAAAACAACCCGCAAACAATTTGCAAATTTAGTAGAGCTTGTGGAGGAAAATAAAGTTTATTTCCAAGACCATTTACCAATTGTTCTAATAAAGCTAACCTTATAAGACCACCAAAAGACATATTTTTGTTTTAAATCAAAACATAGCTATAAGACAAAACTACGCTCTTATTAAACACATTTGTTTTATTTATTCCCCGAGGTGAACTTCGAGGGACGCACGTTCAGTTCGATAAGATTATATTTCTAATACAACGTTCGTCGATAACGTGAGCCTGTTAAAGGTATTACTGATACAACACACCAGTTGGAGCCACATAACGTGTTTGACGGATAACATGCACATTAAAGTTAACGTGAGTGATACAGCACAGGGCTGATTATTAAAAATTACCTGTTAAATATACGTCTTCAAGATGAAATATTGGCGTGTTTAAAGCTGTATTCAATATCTTTTCAGCCACGTCTCCAGACATACAATAGCTTGTTCCCGAAATATAACTCGGATATATGTCGTAGGGAAACAAGTAACTTGGCCCAGCGTACCTAAATATCCAGACAAGTGGTTAGGGAAAGTACATAACTGATAATTAACTCTATGCTCACCATTTATCTCCAGAGGACCGTATAGGTCTAGAACCGCAAATAGCAGAACCCATGAGCAAATTATCAGTCTGATTCCTTGTCATTAAGTCATCAATAAGCTTAGGCAAATTTAGATAGATATCGTCGTCTATCTTCAAGAGATATTTCGCTTTGCTTTGGCACTTCAGGGTAAAAAGTTTCAACATCATTGCAGATTTCAACGTGAGATTGTTGTACGTATCGTAAAAACTTTCTTGAACTATATCGTTGTTTAGGAGATACTCTTCGGTGATATTTTTCTAAAAAAATACCAACGCAGTTAATTCGTTAATTCACGCAATTCAGTTAATGTTGCAATCAATGGGCAGTAACAAGCTACGTATTTTTTTAATAGGTCGCATTGCTAATCTTTTACATCCTACATGGAGGTGATAGCCAACCGCAGCCTTACCTGTATATCTATATCAGTCGTTTGGCCTAACAAAAAGTAGAGAGATATATTGTGTCCCATCACGCTTCTATCCCGACCCCAAGTTTTTCGAATTACTCTTCGCGCTTCAAAACCAGACGGGCTGGAAATGCAAACTATCACTAAGAACGACGGTTTATCACAGAAATCTTTAGGCATTATCGTTGCAGTCAGCGCTTCCCTATGTATATAATGGTTCAGGTTGCGGCTGATATTGAACTCCCAACCAGGAACTTCGGCTAAAAAGAATAAATTTTTGAAAATCTAACGTTTGTTTAATTTATTAATTGTGGTTGTGGCGGTGGTGTGGTTGATAAAATAGTATACCTCAAGAAAATATAACCTTCGAACTATAAGATCTATGAGGTTCCAGATTAATTTGTATTTAGTACCAGATTTATACTATGCACCAGATAATTAGCGAGAAAGGGCTACATCCCTTCCATATATGTAAGATACACCTGACACGAGAACACATTAAATGTCTGGCAATAAAGAACACCGGTACAAATTGAGCAACAATTTATCAACACAATACGAGAAGCTGCTCAAAATGTTATCCCAGCAATG
>NW_026018814.1:12951838-12954162 GCF_020466585.1 Dendroctonus ponderosae
ACGAAGAAAATGGATATATATTTAACCAGCATGATTCTGATAGTGAATTAGAATTGGATTCAAGTGAAGAAGACAAAGATGTCGATGTTGGTAATAACTATTGGTATGGAAGACAAAACCAAATGGTGCAAAAAAGCTCCAGGGAGCATTAGATCATTAGCTCATAACATAGTAACTGTGTTGCCTGGTCTAAGGGGTGAAATTCCCAAAAATCGCCCAAAGACCCCTTCAGATGCAAGAGAAATTATTTTCATCAATATTTTGGAACCTATTGTGCAACATACAAATAATAAAATTTAAGAAACGAGACATTTGTATGTTTTCGTTAGCATAAATAAGTCTTAGTAGGTCCGTGGGACCCGATAGTAGCAATTGTAAACAAAAAATTGGATAGTAGTACTTACGAGTTAAGAAACAACAGTTATTTACATAATGTTAATAAGACAGATTACCTTGAATAATATTGCTGACCACCTCTTGATCAATTTTTTTTTGCAAATATCTCAGTTTTCGATTACAATTACTTTTTTACTATTTTTCCTGTAAGTACTCTGTCAACACTCCCAAAGAAATGATGCCAATTTTAAATCACCGTGTATTGTTTTTATCATTCTCTTTGTTCTAATATTTGTTGAAATTTGTCTGACAGAAAAGCAAATTTTGTGTTTTTTTTTTAATCTTGTTACTTTTGATAGTGTGTGTGCAATACCCCTAGCATGCACTCAGGTTGTTGGTATTTTAATTAGATACTTTTTTAGTACAATTTTTAGTGCTAATTATAGCCGTCACTAACTTGCACGATTACAGCGGTGAAAAGCAACTGGCAAAAACACGTAGTGTGTGGGGGCTTTACATTTCATATAAACTCACTCTTGTGTATTTACACATCGTTGTAGTACCAAAATATATTTCAATCCAACATGTAATTTACGAAACAACTGTTTAACGCTCAAGTAGGTAATTAATGAATGCTATTTATTTGCACTAGCACATACCTACATTTCGGAAAATATCTGGAGCCAGTATCTACTTTGGGTTCAGTTAAACACACCTATCAGGTCAAATATTCAGTATAAAGGTAATTTTTTTTAACTGTAAGTATGCGATAGGCAAATGGTAGGATAAAAAATTGCATACCTTCTTCCACATTCAATAAAGTAAGAAACAGTATAATCAGAAATAAGCCCACCCATAATAGGAAAGCTAATTTAGGAATTGTCCTTCCTCTCATTACAAAATTCATAGTTGGATATTGAAAAAATGCACTTTGCCTTTGGCTGTTTACTTTTCGAGCGGCTTTATCAACTTAACCTTCAAAGTTAGCTGCATGGCTAACTCATAACACACATAACTATAACGTAAATTGTAATTGATGCATTACATTATTGACCGCGATGAGTATAATTATTTCACTACCATTTTCTATAAAAACATAATTATTTGAAAATGTTCTATGCTCCCGACATGAACCCACGTCACACTCATAGATAAAGACAAGGTCACACTCAGTCACACTGCAACTGCACCACAGATCACAGAGGTTATTCTGACTCTGTTATCTGTGATCTGCACTCAGCGTTGCCAGACTGTGTGCCAGACCAAGACCAAGAACTTCGAAAGCTTGAATACATTATTGTATCATGGGTGGGGAAAAAACGGATAGGAAAAAACAGTAGATATAAAATTAAAACGGTCGATAGTTTAATGTCCAGAAATTTCTGTTTTTCGAATTTTTTAAGTGGTTTTCTAATGTACCTGAAAATCAAGTTTCCAAAGGTAAAAAAATTGCTTTTTGAACAAAATTTTTCATTTAAATCACTTAATTTAGATAAGTGTCGAAACTTGTCAAATGAGAACATAGATGGCAGCTGACATACTTCGAAGCAATGGCGAATCCAGTACGATACAATACCATCTATTTTACCTTTCAAGTCACCATTTTCTCAGGCTATTTGAGAGTTACTTATAACTACCGATGACCGATGGAGGCGTTGGGGCACGTAAACATTACTCCATTGTTAACTGCAAAGTTCATATAAATAGGGGAAATGTGCTTGTAGTGGATGGACCCCTGCCAATGATGGACCATCATCGATATTTTTGAAATTAGAACCCCTGTCGCATTAATACCAATGAGCGAACTTCTTATGGTAACAGCACAGCTTAAATAACATATATGATATACAGGGTGTTTCAAAATTGGCGTCATTCCTTTTAAGGGGCGATAGGGGCTCACTTGGGGAGTACGAGAAAAATATAGAAATTTTTTTTCCGATAATTTCTAGAAGATATTAACAGTTGAAGATCGAATTTCACCTTGGTTA
>NW_026018814.1:12955161-12960237 GCF_020466585.1 Dendroctonus ponderosae
CAGATTACCTTGAAAAACATTGCTGCCGTATTTCTGATATAGTTTTTTGCAATTTTATCAGTTTTTAATAACAATTAATTTATTTTACTATTTTTTCTGTACTCCTATAACAACGCCAGACAACACCTCCAGAGGAATGACGCCAATTTTCAATCACCCTGTCTAACCTGTGGTAACAGTAACTGAATGTGTGTACGTTGTTACATTGTTGTTGTGTTGGGTTTTTACTTCCTTAAATATTACTTTATTATGTCTGAAAGTTTTATTAAAATCTGTTTATTAGTTGCTGTGTATTCCAAGTAAGAAGGGCAAAAAGGGACTAAGAAGGACTATCCATAAAACTCCGTGTTAAATCATGAAAATTTGTCTTATTCATATCTATTCTGATAGGTATGTACCATAGGTGGCTGAAATTTGATGAAATACCTTTTCCATACCTGTTTGCTAATTCCAAAGCATGTGAACTTCCTTAAGCATTCGAACGAAAAAATTACGATCTTTGCTTCAAACTAAGAAAAATTTTTATATTAAAAAAGTTCTCTTTCACAATTTTTTTATGAAAAGTCAAAGCGACAATGTTTTTTGGCATTAACAGATAGTTAGGTACAGGTAGATATCATTTGTCAAACTGTGACTTACTTTGAAGCTCCTTTCACAAATTTGCGTATATGCGATTAGTTCTGGGGAAATGTCGCAGCAAAATAGCAGAAGCTGTAAGAACTCACGCGAACAAAGGGCGAGAGGCACTGGAGATTGTCTCCAGGAAGATAGTGGACGACAATAGATCTTCGGGTTCTAGACACAGAAGAAAATGTATTGTAGCAGAGCCTTCCAGGGGTACTCGGAGCGTAATAACTCTTTCCCAAGCACCAAATAAATACCGAGGAAGGACTACATTCCTACTACGTATGTGAGATACACAGAGTACAAGGACACATTAAACCAATGACTTACTGAACACCAGTACAAATTGAGCAGGAATTAATTAACCGAATTAGAGAAGCTGCTTTCATTTTGAAACTTTTTTGAAACACTTCGTATTAATAGATATCAAAATTTTGTCGAAATTTCATTAAAGTTTTTCAAAACACATTTTTCCTCATACGAAAAATGAATAATTGTTTGAGTGGCCGCAATTGTCATTTTTTACATAAAATTTCAAATACATCAAAATCACTTTTATTACAGACTTAGCTATAGGTATACATGAAATATATTTAAAATTTGGAGTATAATTAAAAAATGTAAAAATATATAGGGTATACGATTTAAAATAAGCAAGTTGATACCTACTTCCAGTATAACCGAAAGTGTGGTCATCTTGAAAATATTTTACACCGCTTGCCCCCAATGACTTCGGCACACTGTCCAATAGGAACTTTGCAGATTTTTTTTCTTCGCTTATTCTGTTCAATTATGGTAAAGTAACCGTTCTACAATTTTATTTTTATTTCAATTTTCGTACAAGGTATATAAGCAATTTAAATTTAAATTTTTTGAAAGCTCATTTATAGCAAAATTATTTTTTCCCGATTTATTTTTCTTGCAGTGTATTAACATGCAACAAAACTTATATTCTTGTACATTTGCAATCAAAAATAAATTTTATGTAAAAAGCCCATTTTTAAATTTCTCCTAATTACAGTTTGCCAGATATGAATCGCTGCGGTGCCTGGTGGGACATCCTGTATATCGTCGCTATTAACTATTTGATAGGAACCTTTTTGGGTCACTGTTTAAGTATACCATATGTATGTCACCTGAATCACTTAAATGTCCTGTCACCTAACTCCTTTGAAGTACTCCATACAAATTCTCCGTTGAATTACTTACTAATCAAAATTAAAATAAAATTTCATTTTGTCATTTAAAAAAATAAATAAATGGACAGTCGTAAATTATTTTTGTACTACCCTGTATAAAAAAATCAAACATAATAAAATCGCATTTGCAAATAAAAATTGACGGCTTCGGGCTTTTTTCTAAAAAATAATCCGCTGAATTTTAAATAAATTTGCACATTACTACTGGGACTCACTCATGTTTGTTCTGCCCGGCTTCAGCTCCCCCTAATTGAAACAAACGAAGCGAATTGCCGTTAAATAAAACACCTCCAAAGGGTCGAAAATAAAAAGAGGAATTTAATTAAAATTTGCACACGTCACGGTCGTATTTCGCAATAAAAAAAATAAAACAAAAGAATTGCTGCGATACAGTTTCTTTAAACTGGATACTTTAAATCAAGCTCACTTACAATAAATTCTTGAGAGAGGCTTTCTTTTCTGGGTATTCCTGTTTAATTAATTCTAGGTTTAATAATTACTAATTCATTTGGTATATGGGGGTAGCCGAAAGCGTGTAATCACGTTATTGTGCCCTCATCTCGAGCAGCTTCTGGCATTCGATTAAGTAGCTCGTGCTCAAGTTGTACCGGTGTTCCGTAGATGAGAGATTTAATGTGTGCAATGCTCCGAATACTCCTGGAAGGCTCTGCTGCAGATAAACATAGAACGTGAGATTGAAATGCTTTGAAATGGGTCAAAAATACCTCCTATGAAAAATTTGGTTAAACATTTTGGTGATTGGCGGTGAAACGAAAATCGTAGTTACGAACTGTGGGTTTGAAAAGAACCGCTCTGAACTGTGTGCTCACAAGAGGACAGAGGTGTTCGAAGTTTCGCGCGTTTGCCAAAGATATATGTGGCCATGTAATCACGTTATTGTGCACTCTTAGCAGCAATACTGGGCTCACTCGTGCTCAGTGATTGAAACGTTGCGAAGTGTCAGTTGTTTGTACAATACCTACTCCAAGTACTTCTCGAAGGCTCCGCTGCTATTCTCTCTAATTGCTGCTCCTCCATGTCTGGAACCCGAATATCTATTGTTCTTTGTCGTTCACTATCTTCCTGGAGCCAATCTTTCAGTGTCTCTAGCCCTTTGTTGGCGAAAGATATTACAGCTTTTGCTATGTTAATGTGGCCATAACCCACCCATAACTAATAGCAAATCCACATATTCGATATTAGTGTACATTTTGTGAAAGAAGCTTTAAGTTAAGTGACAATTTGACATATGCTTGTTATTCTTGACAAAAGTTATCTACCGGTAACGTCCTGATAATGACAAAAAACATCATTGCTGTTGTCCCTAAAAAATTGTAGAAGCGTACTTTTTAATATGAAAAATTTTCATAATTTGAAGTAAATATCGTAATTTTTCTTTTCGAATACTTAAGTATTCCAATAGGTTACGAATCAAATTGGGATCATTTCAAAATAATACCTAATAACAAAGTTGAAGAGTGTAGTTGAAAAGTGTAGATATCAGTTTATTAATACCACAATTATGACTTGTTAACTAGTCAATTTCCCCTTACCAAAATTTGACTATAAAATATGCCCTCATTTACGGTGTTGTCACTTTGAATATTTTATTATATTTTCTTGTAAATACCAACTTTAATTTTGATGAAATTTTCAATTTTAATTTGCACTCCGTTCTATTTCAGTTACATTTGCTTGTCCTAAAGTGCGCAATGTTTAAACTAGATTTTCTTCCTGTTATTCAAAGATTTGAACAGTGTAACCTACTCTTCTAATCATTTGTATTACAAGGAGACCCAATACAATTATTTTTGTGTAAACACGAACCAATATCTGAATGCACGCAATTTTAATTGTTTCTACAACTTTGAAACTCGATTATTCGGAAACCTCTGCACCAAAAGCAACAAAGTAATAAGTAGGTAAAGTAAATTGAACGTCCTTTAAAACGATGTGCCACCTGACCCCGCTTCCCATTTAAGATTCTAAGGGTGACTTCTACCAGTCCTAGGGGGTTGAAAAAAGCAGGTTAAAAATATTAATTTAAAGTCCCCTTTACAAATAAAATTGACGGGTCTTTCCGTTTTTTTATATTTTCAACTGCCAGAAAGGTATTAAGGGTGGGATGTTTTCAAATTGACCCTCTATATCGATCGGGACCAACTTTTAGTACTTTTGACCCGGCAACCTATTTTTCATTCATAAATCGTCGATCATTAGAATTCAATGTAGCTCCCCAACAAATCGGGATTTATGAGCGACTAGCTTCGTGCATCTATGCATGTCTCTGGTTTAAAAGCTAACACGAGAATATGGTTCAAAAACTGATTGTTTTGAAAATTCAATTAGAAAAACCTGCATTTTAAAAATTAGGTATTTCAGTGAAACCCTTTATGTGGTGTGTTCACTTTTCTATGTCACACAGCATACAGGGTGATTCAAAATTGGCACCATTCCTTTTAAGGGGTGATAGAGGCACCCTTGGGGAGTACGAGAAAAATATTGAAATTTTTTTTTTCCAAAATTTCTAGCAGATATTAACAGTTGAAGATCGAATTTCAACTTGGTTATTAAGCATTATTTTGAAATTGTTCCATGTTTAATTGGAAGCATATTGGAATACTTAAGCATTCCAGAAGAAAAATTACGATCTTTGCTTCAAATTACGAAAATTTCCGATATTAAAAAATTTCTCTTCTACAATTTTTTGATGAAAAGTCAAAGCGGCAATGATATTTTTTGCCATTAACAGATAGTTACAGGTAGACAGCCTTTGTCAATAATAACAGTAATTTGTCAAACTGTGACTTACTTTGAMTTTCCTTTCACGAATTTGCTGATATGCGATTAGTTCASGGGAAATGCTTCAGTAACATWGCAGAAGCTGAAAGAACTCACGCCAACAAAGGCCGAAGAGAGTGGTTCCAGGAAGATAGTGGATGACAATCGATGTTCGGGTTCCAGACACACAGGAACAAGTATTGGACATAATCGAATCGGGGCCTTTCAGGGGCACTCAGAGCACAATAACTGACACTTTCCCAAGCATCAAATAAATACCGAGGAAGGGCTACGTTCCTACCACGTTTGTACGATACACACACAGCACAAGGAGATACAAATGGAGCCGGAGTTAATTAACTGAATACGAGAATATAAATAATAGGTTATGAGAACAGGTTGACATTTCGAAATAGGTTCCGTCATTCAACGGATCCTGTTGAATTTACCGTTTATTCTTGTCTATCTTATT
>NW_026018814.1:12960311-12994478 GCF_020466585.1 Dendroctonus ponderosae
CATGGTTACCGGAGTTTTTAATAATTACGAAGCAACAGGTATTTGCGCAATGTTAATTAGGCAGATTACCTTGAAAAACATTGCTGCCGTATTTCTGATATATTTTCTTGCAAATTTCTCAGTTTTTAATAACAATTAATTTATTTTATTATTTTTTCTGTACTCCTATAACAGCGCCAGACAACACCTCCAGAGGAATAACGCAACTTTTAAATCACCCTGTATGTGATAATGCCGCTTTGATTTATCACATACCCGACTTGTTGTATTTCGAATCAGTTAAGTAGTTGAACCAGGGAACATTTTTCAATTAATGTTCAATTTCATTTTTGTGAATATTCTTACATTTAAGTCCCTATTTTCCACCTACCTCTATAGAAATATTTTGCCTCCTCGATCAAGCGTTAATAATATATCATTCAGCCAGTTAATTAGCGATCAATCTACTTTTCTACATTAACAGTTAAAACCATAAGTGATTTGAATACATATAACCCTAAAACAAATACTGCAATAATATATCAAATCAATCATACAAATAAATGTTCAAATTCTCATGACGCCCACACGATTAGTTACATCACCAAACTCCAAAAAATTAAATGGATAAACGCCATACGCGCTCTATAAGCGGCCCCGATATCAAACAAAATAAATCATACTAACCCATACCACCTCATAATCGCCCATAAAACACTCCGCGGTTATGAGCCTTATTTAACCGTTGCGGTCCCTTTTTATCTCCATCTCATATTCGGTCTCCTTTATGCTCATTTAATTTCCCAAATACCCCTGAAAATCGACCGCAGCCCCACTCTTTCATTTTCTTGAGTATACCGTGGTCCCCTCTTTTTATCTCCCACAGAACATTAAAACCCTACTCTTGTTAATTTGACTAAACACCGCCTTGCTAATGCCTGCTGTTACATGGTGGGGGTCGCCACGCCCTTTCAGTGGGCCAGGCTTCGAACCAATCAGTGCAACGACGTGTGTGGTCCCCCTAAAGGATCTTTATTATGTCCATGTTGCCAATTTAGCGATTTGAAACGCCGCCGTGTTGTTGAGAAGCTCAGCAGGAGCTAATCGAATATTTTCATTTGAGAATGTGAGGTTGGAAGGAGATAGAGATAAGAATGGTGAGCGGGCTTGATCCGTAATTGTGTGCTGATGGGACTGAACCAGGGACGGATTTGTGCTACGCTACGGATATCAAGATGTAGGCAATGAGTATTCTAGTAGCTACTTGAATAATTAGAGATAATGATGTAATCCGTTTGACAAGCAGGAAATTGGCCTAAAGAACACGCAGTTACAATTACAGTTTTGCTTTCAATTCAAGTTATAATGGTTTCTATTTCCCGAATTTTTATTTTAGTGGGAGTGCATTTTATGCGTTTTCAACCATCAATTGCGAACTATTGTTGTTTCTAGGATCGATTACAAAGCCTGATACTGATTATTTCAAACGAGGAAACTTCTTTTTGTTCTAACCGGAACCGCGTTACATGTGAACAGATTGTTTATTCCTATTTTTACACTTTTTTGTTAATTTCTGTAAATACCAATTCCAGAAATTATGTGCTGGTTACACGAGGAATTACAAAAAGTTATGGTTTTACAGAGGTGTTTCAGTGACACTTGGTATGTTACTGCCGTTTCGGATTTAAAGAATATTTGTTATGTTATCAATATTCTTTAAATTAATTTCGATATCTGCTCTTTCGCTTTCAGTAGGTACGTATTTGCTGCCAATATGCGAACATGTGGGAAGACAATTTTGAATATTTTTAGGAACCTACTTCAGTATACACTATTCATTAGCCGCATTCGGATTATCCTTCGGTAACGTGTTTCTTAATTTTAAAAATAATTTTCTCTTATTCCTTCTGTTTTATTCATTTAGTTCATTACATTCATTAGTTGGAACTGTAATTTTTTATTAGGTATGTCTTGTGCGAAGCGACGGAAAATATAGTTTTTCTGTGAAATTTTATTTTCTGCATTAGATGAAACCTAATTTTGAAAAATACAATTATTTTAATGCAAAATGATCTTACAAGTACCTACGTCGAATTTGAAACCGCACATGGTATCCAAGCATCCCACAATATCAATACATTTTTTTAGAGCAATTTTATTTATTATTTACTTCTTTTATTTTGCAAATTTATTTGCGTAATTACAAATTTATTTTAAATTGTTTCTGCATATGCGCAGAATTGCCGGAAACGGCAACTAGAACTGAAAATACAATCACAGTTTTAAAAATCACATTCCTTGTTAAAACAGTGATTTAAAAATCATGCAACAATTATGCCCAAAAAAATCGAAATTTTGCTAGATGTGAATGGGAATTAGTTAATAATTATTTTTAATTATTTTTTAATTATTTAAAAGCGCTTAATAATGACTGCAGTTTCTATGCGGATTTAGTACCTATATTATCGAAATTAGAAATGTTTTTCAGTGCATTTCAGTAAAACTTTAAGTTGCATTACCAGTGGCCAATGCAGGATGCAGGCAGATTATTTGATTGACTAGTAGACACTAAGTCGGTAACTTTCCGATTCTTGAAGAATAATGAAGCATTTCCAATGTACTTCAGTAGGTACAACTTTTCAGATGTGCCAGCCATCCCCAGGGCCGGTTTTGAACCTATTGGCTTTCATCAGCTGGGTTCAGCTTAAAAATCATACACGCGCGGAACAGTAATTAGTTCCGTTTGGCAAAACCGGTAAAATTAATAGCGAAAAAAAATGGAGATATTATCAATTTGTCACAACAGTTGAGAAGCATGCAGCAGTAAAACATTTTGTTTTTCCTATTGAGTTTCTAACTCTCAAATCAAATTTAGTTCTAGTGATCTAATTGGATCAAGTTGATTGTTCTTAGAATTATGTATTCTATCTTATTGTTAAGCTCTAATTAAGAAGTGAATTAGCCATACGCGAAAATGAAATCCTGATTGTAGTCAACGTGGATTCAATAAAGGGCTCACCAAAATATTTTATGGATCATTTTTATTTAAATAATAGAGACATAAACGCGCCATTATAGAAGGATTTATTTTCGTCACGAGACAGCTAGGTTTTCATGTGGCGGGATGGTCAGCTACATCACCTTTAGAAGGGTTGTGGGTTGAAAAAATAATTAAATATTACGTCCTATTAGCATTATCCCCATTTTCTTGGGAAAAAAATTTCAGTGGAAAGTACTCAGTAATCACTTTTACGCATTACAAATTTTCTTGATCCCGTGTGGAAAGTAATAACTTTCGCCACGCACACTGACAGCTTGAGTTTGTCTCTGACTGTCAGCTGACTGTTCTGACATTTTCAAACATTTTTTTGAAAACCGTATACTTTTCCCGGCTAGTTTCCACCGCGGATCAAGAAAAATAGTAGATATACGGTACGTACGCGAGACGAAGTGGTCAAATGAAAGAAAAAGACGAAACTGTATAAACGCTTCTTTATAGTTGCGGTTATTAATCATTCTCCTCTATCTTAGTCTTTTAGACTACCTATGTTAAGCCAATGTCAGTGGTAAAAAAGAAGAAAGTATTTAAGAATCGTCGAGTTTGTCTAACTTTTAGAGAAAAATACGAACGAAGTAAGTTAGCTGATAAACAATCTGCGCAAAAATTAACTATTAGGTAAAAAATAATAATTCAATGCGCGTTTATGTCGGTTTTCCTGTCTATAAATTACACATCTACTTTCCTGATAGTAATCAGATCTGTAATAAATTAAACGTGCTAATTAGTCAGTTTGATTAAGTGTTCAATCAGCAAATAAAAGTGAACAAAGACACCGCTATAGTTACTAATTAAATTAACGATTTTATTAATTTTGTTGTGAACCGCAGCTTACCCGCGACGTGAGAAATGGACATGTTGGAGCACAGTAATGAGATTGTAATTACGGGCTCGTTTTCATGATTTTGATCATCAAATTGATCGCAGTGCGTCAGTGATAATGTTACTAATCTTTCAAAGATGTTTATTAGACTGTACACTTATATATCGAGTGTTCAGTAGTTCATAACCCATAATTTACTAAAAATTGAAAATTAATATTTTTATGCTCTTGCATCCTATCTTCTCGAACAATTTCTTGCAATTAAACTTCGGTTTCCCTTATTTGTACAGGGTCATGTTCGAGATTTTTGCTGCCGTATTTCTGATATAGTTTTTTGCAAATTTTTCAGTTTTTAGTAACAATTAATTTCTTTTACTATTTTTTCTGTACTCCTATAACAGCGCCAGACAACACCTCTAGAGGAATGACGCCAATTTTGAATCACCCTGTATAGGGTACAACTGCTACCGTATATGATTACTCTATTAATTACCAATAAAAAAATAAATATTATTAGCTAAATTTCAAAGACTTCCAATTCACATTTTGAAAAAGTACATTTACTTGCCAGACGTTTAAAATTAAAGCGTAAACTTTTGTGGATGAAAGCGGACACCTGTCGATTAGCAAAGTGTAAAACTAGTAAATACACTTCATTGAACACGACCCACGGTGTGAACCCAGACATGAAAATAATCGGATGTTGCTTGGCGGTCGTCAGTGACTTTCAATAAAATTACGATTTACTGTACATTACTAAAATCGACTACAGGGTGAGCACATTAGATGAAGTCGCTGTTTGTACATCGAAAAGTATGCATGGCAAAATTTTCGAGGCTAGTTTTTTATTGAAAAAAAAAGGAGAAAAAAAAGGAGAAAGCTTGAATGTAATTCGGTAATAATAATGCCAATAAAATATTTACTAAGGTTGTTCACCTAACCTGTTCTATGTAAATGAATATTATAGTTTCCTGTTACAGATTGAACAGTAGGAATCTCACACAATAAAGATGGTAATAACTTTACGCCATCACCAACAACAAACAAGTTAAATTTTCGAAGAACTATAAAGTGATAACAATTCTCGTCTAAATCGTTTAGCGGAATCGACGGCAGTGGTTCACAGCAGTTTAATTAATGAAAACCGGTGATTGTGTTCGCAAATTACCACAGAAAATGCGGATGATCGCCTTCCATGAAATGTAGCTTTCCGCTTGAGTTAACGCAATTTTTTTAGGTATGTTCATAGGGTTTATAGGATTACGTATTTGTACTGCATAATGCAAATAGATGTTTCAACAGAAAACCGCTAACGGATTTAAGAATTGAGGACAAATGAGAATATACGAGCCCTAACAACTACCTATATAAACCATAATATGTATATATACATTAAATATATTTTTTTGTTTCATCTAATGAAAAATGAATTCGTTATCCATTTACGCAGCATAACATAAAGGCTGACAGTGGAAAACGTTCTTTTTTCTTCTGCATATTCTATGTAACAAATTAGCAAAAATGTAATAAACTTGCTGACAAATAAATATTCGGACGCACTTTATTACAACCATATTAAGGCGAAGTTTAATAAGAAGTAGGTAGCTATATAACATCACCTTGCGGCTTTGACCGACTTTTATACGTTTTGCTTTTGAATTAACCCTGAGTCTGGCAATATTCTGGGGTGAGTGAGTTCCAGATTTGCCTTTAAGCTGGATTTATAAACTCTGCAGTTGGTGCCGTTCGCCGTTTGTGCAGTTGCCATACCGTTGCCATACATGAACATGTTGTTATCGTTTTCATGATTTGCATTATGCAGTTCGCAGTTCCCGACGTTGGAATTTGATTGGTCAGATTGACATATTGTATGCCCATATGATTTAATATTGGTTATGTTGTGTTGACCGAATAATACACACATTAATTCAGTTTTTTTTACTGTATCATAGAGAACTTGTATGAGACCCTGTTTTTCAATTACAAAGAAAAAAATATATATTTAAACTAAACATTATTGACATTATGATTATTGAACTAGAATTTTGGACGTCGTCGGAACATATACATCCCTAATTGTTAGGGCTCGTAGAGTCAGCAGATATCACATAAAAATATACAAAATTTAACCTATTACGTTGGCTAGGTGATTACTGGGTCGTTATATATCACGTAGGCCTGGGTAACAGTGTTGAGTTGTGCATTTGAGTTGATGCATCTCTGTGAGTTGGTAAGTTATAACTCATCGCGCCTCACTGAGCCGCACCTCGAAATGAGCGCGTGGCGGACTTCATCCTCAAGATCACAAGTACTGTCCATCTTGCCTACCCACACATGTTACAAAATAATATTTTTTCTGTACGAAATAATCTCAAATGGAAACTAGGTATGTTATTTCAACGATTTCCGACACCTGTTAAATCATCCAAATATTCGAATCTTTTCTCAGACAACTACGGTTTTCAAGAAGAAAATAAATTGAAGAATTAGTACTAAAAACAGAACACAAAAATTAGCAATAACAAGAGTAACATAGAACTAAATATCTAAGAACAGAAATCACAGATGTATTCGGCACCTGCACATTCTGAAGATGAAACTTTTTTTTTCAACTCCTCTTGTTTTCTAAGTTTGCTTTGCATTCCACTGCATCCTGGTTCTGCATCAAAAATTTTTTTGATTACCATTTCCCGTTTTTCTATTCTCCAATTTATAAGCTTCTCTAATTCTTCTTTATTCGGTGTAGAAGTTATTATCTTTGCCTTTCCCAGTTTTCTACCCCTGGTTGATATTTTCTTATTGGTGGTGGGTGCCGAATAATGTCTTCTGGGAACTGAAATTGGTAAACATTGCCTTTCTTCTCTATTTTCGCGATTAAATTCGGCAAGCGGTTGTTCTTAAACTACATAATCATTATGCAACGCTGCCAAAAAAATCCTCATCAGTAAAAACATTCCTTCTAAGCTGATAAATCTCTGTAACAGCAACACTCTTAACAGCTGGTTCGGCGGAATGAACTTTTAAGTAAGCCGGGCTAAAAAGTGAGTGACAGTTCTCAAGAAAAGTCTAATTTCCTGATTATAAAATATCTTTAGTGCCCCATTACTGTTTTATCAAGGGGCTGGATTTTTGGAGATGTGTGCGGGGGAATACAAAGAATTGTAACCAAATTTTCTTTAGCCGTCACGACAACATCAACGTCCCTAGTACTTATGGGTATACCCAAATATAATATATATTATGTCCATCTAGGATGAGAAAAATTGGATTATTTTCAGATGGGCAGCCTTTTTCAATAAAGTGATCAAACCAGACAGTAAAAAGGTAATTTTGTATTCAACTTGATGTTCATAACAGTTTTTTCGCGGAAATATCATCAAAGGTGGATAAAAATTTCGTTATTAACGATTCCGTTTCTGCAGAAGTAAGGCTTCCGATCTGACGTTTGCCTTTCAATGCTAGAACGTGGGGCCACCTCGACTGTATTATCGACTCGTTGGTTATTTGGTTCTATGCCGGTTACTCAATTTCTCAAAAGAAAGTTTCATGTTAGCGGAAACATATTTTTTATTCGAATGAATCTAAAAGTGTAATTTTTCGATCAAAAGCGATGATAAAAAAGAAGCACTTTTCTTTACTGTTCATTTGTTTTACTTTTACGCACGGACTTTTACGCACATGTGCGCAAAAGGAAATGTGACAAATTGAACGTGTCACTGTCATAATATTTTTTAAAGTTTTTTCATTAAAAAGTAACCTACATGCATTTTTAATGAATTACGTACGTTTATAGAGAACTATTAATCATAATTTAAAGTTTACTTACAATTTGTAAATTACGACTTTGTTATAAGTTCAGTCTCAAAGTCGTTTAAATGGTCTATTTTTTGGGCTCGCCGATGTTGCCATAAGCAAAACCCGATTTTTTTAAACAGCGCAAATTTTATGCAAAATATGCATCTTATACAAACATCATACCGTGAAAGCAGCACTTGAATTTTCAACACTCATTGTTTAACTTGTATATGCTTACAAAAGTACGCTTTTAAAAACTCACAAACGTCAAAACAGGACAATTTCAAAAATGGCATTGACGTCAAATTTGAAATATGAAGTTGACGGCTTTTATTTTTGGCTATTTTTATTTATAATAACTTATTTTTTGTGCCATGTCCTTTATTCGAATAAAAAATATTGTTCGATACGAGGGAGAAAATCCGTTTGTCGAACTCCTGATCAAACGCTGCCGTCGTTCGAAAAACGACACTTTTCCCCCTATGTATCGAAAACTACTATTAAAATCAAACTAAACACAAAACCAAATTGTACGGTAAAACTGGAAATTTAAGAAACGTAATTTATAAAAGCCTTTGCGTATTTAATGCATTTCACATAAGAAAAACCTTAAGGCGGTTAAATAAATCAATAACAGAACATCAATCATATCTACATTAGAAAGAAATCATCTATCAGGTAACGCTTTTTTTACATGCTTTTAATAATGATCTCAAAATTCGATGGAATGTTTGAACAAATTTAGTCGGAAAGAGACTACGTATCTATTAAAAACCAGTAAAATGAAAACTTTCTTTTTAATAAATTTAGAAGTTTGTGTCAACTGCAATTAATTTTTTTATATGTTTAGTCATCTTTTGAAGAAACAAACTATAAAATAACATTTCTAAATAAATCTCACTTAGGCAGGTACGACTTGAAATAGTCACCGCACATTCTAAGCGCGTCCCAATATATCCGACCGTCCGGTAATATTCATTACCACTAGACTCATTTGCAATCGGTGATGAAAAACGACTCAAAATTGGATTTTCCAAATGGTCTAAAATTGGAAAAACGTTTCCAAAAAAGAAAGTTTTGGAAGTACCTTCATATGTATGAGCTTCAACCATATAAAACTTCTCGAAATCGTTTTATTCCCATTTTCACAGACACTTTAACCAAGATCTGTTTCACCCATCGTCGTCAGCTTGAAATTGACTCTGTATATTGACCAGCAATAGACACTTAACTCCAAGCCAATCTCGAGCTCATATACCCATCACGGACAATCAATTTCAACAAGATCGCATTCCACAAACAAGACATCACGTCAAAAAATCCACACAAGCATAAACAATCCAACATCGTAATACGTTTAAATACTCCATGTAGAATCTTTGAAAACCGCTTTTAAAATCCTGATGGGCAACTTTTTTTCGAACTCCTTTATCGATAAATAACAAAAAACTGTCCGGAAAGACGGGAGAATGCGGCGTCCTCCCACTTGATTCGTTTATTTTTCGTGTCCGTCCCCTTTTGCTCCGCCTAACTCGGTTTGCCCCGCCCTAATGTGATCAGGAAACAGTCAGATGTTTGTTGTAAGTTGTCGGGTAAAGATCGATCGATGCTTTTGATCTGATGTATTCGGATCGCGACTGAAGTGATTTCTTATATTCGGTGAAGGTTTAATTAAGTGAACGTTGTGGAAAACATGACATTATGGCAGCCTTAACCTCTAATGTTGCTATGATTCCTCATCTACTTGCGTTCAGACCTCGTTTAGTAACTCCAACTGAGTCCATGGACTCCAGCAGTGATCACTTCGAACGCAATTCACCCCATATTGATCAAAACAGTTGCTCTAGTGATGATACGGTTTTGTCAGTGGGCAATGAAAATGAAAACCAGCCTAACACTGCTCCGCAAGTAGCACCAGCTGAGGAGCCTGAATCCACATTGAGTTTCAAAAACATTGAAAATCACTTGAACGCCTTATCTCAAATCACAAATAGCACTCTGCGAAATGAACACACTGACACTGTTCGAGTGTCTTCTAGTCCAGTATCCTCTTCAGCGCATCATCGACTGAGTCCATCAAACAGCAGCACAAAGTCGTTTGGAGGAGACTGTCCGTCGCCTCAAAACAACTATCTGTTTAAAAGTGAAATCGGGGGCTTTAAAAGTGAACATTTAGGCTGTTTCGGGTTTCGGAGTGAACAGTTCAATTTTAGGACAGGAGAGACCAGTTCGAGTTTGTGCTCGCCCAGATCAGTGAGGAGCGATGGCGGTGACAGTCCTGGAAGTCCTGGATCGAGGTATTTATTCGAAAAATTCATTTAAGCATTATGACTAAATGTAGTCGATTTTCATATCAACGTATTTCCACAGTAATTCGGAATTAGTCAAAAATATGCAGAAGGGTTTTAGGGAAAATTCGCCAATTTTTAAAAGTCAATATTCACGGTCTTTCAATTGGAGTGTCTCTTTGCTATGCTTTTAATTTTTTTGCAAATTTTTTTCAAGTTTGTCCTAAGTGCTCAAAAATTAACGGCGCGAAAGTCACCCCTTCACTCCTTTCACAGCAGCGAATTTTTATTAGTAGATATAGGTAGCTTTTAAAAACTTTAAAATCGTGATTTTTTAGGAAAGAAAAACAAAACTTGCTACATATCTATCTATCTACATATTTTCTGGGTACAAAAGGACCATTATCTAATCTATGTTTGTAAAAATGCGCACGTAAAAACCGAAACTGATCTAAATGCAATAATATTTTTCTCACTTGGGTCCAATTAATTTTTTGAACTCCGTAAATAAAAAAGTAAAATCTTTATAAAACAGAAATGAACCTACTTATAGCATAATAATAAAAGACCTCCCGAACAACCTACATTAAATAAACATAGGATTGGGACTAATTGAGTTGAATATAAATTCACTACAATCCAATTCTTAAAATGATTATTGAAAGATTAGTCTTAGAATTTTCGAAAATTTAGTTATTACACCGGAAAACACCAAAATTCTTTGTTTATATCACTCGACCCAATTTGACTTCAGCCGCTAAAGCAATAAACTTTTATAGCTACCTAGATCATTATTTTCAACGGAAATTTCTAGAAACTGAGTATAACCATATCAAATGTTATTGAAACAATTTTATCGCTTATTTATAAAGTTGTTTATGCGAGCGACTGAATATAACGCCGCGAACATAAAAATGTATTATACGTAATAACAATGCACTATTATTAGCATGCGTTATTGCAACCAGTGTTCACATCACTAACAGTGTTTCAAAATCAATAATGTTTTTTGTTCGACACTAAAAAATTACGACATTTAATGAGGTCGAACTAATTGGGAAATGTAATAATAATATAATATGGCGTTGCCAACATACCACTCTTCTCTATTCTCTTTTGTCTATTCTATCTATTCTCTTTTGCTCGCGATTCACTTTTGAAAGATTTGCTTTTTTACTAAGTTCGCGTTGTTGATTTAAAAAAAATATATCTGACTGAAAGTGTATGTACCTAAACATACGCCCCCGGTCCCCAGAGGCCCAAAATTTAGATTAGGTACCTACTTAGTTACTTCGTTTTAATATGGAAAATGTTGCCTTGTCCAAAACTGTGTTTTAATGTTTCTTCGCGCATCAAATTATGGATGTAATTCTTCTTTCATCTATCTATTTAACTAGTCTTCTTCATTTCACCTTTCGAGATAGACCTCGCCCAGTTTCTCTCTGACATGTCTTACTTTTCGTTTTATTTCTTATCCACTCGTTTCTCTTCTTATCTATGAGTTTATTTCTTCCAGTAGGATTTCCTTCAGTTCTTCTTTCTTATCTGTTTTCAAGGCGATATCCTTCGCGTATCTTAGGTTGTTCAGGTGTAGCCCACATATTTTCATACGTTTTTCCTCCCAGTCCAATTTTTGAAAAATATGCTCTAGGGCCTGGTTAAAAAGTTTAAGTGATATTGTCTCGGCCTGTCTCACACCTCTTCTTATGTGTATTGGCCTTGTTTCCTCATGAATTTCAATTGTTGTTGCTTCGCTATATATGTTGGTTATTATGTCTCTGTATTGCAGTCTATTCTGCTATTAATTAACAAGCTTTTCACTGCCCAGTGTTCAGCACTATCAGAAGCCTTTTTGAAGTCGAGAAACGCAATATATAATGGGATGTGATATTCGTGGGATCTTTCTATTAGGATTTTTATTGTTAAAAGGTGGTCGCTCGTGCTGAATCCCTATCTGAAGCCGGCCTGTTCTTTCGATTGGTATCCGTCGAATTTTGTTGTTAGCCTAGTTGTTAGTATTTTGTAAGGAGCCTATAAACTACATTAAGGATTGTTAAAGGTCGATAGTTTTTTAAGTCTGGTCTTATGTCGGATGATGGTTAGGGATTCATTCCAATTCTTTGAGATTCTTCTATTTTTTAGCATTTTATTTAGGAGAGAAGAGTATGAACCACAGTTTTCCAGCATATTTTAGCATTTCTGCCGTTATTCCGTCTTTTCAAGGTGCTTAGTTGTTTTTCATTTTTTTCAGTGCCCTCTTTATTTCCGATCTGCTTATTTCGGGTTGTAGTTCTAAGTTTACGTTCTTTATTTTATTTTGTAGTTGTTCTATGATTTCTTTCCGTGGTTCCCTTTTTGTTTGGTATAGTTTTGTGTAAAATAGCTGTGTGATATTGATATCATCTTTAATATTCGTTTCTACGCCATTCATGTCTTTTAATTTATTTTTCTTGTTGGTCTTAAGCATTTCATATTTCTGTTGCTTTCTATAACTCTTTCTATTTCTGATTCTTGTTCTTGTCTTTTGTTTTGTTTTATTATTTTCCTGATAGTCTTATTCATTTCTACGTATTCTATTGATTCTGCTGATGTTCTTCTGTCTCTGATTTGATGCAATTTTCCTTTTGTGCTATTTCCTTTCCTACTCTAACCATGGTTTCTGTTAGGGTATCGTTTATTTAATCTCTATTTTCATTATCCCTGTTCATGTCTGGTGTTTTTGGGCAAGTTTTGTCATGTCCAGTTGCTCGTTGTTTCCATTAAGTTTTCTTTTCATTTCAAAATTGCCGTCAATATCATCGTCAATCGAATCTGATCGGGACTCTTACATATTTGATGATATATTTTTCAGTACTTAGTATGTAATCGATTTCATTTTATGGACGTAATGCTTGTTTTATAGTTAGACAATTTATGAAGAAAAAATCTTCTATATACATAATAATGCGCAAATGTTTTTTTTTTGTAGTTTGGAAGACAATTTTGATGAGGCCTTTTCGATATGTTTTTTTAAACTGTTAATCTTGAATTTAGTGATGGAGAACTTGATTGATTTTTAAACGAAAATATTTTCTCACTTTGAATATAAGAGATCAGCACATTTCATTTCAGTTCTCTCACAACTATATTCTACATGAGCTCATTCCAACGCGAGTGGGAGCTTTTAATACTTTTTCACCCTGCTCTGATCATTTTCCAATTAATTCCCAGCTTGGACAGGATTTCAGTAAGACCAACATGGGAATCAAACATGAACTACACGTTTATTAATTAACTAACTAACAATCAAATATTAGTAATTAGTAAAATTACTAAAGTAAAAGTTGATAGTTTGTGATGTAGCAACGATATATTTTGTCGTAATAATCTCTGTATGTATCTACTTGAATGCGATCGAAATAATAGTTCCCATATAATAAGTGTAGTCATTATTCGCAAATAAATTACTTTGCTTTACCCACAACGGTTGAAACAGGCATAATTTTAAGTCGCATTGATTGATTATTATAGTTTAGTCTTTTGAAATAATTAAATTGACAAAGATGACTTGCCACATCTCTATCTGATCAGTTTCTAAAGGCCTATAGTTTGTTGCAGAAATGCAAATAAAAATCGCCCAGCGCGGAAAAACGTTTAGCAACGGTTATCAATACGTATTCTGATTGACCCAAAAACTAGTATTGTGCAAAGCAATGAGTGACTGAAGTGGCATGAAAGGCATCATTTTATTTTAGATTCTGAAGAATTAAAAGACGTTTTCAATCTCGATCAATAGCTATCGAAGTATGTAATTGAATCTTGTGGCACTTGGTCTATTGTCTAGCATTGCCGATTATTATGTAGGTATTATTTGCTGACAATATTAACTTGCCGAACTGGATATTGGTGCATAATACAAAGTCAAGCATTCAATATTAATTTTTCCCTAAAGTTTTTAAATTCTATTTACTATTCTAGTCTCATTTATAAGGCCTCAGAGAACAGGTCGACTAAGCTCATTATAATGTATATTAATGTTCTAATCTTCGTTAAAATTTAATTATAGTTAAGTAGAAATTTAGCAAGACTACAAAATGATTAAATTGACCATAAACGTCACAGTAGTTAATCAGTAGCAATCCTAATAAGCCTTTTCTTTGAATGTATCAAGGAAAGACGACAGACACTTCGTGTCTATCTATTAAAATATAAATATTTTTATTTAGCCAAATTTGCCCCAACTTTGGAACTGGATAAATTCTGATTGCTTGGAGCGATTTGGTTTCGGTTTGAAGGGTCATTGAGCCCCATTTATTTTTGATTAGTCAATGTTTTGGTAAATATTAAGCGCCTCAGATAAATTTTTACCGGACGGTTAATACAAAAATGTAAAATTTTGCAAAGTTTGGCATCTTCCTAGTTGGACAAAAATCAGGTTTTCTGGTTCTATAAACAGGGCGGTCTTAAAAAATCAACTTTTTTGGTTTCGGAGCCATCAATTTCCTGGTTTTGGTATGCGTTTTACGATCTAGAGCGGATGTTAGCTGATGAAGCCTAAACTTCATACACGCTTTAAATAGTAGTTTTTGATACAAGGGCGAAAAGTGTCGTTTTTCGAACGAAGACGGCGTTTGCCACCCGAGGCGAAGTCGAGGGTGTCAATCCGCCAAGAGTTCGAAAAACGGATTTTTGCCCTCGTATCGAACAATATTTTGTATTCGAATAAAGGAATAAAGTTATAATAAATAAAAATAGCCAAAAATAAAAGCCGTCACCTTCATATTTAAAATTTGATGTCAATGCCATTTTTGAAATTGTCATGTTTAGACGTTTGTACTTTTTCAAAAGCGTACTTTTGTAAGGATATACAAGTGAAACAATGAGTGTTGAAAATTCAAGTGCTGCTTTCACGGTATGGTGTTTGTATAAGATGTATATTTTGAAAAAAATTGCGACCTTTAAAAAAATCGTGTTTTGCTTATGGCAACGTGGCGCAGAAAAATAGACCCTTTGAATGACTTTGAGACTTGTAACAAAGTTATAATTTACAAATTGTAAGTAAACTTTAAATTATGATCAATAGTTCTTTATATACCTACGTAATTAATTAAAAAAGACTGTCGGTTTCTTTTTAATAAAAATACTTTAAAATATTTTATGACAGTGACACGTTGAATTTGTGACATTTACTTTGCGCACACGTGCATAAAAGTCCGTGCGCAAAAGTAAAACAAATGAACAGTAAAGAAAAGTGATACTTTTTGATCATCGCTTCTGATCGAAAAATTTCACTTTTAGATTCATTCGAATAAAAAGAAATGTTCATATCTAGAGTTGGCCGAAAAATTACCCAGATCACATTTGCTTTCTAAATCGATGATTCTGGAAGGTCTATCTTAATGCTTCTAGTGTTGAAATTCAAAAAGTCGTTTTTTTTGCCCAACTGATAGTACGCGGAACTTTCACCAATTTTTTTCATTGTTTCATTTGACACCCTGTAGAAATTTGATCTGACACTCTATTTTTCTGCGCAACCACTCACCAACCGAGAAGGAATTGCATTAAATAACGCCTCAAGCAGAAATCAATTTGGTCTAAGCAGTCAGAATTTATTCAGTTCTAAAATTAGTGAAATTTGTCAGTGAACTGTTGATTTTGTTGAGCAGTTTAGAAGAAACATATCACATAATATAATTGCACAGTTTAGTCCACACTTTGGTTCGCAGCAGTTAGAGAATAACTAAGTAAAATAACTTGAAAAGACTGAGCCCGAAAATGAAAAATGTCTTCTCGTTGCTTCAGGTTTGCAAAATATAATTACTTAAAATTATGTAGCCGCTTAAAACGGTAGATGCCTGTGGTTCTCTCTGCTCCCGCAAATAGTTTGTGGGAGTAGCCCGTCCTAAATGATCACAAATTAGCCGATTCCGTGGGCAAAGAGCTGTTAATTTCGCCAACACTTTCTACTAAAAACAATTCTGAAGAGAGCTAATCCGGAAAATTCCGCATCCTTGCGAAGCATTAGAAAGTTGTTGTTATGTAAGACTCATATTTTGATGAAACAATCGAGTTCATCCGTTTTGGACAAGTGGTGAATTCGTTAGTGTCGTGGTGCAAATACTACCACATCTAACAATGTTAAGTGGCAAAGTTTTGTGTAAAAACGATGAATGCTACATGATTTTACGAAGAGTACAAAGTTGTGAATAAATGATTAGTGCATCAACCAAAAAAAATGAGTTGATTTTATCGGCCAAATAAAAAGTTCTAGTAGTTTTTGTACCACGACTCTCAAGAATTTACCACTTGTCCAAAACGGCTGAACTCTGAGGCTTACATAAGAACAAATTCAGAGTGAGTTTCACCAAAATCCATCGTACCATTCTCCCGATGTAGAGACATTTTTTTTTGAAGAATTGTGACCAATAACGGATCATTTTTTGTTAATAAAAGTTAGGTCTTCTTTTGATCCAAAGAATATGGCAGTACCGTTTTGATAATGTGCTTACGGGACACCCTGTATAAGCAAACAATATCTACTCTTTCATACGGCAGCTTTAGCAGAGAAATTTGCAATTTTCTGATATAATTTGAATAAACTTTGTTCCCTGCGGATTCTCAATTTAAGACGTTATTGAACAAAGGCCAAGTTAATTTAGATTCACTTGAAAACTAGTGGAGACGTATTATTTGGCTTAGGTAAACATTGGTGCACGCTTCTGTGCTGATTCGCGGCTTAATGCAATTCTGTTTACCTAAAATACTGCCATTAAAATGAACAAAATCATATTAAGGTCAAATGATTTTGAAAACGTTTCCTATTTTATTTTCAGATGTCAAGCAGCAAGCCCATTCTATCACAGCCATTCGTCGCAAACGAACCCCTCAGTCAATCCACCAAGCCCTCAAAACAGCGACCCAAATATCTCAAACGAGTCTGCAGCTTCCATCAATCAGGAAAGCCTGAAATTCTCCATAGATAATATTCTAAAAGCTGATTTCGGCAGGAGTAAAATTCTAGACCCGATTACCATACGGAAAAGCAAACCTCCTTGTCGGAGAACGTCGGCGGAAAAGTTAAGTGGCTTAGCGGCTCTTCATGTTGGAGAAAAGTTGTCGAGTTTTCCGGGCGAGTACAGACTGCAAGAAAAAGGGCGAACCCTGTCAACGTCCCCCGGTATTTTAAAAAGCGACGGATGCGGAACCGATGGAGAAAAAGGTCCAGTCGATCTCAGTCCAAAAGGAGATGGAGTCTGTGACAGTAAGGGAGAGCGAGGAAAAGATGGGCAGCCGATTCTGTGGCCAGCATGGGTTTACTGCACCAGGTACTCGGATCGACCAAGTTCAGGTAAGATACTATTTTGATACTGAAGAATTTGTAGGTTTATTTGCAACTGGATAAAACTTATAATAATATAAGAGTGGCAAAATCCAATTAAATTTGAGTCGTTTATTTCAAAAATCGCGTTAGTCAAACAAGTTATATTTTGAAGTGAGTAAAAAAACTCTTTGTTTCAGAATGTATCTCTTAAATCAAATGGGACATATTTTATTAATATGAACTAATTATGAAAACTGTTCTTTTATAATAACTTATGTTATTTTTGCACGGAATAATTCTTTTTGCTATTCAAAATGAAATAAATTCAAAAACATTAATGCAAAAATGGTTTAATGAAATTTCACAAAAAGGCTTCAAAAGCAGAATTAAATACAAAGAAATTAGGGAACATAATCAAACTCTTAGTCGTTGATCTCATCTCGTGTTAACATTGTGAAAATTGTTAATTTCTTATCGAGTGCACGGAGCATCGACCGGACATAATTAAGCAATAATTTATTTTCACGAATTTTTTAAGACTTTTTGCACGTAAAAAAATCGGAAATGTGACGCACAATTGACGTCCTAGTGTTCTGCAAAGCATTGCTAGTGCAATTTTAAATTGGATTGTGATGTGCCTTGTATTATTTATTATTCAACATCTAGAATACCTTCTTAACGTTCCAAATCGAGCCACTGTGATCTTTTAGCAACAATAGTTGTCCTTGAAAACCCAGTTTCGCAGCACGTCTAAAAGCAGTTTGAAGCGGGGAATTCTAATTGGTCTAAACATAAAATACTTGAAAAAAATCCAGTGATTTTGATTTGTACTTTTATTTATCACACACGTACTTACGTTTCCTCATAAATGATCCTTACTTGCCGTTTCACATTGATGCTTATTCCATAATTCTCCTTTCATGTATCTATGACCAACGTTTGCTTCTTCGATCGAACGATCAGTTCCTTCAAATAACCCTTTAACGATTAGTTTAGTAGAACATAAACAGGTAAATTTGTGAAACAGTCTTTAGCCATCATGCTGGTGATTTTTAATTTCAATGAAGTTGCCTTAGTCAAATCCACCCGGGGCAATAGTTTCACAATTTAATAAATTAAAAGATATTAATGTCCGCAATTCTCAGCACACGCTGCTTATTTGTTTAAATAACACCTGAGAGCTAAATTATTGTTAATCATTTGCATAAACCTACACGCAGCGTGATAATATCAACATCTCAATTTGTAAACGTTATAATTCTCTCGTTAATAAATCGTTAATTAATAGCATGTAATAATGGAATAAGTTGTTTTATTGTTTATTTCTAGAAGCACCCATTCGATTTTGTCATAAATTACGAGCTGCTAATATTTCCAACTCTTCAATTTCCGCATTCAAAACCGGTTGATAATGTCTCTCAAACACTATTTCTTTTTATTAAATTTTAATGCGGTTAGGTACAGGGTAATTGGTTAATTATACGAATAAGCTAATAGTTTTTAAAACTTTGATACATTTGTGCAATAAATTTAAATTTGTGTGAGAGTTTGAGATTGTAGTAAATACATATGTATTTATGTTTTTTCTATTAAGGATTATACATGATGTTTAATAAAGACGTGCAAACAATTTAAGGGCGTATTTAGAAAGTAATTTTGCTCTTCAAATTGGTAGCGAATATTACTTTGGCACAATATTAAATATTTCGCAAACTTTGGTATTTGGTTCACAATGATGTGCAAATTACATGGCAATAATATTTAGTTTAGAAGTCAATTTCAAATAAAGCTTTTTGTACAAACTTTTTCTATTAAAACCTTGCGCTGTGGAAATAATATTTTTCTTTCTTTTCTGGCCGAAACTACTCTCTTGTTAAGATTGTTAAACTTTCTCATCTCATGGCTTTGAATTTAGAACGAAAAATCCGCTGTTCTTTTTTCTCTGAAACTGTTCTTCAAACACATGAACTTATCAAAGAAGACTGCAAAAACATCAGACGTTAATGAGTATCAAAAGTTCCATTTTCAAGGCTGTTCAATTGTAAAATCAAAGACGTTTAAATATATTGTGAAGAATGATTTCCATTTCATGTCTCACTTTCTGTGAATTCCCTTCTAAATTCGGATAGACTTCAGTCGATACTGGATATCGATACCCACAACCGGCACTTGGAAATGCGTGTGTGGCATCGATCTCAAGGTGTTAAACCATCATCGCTGAGCTTGCTCATGTGGGTGGGCTTAATCTCCAATATAAATGTTTCAATAGTCTTTTGTAGTTGCTAAAAACACTCTCCGGTTGCCAACAGCATTGTGCAATTCACGTTCGGCGTTTGTTTTGCTATTTTTGTCACAACACGTTTTCTACATCAACTTATCTAGTTCAAACTTAAGCTGACGAATGCCGATTCCATATAACGACTTTCAGCCTAGCATATGGCGAATGCGAAGTTAAACTGTATTTTGAAAATAGTTTACAACTGTCCTGTTAATTAGTGGCATGCAGTAAACACATTTGGCAGCGTTAATCCTATTGCCAATATAACAAAAAAATATTATTATACTAACAGAAAAAAATTATATGTTAAAAATAGATTTGCGAATGTAAAGTGTGACTTTCTTTAAGCGTTTTTAAGTAAACAAATTCTGGCAGAGTTATAAACGTGCTAACAGATTATGTTTATTATGAAAAAAACTGTCAGAACAGCACCAAAACCCTACTGGGTTCAATATCTACAACATAGTTATTTTTAGGATTTCTCCAAGTTTAATTTTGTTGGCTCAATCCGCCCTGAAAAAATGGCGTAAAATAGGCGATCCTGCTGTTCAGAAATTAAGAGCCCCAACATATAAATCTGAAGGCTCGATTTAATTTAAAGAGGAACTTTCTGAGCAATGAAAAATGGAAAACCTTCCAAGTTTATTCAAATAAAATAAGAAAATTTTTAGCACTTGCAGTCATTAAAAATGCGATGGAGCAAGATTATCCTGCATTTTATGATTTCCTTAAGCATGATTATATTGGAATATAAGCATTTTTGAGTGATATCAGTATAAATAAAATAGTAGATAAATATTATTAGTATCATTTAATCTAGTATTGAATAGAAAACAAATATATTTTTCTGGTTGTACATTTATTTGCAATTTTTCTTGTTGTTTTCGTTCTTTACCCCATTGTAAAGTAAAAATATCAATATTATTTAACAAAATTAAAGCAACGTAAGTCCAGAATGAGTGACAATATTACGAGTAAAATTCCAAAAAAGTCCATTGAATTTTCTAAAGTAAATTTTTTACTTTGCTTGTAATAATTTTAGTAAAGCTTAACCGCAATATTTAAGCAGAATAAATCATGGAGGAAAACATCAATACATATTTTTAGTTTCTTGCCTACCGAAAAATTTACCATCGATGCAGAAGCAAGAATCGCTTTGCTTAGTACAGCAGTAAAAGGTCGGTGATACATGAATCTATCTGAATGTAGATACGACTTATTGATTCTGTCCGATTTGAAATGCTATAAACTGTTTCCGTTTAGTTTTGCAACTTAAAAATGTTTAATATAATTTATATTGATGCGACGATCTAGAATATCGATGTAAACTTATAACTTAATCGTTGATCTGAATTATTTATTATACGACATTAATATGATGGAATGCTATCATTCGTACCAGCCAGGAAATTTCTTCTGCAGTGTTTTCTGTCCCATTTTTAAACTTGTTTCTTTGGCTTTACTTTCCTACTTTCGATTATCGGATTTCCTCCTTGTGAATGTTATTAATAGTATCATTGCTTTGTTGAAATTGTGTTATTTTGAAAGCTATTATCAGTCACCAAAGCAATGTTTTTAGACCCAATAAGTAATTAGAATAATATTAGCTAACTTTAAACACATGTTTCGGAATTGTCTTTAAATATTATACATTTCGAACACGAAAAATTGTAGCAAATCTGGATTTGAAGAAGAGAAATGCAATTGAAAAACTAATATTTTAAACAGAAATAGTTACTGTTGGAAAATAGAATTATGTCTTACAAATTATAATTAATACGTTATTTATACCTACCAGCTTATTCCGTGATATATTTTTGTCATTAGAATGCAAAACATACTTGTGATTTGCGATTTATGTGATTAAATCGGCATTAATTACCGGTTAATGGTAATTTAATTTGTAACTGATTTGAAAAATAAAAGTCTTGTAATGGTTTCATTAATTTTGAAGTCGGTTTTTAGTGTGGCGGTATGAAGTTGATAGATTGTTATCGCTGTATAACGGTAGATTTGATATCAATATGTAATTTATTTGGTATTTTACAGTGTAGCACAGGTTTCTAATTCAGGTTGAACTAAGTATGTATATATTTTTATTTGATCAATTTTATTTTGATTATTGGTTTTTTCATTGTCCATATATTCGTAATAAATCGTGTATTTCCCGAGAAAGCAGAAATTTAATAAAATGAAGGCCAGCGAAATTTGACTAGTTTAACACAATAATTAATATTATCAGTTAGAATAATCACCCAGATCATTACTGTAATATTCACTAATGACATAACTAAAATGAAGAGTGTTAACACTGAAGACAAATCTTCAAAACTCTCATTGTTGGTGATCGTCAAATAGAGAGAGAAAAAAAAATCTCAACAGGAACTTGAGGGTGAGTGAGTTTTTAGTTTTTCACACCAACCTACTGGTACATTATTTTGCATATACGTGACTATATTCTTGTTTCTTTGGTAATCTATAAATTATAAATATTGCAACCCTGAAGATATACATATATGTTCACGGTACACGCGTCTAAACGTCTGTACAATTTCACGGTACACGCGTCTAACAAGAAAACTTTCCTAAATAAATCTAAAAATCTTTTACATTTTTGGTTGATTTGAATATTTATTTATTTATGGAGGAATATGACCCGAAGCAAATGTTTTGGGCTCAACAACTTTTGGCTGTTATAAGATTACAGTCAGGCTGTTAGGGAATGGATGATTCAAAACAGAGCTTAATCATGTAGCTTCTGCTGAAGTTGTTGAAAGGCCGATTCGAAAGCTTTCTCCCAACAAAATCTTTCGAAAACAATTGATGTATCTCGAATTCGTCTTCTAAATACGCACACTTTTAGTCAAAATAAAATAAATTCATGTGCTTTTGCAACTGATCGAATAGCATTTAACATTGATGCTGAAGAGCCGAAGGTTTTGGGATGGATGAACTGCGAAAAATAATGAACGAATAAGTTGGTTAGAAATTGATAAATTGTATGAAATCAACGACTCAAAATTCTTATGAAAAGTCAGGTAATGAAAATATGGACTTTATTATATTAATACTACTTTATTCTATAATTTACTTGCAAGGAGATAACTATAAAAAAACCGATAAAAAGCAAATTGAAATAAAATACATCATTTTACTGATAGACTACAAATCTATCAGTATAATCAGATGGACATTGTTGAAAGTTTCAAAATTTAGCTTTTCAATTGAGTTCACAAAGAAATTACATATATAAATACTAGCATATCAATGAACACTTTCAAGTGAGTTTTAACACAAAACTGTACAATTTTGCTTTATAACTTCACTTTACAACATCATTATGTATTGATTTAGTGACTGATATGGTTAAAATAATGTATTAATCGCATCGCAAGTTAATGTTAAAAAAGATTGTCTAGTAAAAAGTGTGATAGATAGTAGAATCTTTCTTGAGATGAGAGAGAGATTGAAGCGGCGTAATTTTTATCAAATAACTAATAAGAGATCCATATCACAAGAAAATAAGCTCATGAAATTTCATAAACAAAGTTAGTTAAATATTTATTTTTTATAAAACGATAACAATTTAGATAATGAGAGAGCTGAAAGGGAATACAGTTTAGAATAAAATTTCGGAAGTGAATTATTAGACTGAAAGATTGGAAAATGATAAGTTATATGAACTCAACGACTCAAGTATCTTAATAAAACTGCCAAAATCAACTGCACTTGCTGGTTGGGAAATGGACATTTAAGATTTTTGGAAAATTTCGGTTTTGTCAAAGATGTAGTACTTAATAGTCATACTGTTAGTATATTTTTATCCCAATTAGGGCTGTCCCAAAGCACAATAACGAGTTGCATTTTGGGACAACTTGCAGCTAAAAATATTAGTCACTTGAACAATGTAAATGCACAGCTTAATTCTATGGAGCATTTGGTTCTGAACAGCACAATAATAACTAGTTTAGTGGTTTTAATTAAATCAGTGTATTTAGAAAAAACTTCTGAAGATTCTTCGTTCATTCTAATCTACTGGTTAATTCTATTTGATGAAAGTATTACCACTTGTGTAACTAATATTGTTTCCCTTAACGTTCAATTGTTATGCGGTTTATGTTCCGTCGTATATCGTTTCTGTCGCATATTGTATGAAAACGTATTCACGAGTAACCACCTAATTTTCTTGTACGTTTTCGATGTTCAGTTATTATCAATTTTAAATGACGATACTATTTAAAATATTCTTCCCAGGCAATTAAGCGCATTTTCAACAGCAAGGTTTAAACATTTGAGGTTCCTTAGAGTTTTAGTATTTAGATGTGAATGCAGATTGTACTGTAAGCACAAGTATGTAGTTTCTCTTGAATGGAATAAAGCTCTCGAAGGAATATTGATAATCACAGTGCTTTTGCATGGACGTTGATGCTACACTTTTATATGAGTTTTTCTAAAGTGAAATACATATACATCTTAGTTCTTTAAAACACGCTTTAAACTTTCAGATGAAGTGAGTGAGGCAAATAAGAATATAATAAACGGGAACATTATTGAGAAGTAGGTACTCGAAGCAGACTCTGCACACACATTTAATTTGTGTAAATTGATTTTAACCATAAAGAATATCCTTTAACGACTCGCCTCTTCGCTGTGTCATGTCACCTTTATTAATATTCGCAAAAACTGCATTATTTTCTATTATTCCTTTATTCTAAATGGCATTAGACTGAAACGTGCACAGTCATTTATTATCGCGTTATTCAGCGAGAAACAACTTGTCCCGTCTCCTCCCATCAATGGTACCATTATGCAAAACATTTGATTGATACTTTCAACCCACATTAGGATTCTCCTAAATCTTTCCTGCCCATTTACCATTTAGTATTTTTATGCGGTTATCTTCCACAGTCTTTAGACAGGTGTGCACTATGCAATGCTAACGATATTATAATGGGATGGTAATGACCCTTAATAAACAACTTGAACAGCCAACGATCCCGAAGGTGTAGTAGTGTTTTCATGTAGTTCACTCAAAAAAATGCTATTTTCATTACGTTAATGATATACAGCCAGCGTTTCCGGTTTGAGTTGACATTTTTTTGATTATACATTCAACAAATACTCTATAACTACATACCATCCACAAGAAAAACGAACATTGGAAGATTTTCGGAACATTTATACCAAAAGATAAATAAAATGTGTCTATTCTATTCTTATAAGGAATATCATCCCCTTCCCCACAGTATTCTAATATATTTATGTGACATTGCAAAAATAGGCAAAGAACAATAGGTCAACATAGCCTTCACAATATCCATATCAAATGACAACGGACAAAGACTAATAGAATTAGCATCAGCTAACAATATGCTGATCAAATCCACAATGTTCTCTCATAAACAAACTTTAGTATCCAACGACCCTGTAACCAGATTGTAATTCGTAAGAAGGCTTAGATGAGTAGACGGAGATACAGACCATTTTCCGGAAAAAGCCAAACTTCAAATCAGAATACCGAGTCAGAAAAACCAAAAAAACCAAACCAACCACACAATCTAACATAACGAAACTACAGAATTCAATAGAACAGCAAAAATACGAACAAGAAATGGAACAGTAGCTCATTGAGAAAGAAAATCGCACATTGGATGTTGAAGGTTTGTGGAACTATATTGAACAAACCATTTAAAATACAGCAGAGAAAACCATCGGGACAACCAAAAAGAAAACCAGTAAATCATGGTTTAACGAAGAGTGTCAACAAAAAATGCAAGAAAGAGAATCCTTTAGACCCACCCTGGGATTGTATGAGCTTCCTTGTACAGTTATGCATTGTATTTATGTGACATTGGCGCTGTTGAAATTCTATAAATTTTAATACGAAGTGTTTAAAAAAAATCTATTTTGTTCAAAGCAACTGGAAAACCGGGTCTTAATTAACTTGTCCAAATCTACATTATTTAAATAAACAGTCCGCATACATGAATAATAATTCCGCCGTATCGTGACGTGAGTCTTAAACAAAAAGAATTCAAGTTCGTCGTCATGTTACAAAAACAACCATCATTCGGTTTTAGAACCCGTTACGTTTTTTCTTTCATATTTAAATTACACTTTAAACAGGTCGTTTTTAATGTTTCTGATCGTGTTGTGATGGACTGATATGCACAGGTAATTAACCGAATAATTGCAAACTTTTATTTTGCTCTTTAGTTAAGGCTGTATCTACAATATTACTGTTAACATTCTAATCATGATCATGTTTAATCATGATTTTTTTTCCTCTATGAAGAAGTGACTTCACACAAACAGTCTGAGAATACAGTTAATAAAAAAACTTCTGATCTCAGTGATGGATAAATTATCTCTATAGTTAAAACAGTGAAACTGCATTATTTAAAAAAAATGAAGGAACTGGTGTGTAGCGTGCACACTGGATAAAATGAAGAAAAGCAAAATTCACATTTTATACCCGAATTGTTAATTCAACAGTTTTTGTGTTGAAAGACGGTTGATATTAAAAAAACGCGAAACGAATTAAGTTAATCCTCGTCTTTTTGCTGCGGCTCAAGACCTGAAAGCAAACAAAATCTTGCCGCAACATGACCCATAGTTTAAAACTGTTTTTTTCGTTGAGTTTGCATGTTGTCTACCTTTATTATTTTGAAATGCTGAATTAGAAAATATATTAACTTTAAGGGAATATTCTGAGTGATACGAAAAAACCAGGAATGATTCATTTGTCTCTGTGAAACCAGGGTGGGCAGCATTAATTATTGGTGAGGAATGTCTTAATGAGTTCTAGTAATTTAATTAACCGACGCCATCAACGCTATTAACTTTTTATTTAATTACGAAGCCATACTTGTTTGCTGAAGCCAGTATGGCCTTTTCTATCGAATGAAACTCGACTTATTGAGAAAAAAGCAGAATGCCAATAAATTCTGATGCCCAAAAAATTATTGCGCTTGTTTTGCTAAAGCATAAATCTATGAGGATGTTTATTTCGGTGTTAAATAGATAACTCAACTTAATTAGTTAATTACATAGGTATAGAACTACAAACACACGTACGTTCATATTTGAAAACCACCGTGTGTAATTATGGTCTGCCTCATTTGCATACGTTAATTGCCGGTTCACTAATAATGTTTTTATGGTTTTCATTGACACACAGTCGCTAATTGATAAATTATGCAAAACCCGGCGCATAAAATTTAAAATTTTCTTTTATTTCGTTCCGCCAATGCTAATAGAATCATTATGGACTACTAAGGAAATTCTTTAAGTGCCTAAGCTCATTGACATTTCGGTATAAGAAAGTAATTTCTTTATTTACTAGTGCTGCACCTCAGATTTGCCAGGCAGGATTTTAGATCTTTTTTAGGAAATCGAATCGATAGTGTTTCCGTTCAATTACATTATTTGTTATGCGCTTATTTATTTATGTTGTCGACAGAATAACGGTATTTTAGATTGAGATCTAAACGAGTGTTTGGCAAGAAAACATATCGAAAGTTACTTTCGCAAAAAACTGTATATACGTATTTATATTTAAATGTAATTAATTAATGGGATCAAATAGTGCATTGTTTTAAATATTAATATTTTTTTCACTTCTGGACCATTTTGATGCCTTCGCTTTTTGATTATGTAAGTAAATAGATTTGCTCTAATTCTCTTAATACTTGTCTTGTGTACGTGAAAATAATTGAACCAAAATAATTTGTAAAATGTATTTCCCAGTAAAACTATGAGCGTTAAAAAATACGTATCTAATAATGTTTTTTGAAAAGCGCATCTATGCACTAAGGCATATTTATTGATAAACTTGTGATTATTACAGCGTATTTGTGGTAACTTTTTTACTTGAGCTCCAACATCTCAACTGTATAAGAGTACCAAATCGGTAAAAGCTACATAATAGACGCGCGACATAGAAACCACGGAGTTATTAATTACAACCACATTAATTCTTCTGATAAAGTCAAAGTTTTCAAAGAAACTGATTGATTATCATTACTTGTATAAACAAAGGTTAACCTGTTGGAAACCCTAATTAAACTTTAGAATTTGTACATTTTCCACAGATGATTCTACCTATTTAAGATCAAACTGTAGATTCATACATTATCTTCAACTGATTAGAATGACGCACTTTTAGTACTCATAGTAAAAAATATGACTTTTATTTGCGGAGGATTTTATTGAAGAGGAAGTCTAAAAGCGTGAATCGATTTTTCGAAACAAATCTTTTTAGTTATAATTTATAAAGTATAGTTAATAAAATTGGGTTGTACGCATTTAGGTAGGTGAATAGCTTTCGAATCGAGTGCTAGACGACATTTTTCAAACGTGATTTTATTTGCTCATTTCGGTAGATACAAGAAACTTCCGAAGATGTTAATCAAATTAATAGGAAATTATCTTTATTTTCCCAAAGTTTCCTCTACATCCACTCGTGCTCTGGAAACTTAACTTTATTATTATCAACTCAGTTTACGTTTACAAATCTCAATTTTGCATATTTTTTTACATCTATTGCGCAAAATCTACGTTTGAGATTAAAATTTACCATTTAACGTTGAAAAACGTATATAACTTTTCCAGGCGAAAACATAAGGTGTACCTATATGCTGCAATAACTTTAATTGTAATATATTAACTAAGTTGTCCTTTTCCGTGATTGCATGACGGTGTGTCATTAATAAGTCATATTTTAGTCAACGGGTGGTCCGCATAAATGCGATCCATTTCATTTTCATACCAGATACTCCACATTGTAACTTGATACTTTACGAACGCTTTATTAATATTACTGTTGAGCTGTTTTGATTGAATGTGGAATATGGAGTTGCCCAAGCAATTTTGAGGCATTTTCTAATTATAGATCATGAGCTGAGTCGTTTTTAACATTTTACAACTTACTCTCAAATGAAAATTTTCCAACCAAGTTAGTGTGGGAGTGAAAAGCTAATGTGAACATCTACACTCTCTCCCAGGTTTTTGTTTTGAAAAAGGCGGAACAATGGCACAATGGGTTTACCTCTGTAATATTTCCTGAGACGTGGACTGTCAGCGGTCTTCCCAACACCGGTACAAATTGAGCAGGAGTTAATTAATAGAAAACGCGAAGCTGCTGAAAATGTTATCCCAGTAATGCTGCGAGCAGTGCTTAATAACGTGATTACACGGGCACTAACATCTTGGGAGTTAAGAAGGTAGAACACGTCTAGTGAGTTTTCCACATTTCAAAACGGTTATTTTCATACCCACAAATCATATCAAAGATTTTCGTTTCACCACCAATCGCCAAAATGTTTTTCTTATTTATTGGTTAGTGACATTCTTCTTCGTCACTTACCGTGCGCTTAATTGTAAAATATCATTTAGTCATAACTTTTTATTGGATATATTGAAGAAATCCGTTGCATAAGTTGCATTTACTGGTTACCCTAACCTATTTCTTTTTCACTTTTTCCAACAAGGTATTTACGTAATGTTAATGAAGCAGATTACCCTTGAAAACATTTCCGACGTCCTTCTGATCTAGGTGTTAAATAAGTGTGTTAGTAAAAATCTTCTGCAAATATCTCAGTTTTTGGTAAGAATTACAATTTTTTACTACTTTTATGTTCTCCTTAAACATACCCAGAGGAATGAAGCTAATTTTGAGTCCTCATGCATACAAAGTATCCTATTTAAAATCGCAAAGTTGAAGATATTTTTTGAAATAAGTGGAAAAGTACCTTCCGAAAATATTTTAGTCTTAGAACACTGACGGTGATTATTGAAGTGGTGCAAATTTTCAGGCTAAACTATCCATTCTGTAAACCAAATTCTTGAAAACTTGAATAATTCATTATAAAAATATCAATATTGGCATTTATAACATGTTTTAATAACTTTTTGTGATTTTTTTCTTTATTATCTGAAGCATTTGTTTTATTTAAATGTTTCTATGTAGTTAGATCCGCAAGACTAATGGATGCCATGCACTGCAGCACAATCACACCACAGACTCCAGTTGTTTTCTTCTGTCTAAAAATAAAATATTAATGTCTTTCTTTTACTGCTTTTACGGATTAATTTATTTTCAGTATAATTATTTATTTGGAATTCCTCTAAATTTCTGATTTTGTTTGTAATAGTTTTATTTCATTTAAAACTCAACCAATCAAATACTGCGTTCCGAGAATTCAGTATTTTATTTGATGTCCAATAAATTATGGCAAAAACTTACTTAAAGAGCGGTGAGAATGAGCAACCAGATATAATTCTCTATCTAAAGGCAATTTAACTATGACTAACTGATGATTTGATCGGTTTTTTAAGTTTTCATTACTTGCTGTTCTCCGACATAGGTTTTCAAAAATTAGATCTCGCAAATTTTGCTTTAAATGTTGTTATAAACCAATCATTGTAAGAACACTAACTAAAGAAATTGTAATAGGTATTTCTCGTGCAAAATTGTGAGTCACAACTAAAGCGCTTTCGAGAACACCAAATTTACCCCCAATCATGTTGTTGTTGCGATTTAAAAAAATAGTCTTTTGATAATTTCATTTTGACATCAAGTGAATTGCTTTTACTAAATTTAAAATTTATGTCATAGCTTGAAAAGCGATTAGAACGACGTCCAAATAAGGTGCTCTCGACTACTCTCCATTTTAGTGGAAGCTGAAATTGCTTCTTTGATAGCTTATGTTCTCGAGAAATAAATGTAATCGTTTTTTTCGCAGTTTCCAAGTCAGCCCCAGTAACTCCTTAAAATGAATGGCGTCAATTTTGAATCATCCTGTATACTGTTTTGATCATTTTCCGGTCATGAATTGGATAGACCCTTTCATCTGGATTCGGGAGAAAAACTTTACAAACCTGACTGCGAATTATAATACGGATAAAGTGTCGATATAAATCACTCATCTCTAACCGTCCTTTGGACAAGAACATGATGGTATGCTAATGCCTAAACAGATGTAGTACTGGATCTACTAGATGTTTTCATTTGAACGTTTTATGATTTTATTGGCCAGATTATCTTGTTTCTTGTTTTATTTTGACGCAAATGGATTTTATTGGCTCCATCAGAGTTATTTTTACTTGTCATGAAGATAGGAGGTATTTATTTAATTTTATACTATTTAACATTTATTTTCGGTTAAGCGCTGGCTTTATAGCTGTTTGTCGCTTGTTATAAAGCTTATTAAGGAATAGTAAAAATTCATTTATTCATCGGCCTATTAAGAACATGTTTGTAACTTGAGAAATTCGAGGGGATTATGTTCAACCGAATTCAACAACGGTCAAGTGGTCTGATGTTCGATTTTTTTTTCTAGTTGGTGATGATGTTTCCTGATTAGTATAATGCTGTTAAGGATATTGGTTAAATAATTATTATCTGATTTACATTTTTTACCAGTATGCCGATGTAATGGCTTTTAGGGATGCGTGAACGATCGACGAAACTTACTCAATATGATAAATGCGGTTTTGCTAATCCGACTTTCTTGTTTTAGAACACATTCAGTTGTTTTAAAACACCAAGAATTATGAATTCAAAGTAATCACCGTAGGTTTAATCAAAGCAAAATGTGTATTCGGGGCGTTTCCGAATTGCGGTGACAAGTTCATACGCACATGAGTAGTTTTAGGTCAGAAACCTAAAAAGAAAAGTTTGCGAAGTTATATTTATATTTTTTAGGCCTCGAATATAAGATACATATTGCATTTTTGACGATCACTTTGAATTAGGTGAAAATCCAAAGTAGTTTTATACTAAGAATTGGCCACAACCTTCAAATTCGATATTGGGCAGCTTCTTAGGTCGGAAACAATCCAATAAGGGCAAAACACTCTATTGCAACATTTTGATTTATGGTCAAAAATTTCATAAGGGGGGAGTAAAAGGTCGATTTTTCCAAAAAAATCAAGTTTCTCAAAATACCTCGACTACTACATCATTTTCACGGGAAAGAGGCAAGAAATGCAACGAGCTAATTAAAAGACACCGGAGCCTTTGAGTAGGATTTGATATTTTTCTAGTACGAGAAAAGTATTGAAATAATTGTTTTTGAAAATTTCTAGAATTTATTAACAGTTCAAAACCATATTTCAACTTTATTATTAAGTATTATTTGGAAATGGTCCCATCTTTTATAGGTAGCCTATTTGAATAGTTAAGCATTTGAAAATGAAAATTTCGACTTTTACATCAAATTAAGAAAATTATTGATAGTAATAAGCACTCTCGTACAATTTTTGACGAACAGTCAAAGCGGCAATAATGTTTTTTGTCATTATCGGGTAGTTACAGGTTATAGATTTTGTCAAATTGAGACTTAGTTGAACACATGAACTTACGCCCACATAGAGCTAGAGACACTGGACGATTAGGTCCACGAATCGAGGCAGATAGTGGGCGACCAAGAGGTGTACCAAACATGGAGCAGCATCTATTGAACATAATTGCCGCAGAGAAGATCATTGAAAATATGATTAAATATAAATTTATTGGAGACAGATTGTTCTTACGATCATTAGTAACTTGTCCAGGTTTTGAAAATAATCGTTCAGAGGGAACTGAAGCTGCAGGAATGGGTGAATACTTTTTGTATAAGGCATACACCACTCTGGCATCAACTTCTCATGGTTTTTTTAAAAGGCCAGAGGCATTTTTCATCGATCCTATAGTAGTGTTTCTAAATATTGTTTTACTGCTAAAACAGCTGTAGTGCGTGGCCTAACTATATTTTTACCTGTGACACTTTTTTACCTAGAAACCTGTATTTTAAAACGAATGTAAGTTTATAATTTGTAACTTTTCTACACTCCACTAGATAGCACACACTATTCATTGAATGAATTAATTCGATAGTTGCAATAATTCATTTAGTAATTATTCGATAGTCCAAATCATTCGATAGCGCCCATCACCAGCTTTGTTGACATTCGGTGAATGTACCGCTACCTTAACCTATTTTCTTGCATTTCAACCTCACTTTCTGTGTTTATTTATGGTTACTTGAGCTTTTGATATTAAAAAACCACAGTTATTTACGTAATGTTAATGCAGGAGTTTACGTACATTGAAAAACATTGTTGCCGACTTTCTGATCTAGTTTTTAGCAAATATCTCAGTTTTTGATGAGAATTATTATTTTTACCATTGTTCCTGTACTTCCTAAGCATCCCTTCATCCTGTATAATAATTTCTTTAAGTTATAATAAGTTAATAATTAATCTTAAGTTCCAATACATTAAACACATCGGAGTGCATCGGTGTGTTATTTTGTGAAGAAATGAGCGTTTTGAGCAAAAGCCTTCTCGTCTTTCGAACAGAACAGAACAAATTAATGTGTTTTTATTTGATCATTTTCGCCATTTCATCTTCATTTTGTCAGTTCTTACTAGGGCATAAGCATGGCTTTTAGAAGCAGCGGGAATATTCTCCAAAACATGAGAACAGTTGCGTAATACTTCTAGACGTTTCATCTACGTCGCAAATAAGGAAAGTGGAAACGCTGTTTTCGCGCGGCTTCCAAACCAAGTCATAAGAAAACTGAGAAGAAATTGGGGAACAACGACGGCCGTAACAATTCAATTAAAACGATTTTATGTATGTACGATGTACAAGTAGCCCATTTGAAATATCCAATATTAAACAGTTTTTTTTATGTTATTTTTGAAGAAACATCGCCTTGCTCCATTATGTTATTGGCTCACATTCCACTATCGGCCAACAAAAAAAATTGATCAGTAATTAAAATTTTAACCAAACCAAATCTAACACGCCTTAATAACCCCCTTTAATAAATCAAGCGACCGCAGATCAATCACCTAAGTAAATAAACGGTCTTAATTTGACCGGGGGCCTCCGGGGGGTCAGCGGATCCCCACGGCAACGCCGGCTCGCGGCCGCGTTTACTGGGGGGACCACCCAAGTTGAGTCCGGACTATGAATGATCCTTTTTCTCAGCTGATCATTGGAGTTATCTTTGACCGGCTTCGCTTTGCGTATGTGGGATTCTTGTAATTCCGTCATTAAAATGTGGAACCGATGGGAAACATTGTCAGATATATTTCATTATTTTGAGCTCATTCGAGATTCTTGAGGCCATTTGTTTGTAACAGGGTTTCCATCGGCTACTTATTATCTAAAGTAACCGATTTAGGGCTTTTCAACTAGCATTAACCTAACTGCCTGACCTGATCATTAATATCTATTTAAACATCCAATATTCTTTCAAATTAATTCGCAAAAAGTTTTAGAATGTTTGCTAACTACAAAATTGTAATTTTTATTCAAATAACTGTACAACTTTTGATCGAAAAAGTTTAAAATTCCCGTCAAATCGATTCTTTTACTACGTATCTTTCAGTTCTTTACAATCTACCATTAGATCAAAGGAAAATTCTTCAAATTCATTATATAAGAAGTTGAATTTCAGGAAAATGTTTATGTATGAAAATGTATATACAGATATTTTAATTTGTATTAAAGCTACATTTAGGATAGACCGGGGACAAAAATAAAATTTTGATTCTGTTGCTTTGTAGTAATTATGAGTTAGTCTCTTTTGTATACTTGATATATTTGTGTATACATAAACAGTGGTATAAAGAGTAAAATCAGTTTGGGTC